>NC_047146.1:21395325-21719548 GCF_009829125.3 Periophthalmus magnuspinnatus
TGGAGTAATTAACTTTTTCTACTACTGTTTTATTAACGTTATTAAATATGACCGTCTATTGAAAAAAAAATAAAAAATACACGTCCAGTCATGTTGGTGATATACTGAACACTGCAGATTTGTGATATTGCCATTTTCACACAGTTCAAGTAGTAATATAAGTTCATTAAGTAAAAACATCTAGCCCTAAAAATAAGAGTTCAAACCCAGTCGAAATAAATGAAATCATGAATTCAAGCCTTGAACTACACAACTAATGAATTAATAATACATTTTTTGTAATAATAAATACGATCATTATGAGCTTTGTTCTCCATATTTGTATGTTATCATATCAGATAACTTTACAGAAACTACCCCCCTGGAGTCTGCTGGCATTTATCCTGGAGCCGTTCAGCCAGACAGTGGTTTGGTGTTAGCGCAGGACAGTCTTCTCTAACTCTCTGAGGCAGTGAACATAACATAGCAGATGTCTGGGTCTGGTGCCAGAGAAGTTGGTAACCAGTGGTCCCAATGGCATCAGGCTGCAGACGGCACTGGCCGGAGCTGGCCTTTGTTTTGTGGCTGCTGGGCCCTTTTTGAACAGACTCAAAATACTCACTGGACCAGAAGCAGCAGATCAACAGCAGGGCTACAGTCAGAACTTGTGTAAGTGGCTTTGAATCTGAGGAGTTGAAATGGGGACTTGGAAAACATCACAAGCACTAGTCATTGTGGAAAATGTAAAAGACAAAATGGTGTCAATTTCAAAACATATTTCTACAACAATGCCACATGTTAAGCTATTGTTATTTTTTATTTCATGTATTTGCCTATAGTGTTAGTAAAGGCAACATGCCTCAAAGCTAAATATACCTTAATATCTGATTTATTTATTTATTTATTTATTTTTTCATTTTTTTGTGCCCATTAAAGAATTAAAAAAAGCTGGGTATTGTACATAAAATTGCTGATCATTGCTCATTATTAAATTTCTGTGCTGTTCTGAGCTGGCAGTGACTGTCAGTAAAGCACAGAATTACACACATGGAATTGTTATACCGGTACATATTTAGCACTTGACAACGAGTTAACAAGTTAATGCATTGCAAAAAAAAACAAACAAACAAAAAACAGTCTAAATGACAGTGAATTTTCCTTTTCTCAGAGTTTTGCGACCAGGGCTGTTTATAAGATTTGAAATCACATTTTGTTGAATATTCTCAATTTCTCAACTTTGTTTTAGTGTTAGACCATAAAATGGTTCTTCTTAAAATCATTAGTTAAGAACAGGACCTCTACAGTTATGAAGAGAGAAAATAAATTGTGAAAGCTTTCTTGAGGAAGAAGGGCTGTGAAAATGTCATGGCTGACAGCAGAGGTGTTAAAAGGAGGCAGCTATGGAGAGATTTGCTAAAGCAAGTACAGTGCCTGTCTGAGAATAGCCGTCACCACAGTGTGTAGAAGAGGCTGTGTAAAGATAGAACATTATAACTCAGAAGTTTGTTCCCTGTTTCTGTGTAATTCATTTAATTGATTTACAAAGCATCATTTTCCCTCATTTACCTCTGGCTGCTTCCAGGCACAATCATAATTGAGCGTCATCTGCATTGCTCAAAAGATGAACAGCTTAGCGCCTTCCAGAATGCTAACACATAATATTTAAGGTGTTAATATCTTGGTCTTTTCCTCTTTGTTTTAAGTACCAAATAAAGATTTCCTTTAAGTGGCTTTGAAGCATTTTTGTGGACCTGGTTTTATTCATGGGTTTAACGCTATGGCAGCAGTCCTCTGTTGTTATAGCAATTATCCAATTCAAATCAAAATATCATATCCTTTGCGTGGGGAAAAAGTCCTCAGAGTTCTAGAAATCAGTAAGGAATAATTTTGCCTGAAATCCTTGAATATGTAACCAGCTGATCATTTTCTTCCTTTAAACCACTCTTATTGAGGAACAAGACATGCGAAAATGTTCCAATTATTTGCTCCTCTCTTTCCTTAATCAGTCTACTCTACTTACTGCTGGGATTATGATTTATTTTAACCGTATTGGCTCTAATTACATAGCATTTCACTATTCTGTGCACATAACAGACTGCTTCACTTTCAACACTTTCCAAAAGTCTCGAATTTCCAAAAGTCTGACAGACAAATGAATAATTGGTTCGACCGGCTGTAGATTTTCTCATAAGAACTAAGTATAACGAATTGTACTGGGACTTCGGCTCGGGCTTACGGCTGGTGAAATCAGATGAACAGGGAACAGTAGACGCTAAACAGCACAACACACTGAGAGCTGCTTCGACAGGGACAGAGAAGGAGGGAGGTAAGACAGAGACGGGGATCGAGTGGACAGGGAGAGTGATAAAGAGAGAGAAAGATAGGGGGAAGGGGAGGGATGGAAAGAAGGACAGAGGGAGAGAAGAGGGGGAAAGAGAGACAGAGAGGGAGGGAAAGAGAAGGAAAGTGAGAAAGACAAAGAAAAGACTGGAAGAGAGGTAGAGACTGGGAGAGGTTGAAGGAAAGAGTCCTAGAAAATGGAACACCAGAGCCCAGCCTGGATCTGTTTTTGTGGAGTATCTTATTAGTCAGGCTTCTCAGTGCGGTCTATGGGGAAAACAAGGTACCAGCATAAAACAAAACACAGCCACAACTCTCCAGCACAAAGCAGAGTACACGAAGTAAGATACTACTGCAAAAACAAATGACAAAATTACTGTATAACCTTATCACTTATATTACAGGAAATGAATATCTCAATGTTTATTCCTCATAACAATTCGGGCTGGGTATCATTAAGAAGTTGCCGATACGATGCATACCTCAACACGTAGGCCACGATACAACACGTTTCTCAATACAGTGCACTGTCCATTCAAGACAATATGATATGATATATTTCAATCAATACTATTCAGCGAAAAATAAAGGCTTTTAGGACACTTGATGATCAATCTGATTTTCACAAAAATATATATATTTTTATTTATCTTCCATGTGTTGAAGAGGAATGAACATAAAGTGCATTTTGTTTTGTGCATTTTACCAACTAGAAAAACACTGTTACATTGTTACATTGGCCAGTATTACTCATCCACAGCCTATATGATCTCCACATTTACAGAGACTTGCAGTTTAACGGCTCTAAAGGATATAACATATCAACTAAAACAACTGTGATACTGAAAGTCTCTGTTTAAGCACAGTTAATATGGAATAAACCCATTTTAATCATCAAAACAGAGAATCTAATGTTCTGCATTAACGACTTTCTTTCCTCTAAGCCACACAATTGTAGTACTGTGACAGAATAATTTGGTAAAATATACAAAAAAAATCCTCTTGACAATATATCGATACAGCAGCCTACGATATTGATACTGTACCATTAAATGAAATGATATGACATTTCGATATTTTTGCACATCCCTAAGAACAATATGTCAATCCAACAGAAGTGTGCTAAAACAGGACATGTTTTAGCACACTTTGTGTATTTGTGTATGTATGTATTTGTTCATGTTTAAGTATCAGAAACATGTTACATTTTTAAAAAAACTACTACTATTGCGGAAATTTGACCCTTTTTTCATTTCCCTTTTAATCAACTCTTTTTGCCACTTTCTTTTCTTTCTTTTTTTTACTCTAAACAATGCACTCGATCCTTTTTTTTTTTTTTGCATGAATTCAAAACAGCATTCACAGTATTGATATTTCGATATCCTGATCACCGCCACTAAACACCATCCATCCTTTGCTTTATCTGAAGTGGAATAAGCTTTTGCTCTACAAGGCACACTGCATAATGACATCACGTTCGCCTTCCTCATGTGAATTCAGGGCGACAACCTCTGAAGACCTGACGTCTAATGAAACTGGCGAGCAGACGGAGAAAGGGTCCGTGAGTGTTTGAGAGAGCCTGATAATGGAGGTGCATAGGAGAGGCATCTGGGAGATTATGATAAATGAACACGTAGTCAGAGTTCAGTTGAGGTAGTGACAAGAAGGTGAGTACAAGGCGGTGTTTTGGTGGCATTTCTAAAAATATAACTGTATTTTTGTCCTTGTCAAGAGATCAAAAAGAAATGGACAGGTTTGGATGACTAGTAGTTATGGCTGGGTGATATGGGAAAAAAAAGAACCCCATATTGATCGATCTTGAGTTTTGATTCGATCTTCTTCCATCTTATTGAAAACATAAACCAGGGTGTCAGGGTCATTAAAATTTTTATTTTGTGCTGATAGGACCAATAATTCCAGAGAGATTCACATTTCTAATCTGGAATGAGTTTATAAAATATATTAAGCCTAAATGTACACAGTTGGTACCAATCAACAGAAACACATGCACATGCACACCATCGCTCTCAGCAGAAACACATGTGATAGCAGTGTCGTAAATTATACCGTGAGAAAATAGTCATTTACTTTCCATGATTTGGATTATAATGATAAGAAGCAGGAGAAAAGGCGAGGAGCTGTGGCTGGATCAAAACACGAGGGGGAGCAGGGGAAGATGGCACCACACACACACACAGGCAGAGGGAAAGAGACACTGGATTTTTAGTCAAATTGTGCAGATTTGAGTCAAAACTTGTGAAACGCGAGGAGACCTGAGGAGACATAAAGAGACGTGCTATGGGCCTGACTCAGAGCTTTCAGCTAAATAAGAGAGTGGACACTTGCACTCTTACTGCCACATGACTGGCTAGATGTGTCGATTTAAAATGTGCTTGCCTTATCGAGACTGATAAGTTTAGATCGTGAGCTATTGATCTTTCGATTTTTGGCACAGCCCGAATAGTAGCATTTACCATTGTGGTACAAGGATATTAACTTCAACCATGAAGAAATATGACAACTTTTTGTGTAAATGGCACTGATTCAAACTCTGTCTTGTTTATGTTCAGGAAATCAATAATAAAAGCCATTTTTATTTATTTATTTATTTATTTTTAAGATAAACAATTGAGTCAAAAATCACAGTTTAACCAGATAAGAACAAACATTGATTTATTTTTTGTTATATTGTGTCTGTATGGTGTAACGTTTTATTTAAACACAATTTGTATGGAAATGTGGTTAATTCAATAAATCATTCATCTCTTACCTAGATGCTACATATCAAACACTATGTTTTCAAATGCAGGACAGGGTCAAAGTGACAGGCCATCTTCCAAGTTTTACCCATTTCAGTTTTGTAATTAACTGGGATTGGCAGGATTGGTCCCAACAACCTGTGATCCCCAATGGTGTCAAGCCAAAGAAAACAAATGTTCAATTAGCAATTCAAACAGGAATGGTGCAGCTGGTACAAACCTTAATTAATTTGTGGTCATGCCAAAATGTCCATCCTTTATCTGATTTATGTTCAAATGAATAGAAATAGGAAGACAGAGCCTGACCACCCATATCTTTCTATGTTGGACCCATGCAATTTTTCCATGTAAAAACAAACCCGTCATGCCCGGTGTGTTTCTGATAAGCAGTATCTGGCTCCCGTGAAGCTACAGAGTGAAAGTGCCAATTCAGCTCCATTTGAGGCACTTGGCTTGATTTAAAGAGGTTTGAGGGGCTCAAATGAAAAGAGTTATGACGGACACGAAACGAAAGCCAAACACAGTAAAACACAGATATGACAGAGGACAAGCAAAAGTAGGCTTGATTTGGCATCGCTGTGAGTGTTTTTTTCAGGAGGAAGGGGGTGTGGGACGGGGAGCGGGAGGATCGGCACATCAGCAACAAATGGAGTGATCAAGAAAAGATGAGGAAAAACACAGGGAGACAGTGATAAATGAGGGAAAACAGATGGTTAGGTGCAGGAGAGAGGAGGCGGTGATGCAAACAGGAGAGGACTTGACTGGAGTGTGTGGAGAGCCCAAGTTTACACACAAAATGAGAGGCTTTAGACTCATTTACAACTCAATATAGAAAGCAAACGTGCAATATCCAATCCCCAAATGCTAAATGTAGTTGAGGATTTAAAAGGGCTGAGTGATTCGGGAATTTTGATTAATTTTTTTCTGGCAAGCTTTGTGATTACAATTAGATTTGCAATTTATATTTTAAAAGTACAATTTGTTCGTCACATTGTAAACATTTTAATATTGACAAAAGACTGAAACTAAGAGATTAAATTTTGTTTGTGGTGGAAATTATGGCACTTCAAAAATTGCGATTTGCTAATTAACCATTCAAAATGCAATTTCGATTTGGTGCTATTTGGTGGTGCTTTCAATAGAAACTTAATGGTCTTGGCCAAAATGCACAATTTCAGCATCTGTCTGGCTCAGTACTCCATTGTGCAGTACATAAAGAAATTACAATGGCGAGAGATCTAATTTGTTTTGTTTTACTGTGGCACTGTGAAGTGATTTTGTTTCCATCTTAGACTTGCATCATCAATACAGTTCACTTTTGACAAGACTTGACATTATAGACAGGATTTGGAAGAGGACCAGTCACCACAACAAATATAATATCACTCCATTTCTCTGTGCTATAGAGATTTAGGAAGATTATATGTCGTTTTTATTGAAGAAGTCATCCTAAAAATGCAACTTTCACTCATCCTTTCACTCATGCAAAATTGAGAAATGGTAAAAACAGCAAACCCAATATTTTTTATCAAGAGAAGCTCTATTGTCTTGACTACACCTACAATAGCGTTGCAAGATTATTCACAATTTGAATGGCTCCTTTCACCAAATCGCCAAAGCTACAGTTTTTTTGGGGTAGTATAATCTCCTCTCCAAAATTCTCCTCACCCCATTCAAAGCTACTCATAACCTCGCTCCACAATACCTCTCCAATCTCCTCCCCATTACCTCTCCATCTGGGTCTCACCATTCCTCCTCCTCATCTTTAGCTCTCTGTCCCCTCGGCCCATCTCGTCTCCAATGGGGGGCAAGTCACTCCCACCCAACATTCACGAATCCCTTCCTTTCTTCAAATCACAACAAACTACCGTACTGAATGTTTCAATCCTCCAGCAGATACAGCCCTAGTGCTCTCTGCTAGTGGTTTGCATGGACAAGTTTCATTCCAACTTTGAGGTATTTCCAAACCCACATACATTATTTTATTACAGAAACTTGGCCAGGCGAGGATTAAAAGCTATTGGCTCAAAACTCACCTCTTGAGACAATCCTGCACTACATAACCAATTTCACTGTCATCCAGTTTTGTATTGTGTGTGTGTGTGTGTGTGTGTGTGTGTGTGTTTTTGGTTTGTTTGTTTTTTTCACCTATTTTTGTATTTTTAACTTGTTCTGTACAGTGTCCTTGGGTGTTTTCAAAGTCACTTAATGATTATGATGACGATTATAATAATGGTTAGGATTATGAGGATTATGGGGATTATGAGGACTATTATGACTATTATGATTATTATTACCTGCAAACTGTTATCTATCATGAATCCATGAGACTCTTGACTGTTTAGCAGCTCTTATATCAGGTTTCTTTCAAATATTGATGCTCTGGAGCTGTTTAAAATGTGCACTGTGTTCTTAATCTTGTTTTAGATTAATCACACTTGTATTTTCTGAGAATACAAACTAAATATTTAATTTGTTCTTCCGGAGTTATTCTTTCTTAATTTGAGACTTCAACAACAAGAAGTGCTATAATTACTCAGAATTAGATAAGCCATATACCGTTTTTTGGCGAACAAAAAAAATCACAAACCTCGAATTTGCTTTGGTGATAAGATGCAACATAAACCACTGAATAAAAACAGTTTTAAAAACACTAAAATATGATAAAGTGAAATCCCAGATAATCCAACTGATGTGTACCGTATTACAAACAGAGGAAGCATCTTATTCTGAAGAGATTAAAAGTCAGTGGAGTATTTTTGGTAGCAGCAGACCCATTTCGCCTCCTCAGTTGTGACACGCTGCCATGACGACCTGGAGCGAGCCTTTAGGTGCTGAAAATGACAGAAGGAGAAGGGCCACTGTACTCCAACACTCGGACCAATCTGTCAGGATCAGGCAGGGGGCCAGGGCATCGCACCATCTCCTGCCTGCCTTTCTGCCTGCAGTGTATTTTTAGAGTGATTTAGGGGTTCCTGTCTATAATGATAATAAGACTGCGGCTGCTGCTTGGAGCCGAGTGCCGTTCTCTTTTTGAATGGACTTGCAGATAACAACAGCAGGGTGCCGCGCTGTGGAGCTGATACCGAATGAGGGAAGATTTACCAGACAATACCCATGGAAATAGTAGCGCCAGTTTAATTGATCTTTCCTACATGATTATACAGAGATTTCCAATGGACAGCACACAGCCTTCTCATCCTAATCTGATTCTTGTCTATCTCTGTGTTTTGCAGGTAATTCCCAGTTAGGAGCCTCCATAGTGGATGCCTTGGACACTCTTTTCATCATGGGGCTTCAAGAAGAGTTCAAGGACGGACAGGAGTGGATCGAGCAGAATCTGGACTTCAGTATAGTAAGTTTCACACTCAAGGGTTTGCACAAACCAAGCAAAAACTCTACCTCAAGGACACATTATTGATTATAAATGCATTATAGCTTTTCAAAAGGCATATTTACTTCAAACAGAGTTATTCATTTCCTAGAATGTTTAAAGGAGGCTTTATATAATTTTTCTTTTTCTCAATCAAATGATTATTACTCTTTTATTAGTGTTTCTTTATTGTGCAGAATTGATTCCTGTGAGCTTTAAGCCATGTTAGAATGTTGTTACCTGCCAAAAACATACCTGGAGTTGTGTTTTGTTGCACTCACACATTTGAGTAATACTGCGTTATTAGTCTTGTCTACATCTCTAAAGCTCAAAATGCTTTGCTCCACCTTGTGATGTCAGGAAATGGTAGTTTTCAAGTTAACAGCTACCTTTTACCTTTTGTTTAGTAGATAATGGCAATTGCAGGGCTGAAATTATCCAAATGATGATGATAGTATAGACACTTGCTGTATTACCACATGACATCACAAGGTGTAACAGAGTGTTTCTCCGGGTATGTTTGTGATGAGTAAACAACATTACCACATAGATCAAAAAATTGTATAATATAGGCCATTTAATAGTTCTCCATTTCCCATCAGATTAAGTGAGTTATCACTTTTTGTACCAGTAATCTGTAGAGGTTTTAACCTATATTTTTCATGTAACATTTTCTTATTCCCTGTCATAAATAACGCTAACACAAACTTACTCGGTCACTCAGATTCACATTAATTAAGATAGTCATTGATTTGCTGTATTTAAAATTACCTTAGTCAAAACACCTTAGTCACAAGCTAAACAAATCTATTGTCCCTCTTACCAAAAACATATATACAAATGCATATACTTTGACCACCCTCCAGTAGCTGCCACTTGCACCACAGTTGGTACTGACTACTTGCTGGCTGTATAGGGAGACAATTATAGTGCTAGCTTTAAATTTTTAATGTAAGGTTGGCCATTTAAAGTCCTGTGCATTTTTTCTGTCTGTTATTTGTGCAGGATGAATTATTTACCTGGCCTTGTCACTGGAATAGTAGAGGTGGTGGTATATTAAGTATATGGGTTCATTTGTGCTTTCATGAGGTTTTAAACAAGTTCTGTGTCTGATGTTGTGCTGGGCCTCTGTGGTGGGAAAAGGAGACTTTAGAGCAGATTAAAGACATCAGCAGCATCGGTGAGGAGTTGTCACTTAAACTTACACGGAAGGGTAATTATGCCTGACATTTCCTGGGTGAACAACCCTGGCCGTTTCTGTATGTCCATTTAAGATCAGCATTTTGGCCTTTGCTCTATGTCTGTCCTCAGCTTTGTCAAATGTACTTTAAGGTTTAAAGTGATTTTTATAATTGGCTTGAACTTCTGCCAACCTCAGTTTATAATAATTTGTAATAATTGCCTGTTGCAAAGAGTAGCCTTTTGTGTCTTACCAGTCCATGTGACTGACTAAACTCTCACATTATAAGAATGTACATTACTTGGAATCAGGTGTTGAGCATAGAAGGTTATCAAAGTTATATAAGGCATTTGGGCACCTCAAATCTTCTTACATCTTAACTAAATTTAAGTTGCGTGTCTTGCCCAAGAACACAACAGCAGTATGTACAGGTGGCAGTGAACCTATGTGCCTGAGCTGTGGGATGAAAGCTGTTTTTTTATTGTTAAAACAGTAATTTAAGCAAACCATCTGAAGTGTGTGTTTTGTTTTAGTTTTTTTTTGACACAGTAATTACAACTGGTAAATATACTTTTGGTGTATGGGAATGTATTTGGTAGATTCATGTTGAGATTACAGGTTATGTAAATGTTTCCCTTGCTGAATGAATCTACTTGATAAACTAAAAAGAAAAACAGAACAAAAGCACCTACATAACTGTTCATTCTGTTTCTGCCTCCCATCCGCTTTCATACTCTTATTGTTTACCACACAAGCGAGGTGTTGTGCCACCCACCTGCCACGCACAAGCACCTGCACTGCCGTGGCACTAATGAATGATTAAAAAGCAGTTGTACTGGGTCGAGGCAGTGGTGAGTCACTATTGGACTCTCGTGTCCTGGACTAGCCCCCGCTCTGCTGCCTGCTCTTACATGATGGATGGGTCAGAATACAGTCTGTGCATGCGGCTGGCCTCAAAGATCCACCAAATTAATGGACTTCTATTAGTCACATTCATCATTCAAATCAAACCCTGAGAGATAAGTCATGATACACACAAAACATTTCATTTTGCCCTTTATAACAGTGCCATAGCTTACATACACTATGCCGACATTTTATAGAGTAATCTGAACCACATCTAATTAATATGTTTATTACCTGACAACAAAAATCTAATGTTTTTTCTTAGCGTGATCACATTGAATCCTCTCTCTCCAGTTGGTTATAAATAGACTTTTAAAAAATCGATTAACTACACAATTCATTTATCCGGGCTTGGGAGTGTCTTTAGTCACAATAGACTAATCAGCAGTGTGATATAAAACTATAGATATCACTTTCTATTGACTGAAAAGCCACAATTCCCTCCATTTATATGTTCTGTTGTTTAGAAGAAATCCCAAGATCCCATTAAAATACTGTTTACACATTTGTGCCCAGCTGTCAGCGCCTGTAGCTCTTTTGCACAGAGTGAAAGATGCGTGACAGTGACTCCCTCAGCTTCGCCTGTTTCCCTCTTGTCAGCTTGAATGACAAGTTGTTGCACAATTTAATATTTTAGTGTAGCCTCCCGCATGACATGTTTTTCAACCATTTTCATCAAACGTGAAGGGCTATCACCACATTTTCTCCTGCTCTGGTCCAAGATGGGAGGAGGTCTGTGCATGAGGCTGCACTGTTGGAACAAGCCACACACTGAGTATAAAGAAATCATGTTATATGTATGTGCACTGCTTTATTTATTTAACAAGCTTTAGGAGCTAACACAGACCAAGGTCGTCTTTGGGAAAATGCTAGGGTTGAGGTTTAGCATTCTGAATCCATAAGCAGCTTTGTACATGCAAGTATAAAAATAGTAATTCAAGTTTTTTTTTTTTTATTTATATTGTAAACAGTTTGAAAATGTATACTGTACAGGGATGGATGATTGTGGACAAAAGTTATCTTTTAACAGTGCGTCAGGATGTATTAAATGAGTCACAGGTGTTGCTTAAACGTGAACGGACCATAAAATCAACCTCAGGCAAGTTTATTTGTATAGCACAATTTGTACACAAAGTAATTAAAAGTACTTTACAGAATAAGAAAGAAAGCAAATTAAAATATAAATAATCATTGTAATCTTAACATTAAAAGAGAAGAGTGCAGATTAAAAACCTTTCAGTCATATGCACAGCTAAACAGAACTGTTTTGAGCCTGGATTTAAACATTGTCAAAGTAGAGGTATGTCTCACATCTTCAGGAAGACTGTTCCAGGTTTTAGCTGCAGAAAACTGAAACGCTGATTCTCCATGTTTAGTCCTGACTCTGGGCACCAGGAGGAGGCCGGTCCCTGAAGTCCTCAGAGTGTGAGATGGTTCATGTGGCACTAACATGTCAGAGATGTACTTTGGTGCTAGGCCATGGAGAGACTTGTACACAAGTCAAAAAAGGCAGAAATCTGACTTTATACACTTGTTTGGGAAATTACACTCAACAATTTTGGCTCTACATGAGGTATTTTTTTTATAATTTAAATTTAAATGATATACTCAATATTCAAATTTTTCATATCTCTAAAACAAAATAATCTTTTTTTTTTCCATACATATCCAACCTCTAACTGTATATGGGTTGGGAAATTCTTGTGTTATTTTTAATCATTCTTCCAATAATTAAAAATAAAAGGTAAGGACTTGTTTTAATCCATATGGTCCCCTCTCCTTATTGTGAAACAACAAATCTTAGAATATAAGCCAAATACAATAGACAAATTGCAATTAAACTGTTCAGTCCAATCAAAGATAAAATAATGCATTGCTTGTGTGGCTGTTGCCCAAAAGCTCCTCTCACTTCACATACAAGAATAATAATATGCTGTTTGTGCTGAGAGCGCCTTCTCATTTCGCATCGGCGTTGTTTTTTAATATTGGACTGAATATCCTTATTATGTCTCACACTGTGTCGTGAGGAGCCCAGAAGCGGTAATGCATGCACACAATCACACTTCTGTCCTAGTCTTTAAAGTGAAGTTTAAAACGGCCCAACTTTAATTGAAACAGCGGTTTGGAAAGATACTCAGAGTTAGAGACACACATTGATTAAAAGCCTGCTGCTGCTAAATGACATTGTTTCTGAGAATTAAATCTTGAGGCAGACTTCACAGTAGATGAATTAAAAGCAGTTAATTATATTATACATCCTGCAAAGTGCCAAGAAGTTTTTTTACTGTCAGCCCATGAACTCTGATAACCTCTCTGCCTCTTTATTATTTAAGGCTCACTATGTAACTTCTTATTTCCAGTAAGACAAGCAAATAACATCACCAAGCCAAGTTACAGGTCAGATCTATGGAGAGGTGATCCCGCCTACACTAAAAATGCAATGTTTTTCAAGGTCTTTTTGAGCATTAATAACTGAAAGTGAATACAGGCAAGATAGGTAAGTTTAATGCCATACTGTGGAACGCAAAGCTCTACCTCTATATAAAAAAAATCACATTAAAGGTCCATATTATGCTATTTTCTGATCTGTTTTATGGTGTTGTTTCCTCATCAAAAACATCCCTGGAGTTGTGTTTTGTTTCATTCACACATGTTTAACACACACATATTTAGGCTGAGGTTTTCTCTCAAATGGAAAACACTCTGTTCCACCTTGTGGTGTCATGTGGTAATACAGTGGATTTAAAAATCCACTGTGTTTTTTAAACTCTATACACATAGACTACACTAGAATCATTTGGATAATTTCAGCCCTGGAATTGCCAGTCTCTACTGAACTTAAGGTAAAAGGATCTGTTAACTTGAAAACTACCACTTCCTGACATCACATTATAACATGGTTTAAACCTCACGAGTCAATATATAACAACCAATGCTGAATCACCAATTAAGATATGTTTACTTTTTGACTCTCTCTGTTATTTTTTTTATACAATCAGACTGTTACTTCAGGATATGTGATAAGGATTATGCATATGAAAAGTGCTGTTGACAATCATTTCATTGAAATTGCACTGTGAGCAGTCTAATATTTCTGTGATGCATTTGACATGTTTTCATGTCCTTGAGTGCACTCTAGGAAACATGCTAGTTTTTTCTTTTTTGTAATTTTTGTGCTAAATCTTACAGTTACAGATTTTAATTACAGATGGTTTATGCATTAGCCTGACACTAGTGACCCTCTCGGTACGCTGCCAATAAACTCTCTGAAAACACTCCTTGAACAGATGTTGAATTTTCCACCATTACATTATTGTGTTTCACTAGAGACCGGTGGGCCTCCTGTGTTGATGTGTCATGGGAAACATGAATTAATACCAACTGCTTGTGTGGTGCTCTTATGCGTCAGCATGGTTCCTTTGCGTCCTATCTGTTTCCACTGCGGGCGCTCTTTTAACCAGGTCTTGTTTATGGGACAACCTCTTCTGGGACTGGCCTACTGAAGCACATTTTCAAATGGCACATGCACAAAACAGATCTGGGGTTATTCTTATTTTTCTTCTGTGGACTTTTTAGCACTCCAGGGCAATGTAATCTCCGTGCTAAATTGAACAGCCGTGTTGTGCAGATTTCTTTTCTGGGATATAAACCGCATTTGCATTACTATTCCAAACAAAAGTTAAATTGTGTTCGGAAGTATTTGAATGGGTTGTCTTTGCAAATTGGTCTATAGTTTCCTACCAAAATAAGCTTAACCACAAATTTAGGAGAATGCAGTTTGTTCTGTTTTTGTTTAATTACGATGGAAAAGCAAGTTATTTCAGTAATCAGAACCAATGTGCAGATTTTTGTAACTTTATTTATTTTTAATGTATTCTACTGTTTTGTTTTTCCAGAATGCCGAGGTATCAGTGTTTGAGGTCAACATCCGCTTCATCGGAGGTCTACTGGCTGCATACTACCTCTCAGGACAGGAGGTGAGCACCCAATTCAATTGTTTGTTGATTTGAGTTCTCTAAGAAGGATAGTTTTGACTTGGGGCAGGTCTTGAAATCTCAATTCCTGGCAGCCTTGTATATATCCATTGGGAAGATAAAATAAGATCAACACACTTTCTGTCGACAAACATGCACATTTTGAATTGTGATTGATTGCTGTTGGCCTTGTCAGTTCAAAAGTGAATTTACACGTAGCTGTAGTGTTTGAAAATGTTGTCTTTTGAAAATTGATATTTTTGTTGAAGTATAAGTTGAAATATACCATTTATCAGGTTATTAGGGTTGGGTGACATAGCAACAGTAATTTCTTAGTCTGTTTTCTTGTATCAAAATTCTTATATGTTTACAGGCTGTAATAGAAATGGAAATAGAAATGTGTTGACACTTAAAGATTGGTTAAGTCCACCTGTCAATCACTCAGGGCAGGAGATCAGAGGTGAGGAAAAGTGGATATTACATAGAGTTGCTGTAAACAGAAAACCACTTAATCATGATATAATCTAAAATCACTGTTGTATTTCATTCTGCCATAACCCCCAGCCCTTGTTATAATACTGCAGGAGAAAAATCGGCGATGGAGCCAAGATAAAGTGGTAAAGGTGCACTTTGTAAGTTTTCGGGTAGAGGGTCCTCATCCAGCTCGTCTCCATGGAGATGTTATTACCTTTTTCTGGATTTTTTTTTTTTACAGTATAGCATTAAACCTATCTTCATGGAGAAGTCACACGTCAGATATATGGAGAGTTGACCATCACAGAGTAAAAGTACATGCTTTTCAATCAATAAAAAAAACAAAAAAACATCTGTAATTGAATAAATGCAGGATGGATATGTTTAATGCCATACTGTTGTACATTCTTGGCAAAGAATAACATTTCTTAGGCACCTTTAAGTGAAGTGTCCTGAGTGGGCAGTGGAGGGACAGTGTAGCCAAGTGAATGTGAGTCTTGATGTTGTTGAAAAGCAGAAGGACATGGAAAATCAGCCTGATAAATGAGAGAAAGTCAGCCAGAAAGACCCATTCTTCATCCTCACTGTGGACATGTCCTTGAGCAAGGCACTTAACCCTCCAACCGCTCCAGTCAACCCAAAGCAGAATAAATGGTTGATTCTGGGCAGATCCCTGGGGGAAACTGTTCGCAACTGAATGAATATAAAGCAGCAAGCCGAGTGGTTTAAAAAGTGCCAAGGATGACGCCTGGAGTGGGGAGGAAATGAGAAGCAGGGCAGGAACAGATGAAGGTGGCATGATGGACCGAGCTGAAGCTTCTGAATATGGACAAGCAGGGGCCTAGAAGGACTCTCTAAGGTTTATGACTCGGGCTTGTTGCATCAATGCTGTCACAATATTAACATTTCAAAGTAAATTTAGATACTAGGGAAAAGGCTACAGCATAATTTGATTTTCAACACAAATAATACAACAGTTAATATTAAATGGTCTTATATTTGCTCTGATATCATTCGAATACTATCCAGGAAAGGTTCTATTTTAAAAACTCATATTTAATTCCAATACTAGTTTTAGTATTGATTAGTATCTGGGTATTGATTGCTTTGGAGAGCCCTTTGAGAAGCTTCATAAAACAATTTGGTTTTGGTTTTGTGATTATTCTAATATGTCCCCACATAAAATGACGAAAAAGGGTAAAACAAGTCAAAGCTGTCAACCTGTGAAGCATTGCTGTTCAGTACTTTTTATAATATCTGAATGTAAACCCCTACAACATAAAATTATAACTTGATAACTGAAGCATGAACTACAGAAAACATCCCATGCATCAAATGAAAACACAAAATTGTTGATTTGGAAGTCACCCAAACATACACTTTTGACCTTATGCTGAACTGTGTCTGACTCTTAAAACATATAATTGTGATTATTGTCCTTGTCTCATTCTTCTTTTTAAAATACAGGGTCTAAATTCCTCTTATTTTCCTTGTTGTACCTGAAACCGATGTCTTTTTGAATCACTTAACTTTCCATCCCAGAGCCAGAAATGCACTGAGCTCTCCCTTGAGTTTAGGCAGTAGAGGCAATTTATTATTAGTCAGCTTCAGCAGTCAGATCAGAGCATAACATCCCCATGATGAGTGTGCGCTCTGAAAGATTGGAAGCTGCTTATGGAGTAAATTACTGCAAAATAAGAGTTATAAAATAAAGTGAATGTGACAAGCTCTTGTTACTGCAAAATGTTTTGAAATTTAGGACATTTTAATGACCCAAAACATTTCCTACTTCCTGAAGATGGATTATAGTTTATCGCATGTCTGTCCCCAAATGTATACTCAGATTCCCTCCTCTGTCTTTTTAATGCCCTCACTGCTGTTTTCTGTTCTGTTGTATTGCGAGTCTTTTGTATGCCTCATGCCACCTGTCTTTTGGATCTAATTGGATCATCTGCTCTTTTGGCATCCTCTGCTTTTTCATCAGATTTACCCTGTTTTACTGCTACCATTTTATCTCTGGCCCAAGGAATTAATTTTATGGTCAATAATAAAGACCAATTTAACTGACCTTAACACTGCGGACGACAAAGCTATATAACTATAGTAAAAGTCCTGTTAAACTAGTATTTTCATCTGCAGTTGCCTTGAGTACTAACTACATGAAAGTTTTCATTGGCAAATTCTATCCTCATTCAAAACCATTAATACCCTAACTCTAC
Source organism: Periophthalmus magnuspinnatus (assembly GCF_009829125.3). NCBI lineage: Eukaryota > Metazoa > Chordata > Actinopteri > Gobiiformes > Gobiidae > Periophthalmus > Periophthalmus magnuspinnatus. Next base: position 21,412,530 of record NC_047146.1, read on the forward strand.
TTAATGGGCAAATTTAGTTATAATGCCTTTTTCTTGGCAGTCAAGTATAATTTTACCACTTAAGTTTTCCACAGCCAGCAAACCACTTACTTACACTTGCCTAATTAACTAATGCTTGCCTGGCTTGGATACTGGAGCCTTTTCATTCCTTAAAGCAACCTAACACTAAAACAACAAATCATTAACTAGACATCGTGTTTGTTTAACTTACGCAATGGCTTTACCTGTATTTTACCAAAATAAAGTTTAACCATAAAATGAGTTCACTTGCTATTTTATTTTATTCATAATCTCTACAACAATAATAATCTATAACGTATGTGTTTATATAATGTCAAAGATCGATTACACCAGGGCGTAAACGTTGCCACATACACTTTGACTGTGTATTTTCTGTCTGTGAATTTAAATGTTTTCCGATGTTTCCAGTGGCTTTAGTTTGATTATTCTCCTGGCTTATTTCTCTCTTTTTCCTTTCTAACTTCACGCCTCATTTCTTCCCAGCATTTATTGGCTCTTGTTCCTAAATCCTGCAGTCGATCTCCCCGCTCGGCAGCTTAACTGTACAAGTGTTAAAGTGAACATGTTGTTCAATGGTTTGTGATTTTTATATGGATTTGCAGGTCTGTCTCTGAAATAACATTTAGTGATTTGCACTAAATGTAAATTTTTTTGGAGCCCAACACTAACACTTGTCTGAATAGAATTGTATAGAATAGACTAGAATAGAATAATGCATGGTTTCCAATACAGCCATTTGTGCCCACACTCTAAATTTCAGTTGTCATATTTTGCACATTATTCTCATGTAAGCCGACAACTTGACCCAAAAATTTAAACACAATTTATAATAGAGCTGTTTTATTATGGAAAAATCATGATTATAATGCAAACTACTAAAAAGCTGGACATCTTAATCTAAAGATAGCCATCTCACCCCTTGTTCGATTGAAATCCACTGGAAATGATGGGGCAGTTTGGGAAGAAGAACAGCAGATGGCCGTGGTGGTAGAAGGTCACTGCACGAGCACCGGCCTGTGATGTGGCATAATGAGAGGAGGGCTTCCGAAAGACAAGCCCCTGCTGCCTACTGTGCCCATATCACGCTACGCTCTAACCACACGGTACAGAGAGAAAGACGGCCAATGACAGAGCGGTGTACCACAGTGAGACTGAGATAATGAGGCTAATGGAGATGGCGGAAATGAAACGACCCAACCCAGCGCCTGGAACACAGAGTAGGATTTAAAAGTAGGATTCGGTCGTAATTGCAGACAGTTTGAAAGAGACCAGATGCATCAGGTCCTATCAACTGAGACATGTAGAAATGCTGGCCTCAAGTCTCATGTCAAAGGCAGAGATGTGTGCCATGAGGCCAGGCAAGTGCTGTTTGCCCTCCACCAAAAAAGTTACTTAGTGCACTTTTAACACTCTTGAGGATTGATTTCTTATATCAGTACTTTCAAACTGTCAAACTCTCCTCTTTCTCTGATTTAATGAGCTCTAAGTGCTTTTAGGGACTAGGTACACGTGTCAGTGGGTTTAATGATGTCCGCTCTGCACTTGTTACCCTTGATACATTTGACGATCAAGTCAAACGTTCCCTACTGAGATCAAACAAACAGCCCAGAGAAACACTCCACTTCTGGGCAGCTTCAAATCAAAGCACAGGCCGACAGCAAGCCACGTGAAACGAGGTTATAGTGTGTGAGGAAAACTAAATACAAACTAGAAATGTCACAGTATCAATACTGCTTGGATGGGCGATCATCATATACAAGTCTATCATATCACAAATAATGTTAAGGGGAGGTATTATGCAAAATAGCTGAGTTGCTGTTTTCCCTCATCAGAAATATACTTGGAGTGGTTTTAGATGTCATCCATCCATGTTTGAGTAATTTAGCAATCTCTCCTGGGCACTATTTGAACTCTCCTTAGATTAACTGTAAAATTTGTCAAAGCCTACATCATCCATGCTCCCACACATATTATAACCTAGTATTTTTGTATTATATGATACTATCCCTTGTAGTTGGTTTACCAAATCTGTAATGGAAAAATGTATAAATAATAATTATAATAATGAATATTGTTTATAATATATAGTGCTACAGTAAAAAAAAAAAAAACAACAGCAATAAAAACATCAATAGACAAATTCAAACTGGCAGGGATATGACTTTTTTTGAAAAAGGAAGGTTTGCAGAATTTTCTTAAACATATCCATCATCTGTGGAGCCCTGAGGTGGTTTGGTATGGCATTTCATAGATGGGAAGCAGGACTCTCGAAGGCCATGTTTGCCACGGTTTTGAGCCGGGGCCTGGGCAGGAGCAGATGGTGCTGTTGGCCTGACCAGATCCTGGTTATGCTGTGTGGTGTGAGCAGGTCTTTGAGATAGGTGGGGGCGTCACCGTGGAGACAGTGATGTGTGTGTAGGAGGACCTTGTATTCGATGCGGAGGTGAACAGGAAGCCAGTGCAGGGTGTGGAGGATGGGGATGATGTGTTTGTGTTTCCCCACCATCATCAGGACCCTGGCAGTGCTGTTCTGAACATACTGGAGCTTTTGGATGCTCCTGTCAGGGATCCCGATGAAGCATTACAGTAGTCCAACCTGGAGCAGACACAGGCATGGACGAGCTTCTCTGCAGCCAAGAGGGAAAGAGGGCCGGAGCGTTGAAATATTACGGTTGTGAAAGGAGGATTTGCAGCTATGGGTGACATGATTGTCAAAGGAGAGGTAGGGGTCAAGCTTGACCCCCAAGGTTGGTAACAGGAGGACAGAGAGGAATGTTGTGGCCAAAAAATGAAATGGAGGTAATGAGGGAAGAGTGAAGTTGTTTAGAGGTTCCGGTTTGAATTACTTCTTTTTTTTTGAGCCATTTAGCTGTAGGACATTCTGCCTCATCCACACCCCTATCTCATCCAGGCAGGAGCTGAGGCGAGTGACAGTGGCAGAAGGGGATCCAGAGGGGGTGACTTTGAGGTAGAGTTGTGTGTCGTCAGCATAGCAGTGGAAATTTATTCCATGCCTGCTGACAACACGCCCAAGGGGAAGCATGTAGAGGGAGGAGAGTGTTGGACGGAGTAGTACAGAGCCATGGGAGACACCACGGGAGACTGTGTGGGGTTGGGATTTAGCACCCCCCAGGACCTCAGGACGTACTCAGTCCTTTTAGTGAATTAGGAGTGGAACTAGTGAAGGGCAGTGTCAGAGAGGCCAATGTGTTGCTGGAGACGGTGGAGGAGGAAGTCAAGAAGAATGAGGAGGGATGTGCATTTGGTTTGTTTTGAGCTGTTTTGAGGGAGGGGGGAACATGGGTTGTATTGAAGGCAGAGATTAATAATTTTTGGTATGAGAGGGGTGAGGGAATGGTTGTGTGCTTTGAGCATAGGAGTATGGAGGGGGTCAGGGAGCACGTGGATGGTTTAGATTTGCGGATGATATTCTCGACCTCCTGCTGTGCCATGGGAGAGAAGTGTGAAAGGTTGTGTGTGGTGAATATATTGTTGAAATATCTTGAGTGTAACTGTATGTAGGTGGGAGAGATGAGTATATATTGTCAGTTTTGGGTGTTTTGGTGCTGTTCCACACAAAAAACAATATGAAAGCCTTGATGAGAGATCATCAAGCCTGTATCCTCCAGTCTAGAATTAAATGTTACTCTGCAGTGAAAATCCTGGTTATCCTTTAGCGACAGTGGCAGAATCTATGACGTTTTCTTTGCAGCCTTCCTCTGGTGACATGCTCGATTACCAAATGCTGCTCAGCCTCAGAAAGCTTTCAAAACTTCAACAGCATCTGATTTTCACTCATATAAAAGACTCGCAAACAAACTTCAAAAAAAAATTGAATCAAGGCTTTCGTTGTCAGTCTGTCTGCCAAATTCAGATAGAATTTTCAAAGTGTGAGAAACTGCTCCAGAGCTGTAATTAAAGTTGTACGAGTATTGATGAATTGAAATCGAGTGGGAAGTGGGTCCAGAGGAAGAATGAGTGGTTTTAGTAACGAATATGACAAGGCGTGAGATGTGAGGAAGCAGAGCGTGCACCTAATAGGGAGCAAAAATAATGAACTGTAGCTAAGAGTTAATATAATGAGGCCAGAGAAGGAAGTGGGCAGCAGGAGAAACCCAGAGAAAGATGTCATGAATTAGTAGTGACCACTCACAGGTGTGGAGCAGTGCAGTGAAATATTCAGTTCAGAGTTGAGAACCACTGCAGCTGCATTAAAAATCTGGCTCTTTGTCATGAAACTTAATTCAATATTGCACTTGTTTGGAAAAGTTTCTAGCAAAGAATTATATATTTTCCCATAGGCTATCCTACTTTCCGTATTCAATCAATAGTGTAAAACTGGTCTATGCTTCTATAAGTCTTGGACCTTGGGTTTAAAATACTACTACTATGAGCTTAAAGGTGCACTGTTAAACATGTATCTTTCTCCATGGAGACAAGCAGGTGACACCACCAAAGTGGAGTGTGAGTGAGGCTTAGAAGAGGCTTTTCCAAAGTTCAAACTCCCCCTGGACTTAACTGTCATGCCTGGGTTGCAGGACACACAGGAAGGACACTTTTGGCTGTTCTTCCCCTCAAACTGTCCTGCACTGAGACCTTTGACTGAGACATAAAGGCGACTTAGAAGCGCAGTACGCCACTGCAGCTAAACTTGAATTTCCTTCCAGATGAACAAAGTATCTATCTAGCTATATGTTCATGATGTGACATTCGTGAGCGATTCGGCTTTTTTGAACAGTTCCTTAACATGAAGGGTTGGATCAGCATCTCATTTTTTAAAAGATAATTTGTATGCATTTTTATACTTAAAATTGAACCAACACTCAAATCAGCACAGAAGCAGAGCAGGCAACATGAGTGAGAGATTTGTTTAGAAAAAAACATTTGGTATCTTAATAACAGTAAAATGATTATTATTGTAATGCAAAATTTTATTTAGATTATGCATAATTCCAAAGGGTAAACATGGTCCCACTCTCAGGTTGAACCATTTTAAACATATTTAAGACTTGATAATTCTCACTGATTAAATTTTTATTAAAATGCATTCTCACATCGGTTTCTATCTTATAAACAAAAAATGGTAAAAGAGCCAGTCTTTTGAAATGCTCTTTGAAATGAACAGATCCAAAAGATTTGGATCCCGTAAGGCCAAAAGTCCCATCACTATTAGATGTCTGGAGAGATGAGCCTGAATGCATCTTCAAGCTATATTTTGAGCTGCTATTTATCTATCTATATCTATCTATATCTACATTTATATCTAATGTTTATTTTATTTTTGTCTATAAAGAACACACTGACAAACATTCTTGGTAAAGCTATAACAGCTTTATGGATATGCCGGAGTCTCCACCAGAAAAGTTCCACAGTGCACCTTTAAAGGTTAATCTCTGCATTCCCTTTGTAATTTTAGTAGGATTATTACTGATATTGCTATTGCTTTGTAGATTATTTTTGTGGTTTAATTAATGAAAAGTGGCTTAGTAAAAGGAGACTAGTTAAGTCACTTGAGTCCTTGAACCACCAAACATATTCTTCTATGTCTTGCCCCGCTGGTGCTAATTATAACATCTTTTACCTTGTATGTGACCACTATAACTGCTTTTCTCTTTAAAGATGTCCCACTTTTTGTTTTGGAGTATAAAAAGGAAGCTTTGTTCTATTTTGAGCTCTCCTGTTGGACCATGGCTTAGCAACAGCCAGCACCGCCCAGCTCTTAGGCTCAATGAAGTGTGAACCTCTTTGGCAACACTCAATAGACGATATATTTTAAAGGTGCTTTTCTGGCACAATGATTGAAGCCATTCCATGATGTATTTCTGTGTACGTTTATTAGAGGTGTGTTTGATGGACGTCCCTGCGAATCACACTTCTCCAATAGGTTGTGTTCATGTGCTATCGCAACGTTCTTACATTCGTATAGCTTAAAATTGAACTGGGGGGTAGGTCAGAATTCTGTGGTAGAATTTACTTTTCAACTTTCACCTTGCAGATTTGTCTTGGTTAATATCACTGGAATTACTAGGCCTATTCAAGTGAGACCAACATGGGCACAAGGTTTAACATCTTCTCCGCCAGTACAAACTAAGTGTTTTGTTTTTTGGGTTTTGTTGTTTTCCCCACAAAAAGCCTCAGAAAGTGATGCCTTTATTCAAGCCAAAAAGTTGATAGTTGATAGTAAGACTCAAGATTAATATGGCAAGTTTGTGGAGTGAAAACACAACATATAGGTAATTTGACAGTGAAGAGAATGGCATACAGTAAAAGCAGGAAGACAACAGTTGACTTAATCCTGTCTTTACTGGTGGTCCTCGGGGGGCCTTACCGCGGCGCCTCATTCAGCACATTTCACAGTTGACTCCTTAATCTCGTTAGGAGGTTCTATTACATGTCAACAGTGGCCCGCTGCTTCCATCAGGGACTACGTTGGTGCTTTCATTTATTGCCTTGTGAAAACTGCTGATCTTATTAAGCTGGTTGGGTCAGTACTTATTGCCAGCATTACCTGCACTGTCTATGGTCTTAAGCAGGACATTTGTGGAGGATCTTGGACTCTTGGGAGGCCTAAATTGAAAGTGAGGGGGATCAAGATGGTGGGGTGTACTTAGCACGCCTAGGCCGAGATTGTGAAAGAGCAAAGATGTTGTGTGGTAAGAATAGGAAAAATACTAATTTGAACTGTGTAGCTTACAGTAAAATTAAATTAGTAATTAGTAATTTTGTCCCAATAGCTTGCAGAATTTCCACCTAATAATCAGTTTATGATCAGTAATATAATAAGTTATATTACTGATCATAAATTTCAATCTAAATCTTACCATTATACCTACCTGTGTTTTGCCAATAACATGCAAAAATTTAGACTTTAACTGTAGAGGTAGAACACATATAAAAAAAAGATGATATAGTAATCATTTTAGAGATGCAAAAGGAGAATACATTTAAGTCTTACATAAAGTCTTTTTGATTTGATTTAATATAGAAATGTAATATAGAAACTGATATAGAAGCGACAGATTTCTGATGGACATGATCAAGAGGACCCCATTCAGTCTAGTCAAATGAGCCAAAATATGAGCTTATACTTTGATTAAACTGTAGAATTTGGATCTTCCTGATTCTGGACAGTAGCCAGCTGTGCCGTGGGTTCCTGCCGAGCATATCATCACTAAAGAGATTACCCCTGATTTAAACTCAGTATTGCAGTATTTGTGTTACTTGTCCTTCGTAATACCGTCCCCGTGTATCAGACTGTGTGTGTAGTGATCCAGACATTGTCCTCATGTAATAAGAGGATGATTGGCTGAGTTTAGGACATGTTTGAATGCAGGATTACATCTCTCCCTCTCTCTGTCCGCGGTACCCAACAGTGATGCACCATTTGGCAGAGGCTTACATCCAAAGCTCCTTACTGGATGCTGCCCATAGTCTGCTCAAGGACTGGTCTCTGTAGAAATCAAACCCTCAACTCAAGCAGCAGAGGTGTCATTTGCTTCACAGGGTCACAATGTGTTGCTGCATTTTCAAGTTCACAGCCATTCTAAATCTGCTGTCCACAGCTTTGAATTTGTTCCACACAAACAAAACTCCTCACATCTGTGGGTCACTGTATAGCCTGAAACAGACAGACGAAAGGCAAAGTAAACTGATCAGCCAAGATGGAGAAGTAGACAAAGTACAAACTGATTCCTCAAGTAACTATGTGTTACTCTGTTATGTCAGTACTTTTGAAATGTTCTACTAAAAAGTTTCTAACTCATAATTGCTACGATTAGCCATCTGAGAAACGAGACTTGGATAGCAGGAAACAAAAAACATTGTTTTGAGGGATAAATTGGATTAAACCAATAATGTTGCAATTGTTTTGGAGATATACTAAATTAGAACATCAACTATATTGCCTATTGTAAAAAATAACAATAAAAAGACTGCTAAATGAACAAAGTTGAAGTGTTATTTTTCATTCTTTTAAATTGCAAAGAAAAAAAATATTGCTACTTTTGACTAATACATAAAATTCAGTTCTAAATCTTGTTATTTTGAGATGGGGATTATGAGTTGCACTCTCTGAATCCTTATAGTGCCTTATATATGTGTTTATGTTTCAGACTAAGGTGTGTTTTTGCGCATCACCTAGTCCCAGTCTAAGCCTAACCAACCATATGACCTTGCCCTTTTGTCAGGTTACACCAGATGCAGCTGTTCTGTGTGTGTATTGTATCATTATGCTTGTGTGTGCGCTATTTGTGTTCACTGAGAGAGTATATCCTTCAATGATCGATTCTGAAAAGTGCTGTAATGCATTTTAAAAGGCTGCTCAACGCTAAAGCTGTCAGGGCAGCAGGGAGAAGTTAGGAGCCCGGCCCAACCAGACGACAAACTGTCTTGGTCTGTCCTCTCCAAGGATTTTCCCTCGAAGCTCTCAATATCCTAATCTGGTTGTGCTGCTACAGTGAATATGATGTCCACAGGATAGATGCACATGGCCCGGGGGGTGTTATGCTGCAGTGAGTTGAGAATCTGTCAAGGACACAGATGGAACAGAGAGTGTATAAGACAAGCAAAGGTTGACATTTTGGTTAATATTGAACTTTACAAAGTCAAGCAAGTTCACTGTAGGGATTATGCAGTATTTCTCAACTTGCTGTGTGGGTTGCTGCTCTGTGCCGTTTCCTTTTCAATAATATGCAAAATATGAGCACTGAAAGAACAAAACGCAATATAAGTTGGCGGTAGTTTAGTTTTATTCCTGCAGTCATTCTGTGGTACATCGTGTTGCCCACTCAAAATGTAGCTAGACTTTGATCTTTATTATTTGAAGCCCCTGCAAAACATAAGAAGTAATCCATAGGGTACAATGTGCGTTTTAATGGAGCAACACTTGCACTTTAATGAACATCTGCATTGAACAAATGTAAATGTGTCTAATTATAGCTACAAAGTAATGTTGCATGCGCAGTCCCTATATGCAGCTAACAAAACAAGTACAAAACTTGCACTCACTTGAAACACATTTTGGTAAAATACAATATATGAAATAGCCAGATTACATTATTGCCTTAGTAGAGTGCTGAATAGTGTGGATGCTTTCTCTGTAATGACCTCGACATTTCAGAAATTGTTAGTTTAAAGTTTACATTTATGGAGAAGTTTTACATTCCTCCATCTCATAAAGGGAAACAGGCTGCCCTTTGGCCCCATACTAAAGGTCCATGACTGAATGAGATAAGGGAAATGCAAAGGCGCTAATTATCTCTCCTCTTTACCTGTCTCAGCAGCTTACATCGCTTCACAACCACTAACTCTGCCCTTGATGCTTTAGAAGGCTGGCCCCTATCTCTTGAGGGTCTTTGTAGCACATGCCCGCGTGCAGATGGGAGCAGGGAGACTGATGATTATCATAAAGCCAAAGTTTTATCTTCGGCTGCCCTGATGAGCCGCTTGGATCGCGTCTCTTCTCCGTGACTTCAGCAGCAGCACCTCTGATAATAAAACGCAATGGAGTTTGTAAAGGGCTGCTGTGTGCTGCCAGCAGACCGGCTACGAACCAGCGGAGAGGTTTATGTTGACGAGACAGCCAAACTCGAGGGGATCCACACAGTCAAACAGGGCATACGAGGATACAAGGAAACTGTTATTTCAAGGAACAGGATATTTGCTTTGCAAATGTCACTGGAGTAGGTTCCAGGTGTAGCTACAGAGATGTGCAAATTGTAGATGGATCCACTTTTATTTATCATTTCCTGTCCAAACAATGATATTATTCCATCAAAACATTTTAGTGTTTCTGCCCTAAACTATAATTAGCATATCAATTAGCATAAAGTTGTGTTGAAGGCAAGCTCTTGTTTGTAGATATATTCGACTCAAACTTAATCCTTGCTTCTCATTCTTCCAATAGGACGTTCAGTTTAATTTCCAATAAGCAATAGGTTTTTTGATATGTGTTTTGTCTTGGATTCTTAAATATTAACTATTACACAACATTGTAATAATTATTTAACCTTTTCTCATTCTTGTTTCCAATGCAGTGAATTCAAATTGTGCAATTAAGCAAATGTCATTTCTAATTGTCAATGAGCAGTTTCTTTTTAGTCAGGAGAGTCAATCCTTTGTCTATAAACACATGGGCAGAATTTTTGCTGTCTTTGGAGGAAAAACCCTTTCCTGGGTCAAATTTATCTTTTTTTCCATTTATCTTTATACAGGGAGAGCACTCTATGAAACAACAACAAACAAAAACAAAACGAGTCCCTTTAAAACATTAAAAACACGTGTGAATAATGCTTAACACCAGATTATTAAAGTGGCACCAATATATCCAGTTTTGCATGTCTTTGAATTGTATTCCATTTTTGGGAAGCAAAATGGCCAAAAGCTTTTTTCCCCATTTCAGTTCTAGTGCGCGAGATATTCTGCAGTTTATCAAGTAGTCCCTTATTTTATACAGTGTTGTTCTCTTCTGACAGATAGCAATGGCCAACCCACTTTTTCATAATGTACAGTGATGGGTTTTAAATTCATCGCCTGTTATGAAACGAAGGCCTGAGTGAAAGAGTGCATCTAAAGGCTTCAAAGTAGAGGCTGAAGTCTGCTTGTGTATATTATATCACCATAATATAATACAGAAAGAAAAGTTGCATGAACAATTTTTCTGTAATTCAATGGGATATCAAATTTCTTTCTATAATAAAATGAGGATTTTGATTTTAAAGGATAAGTTTTCTCCAAGCCAAAACCCAAGCTCTTTATAGGTGGTGACTCTTTCAATCAGTGTACCATTTAGTGTATAAAGACTTGTAGCTTGCACATCACTTAAATATTTTTAGAAACGATCATATACTTAGTTTTATTTTTCTGGTATAACTGCCATGTGTTTTGACAAATTAAAAATATGTAATAGATGTTGAATAAAATATGGGGAAGCTAGTCATCGAAATTCTGGATCAAGGTCATCAGCTCCCGTGGACTTCTTTGGGTGTATAGAGCAGAGTGCATTTAAGGCCTCCATGTAAGTGAAAGGTCTTAAAGAGAAATGTGCTACTAAAAAAACTGCTATCCGCCAGAGTTTCAGATTCAACATAATAAAGATCAGGAGGGGTGACCATTATATGATCCTATCCTTTATAAGTTCCTATTAAAAGCATCACATATTTCCTCTTTAGAATTTACAATAGCTGAATCCATTAAAATATCGGTTAGTAAAGTTCATACAATACTAGGTTCTGATAGGGATCTTACTGTCCTCCAGAACATGTCCATGACTCTCTATCAGTGCAGGCATGAAATAAGAAATTTTTGGCTTTCTAACAGTTGATAAACTTCTATTTCTTTCTCTTTTTTTTTTACATTTCAAATAAATGCCCAATTCAAATCTGACCTAGTTGTGTGTGCAGTTTTCCATGCAGCATTTCCTTCTCTAATTAAACTGCCAATTTCTTTGTTGAACCAAGCTTTGTTACACTTTTTCATTATTTTTTTTTTCTTTTAGGTGCATGTCAGTCTGCAGTTTCATTAAATGTATTAATTTTAAAAAAGGCCATATCAGGTTCAGGGAATGCTGATGTTAGCTCGATATCACTGTAATACAGGTCAGATTAAGACTTGCTCATTGAAATGTTTATATGATCTTCTCACCTTGACACACCAATGTGTCTTTAACTTTTGTATTTTGAATGCACCCAATTGGACAAAGGTCGCTAAAATCCAGTGGGAAAACACCATTTGCCTTATAATTATGTTTTTTTTAATTAAGATTATAACCATGAGTGTGCCTTTATTTATATTTCTAGGTCAGCTTGGAATAGAAATTACTTGTGTGAGATTCAGGCCATTGCATAAGTCTTTCAAAGTTTTGGGCTCTTTCCCCAGCCAGTTAATATTTATATTGCCCATTATTAGGACCTCGTAATTTTCATGAACATCTGTATATTTAAGGAACTCATATTGGAAATAAATACAAATTGACTTAGAAATTGTGATTGATCAATAGGAGGAATAAAATGATAAAAAGACAAAACGAAAACAATTCTCACGCAGCCCAGCCCTATTTTGAATATTTCCATCCCATTGTTTGTTTTAGACTTGGCCAGTTTCAGCTCAGTTTGACCCCGGAGGTCTCTGCAAGTGGCCTGACGGCTGCTTAAGCATTCAGCAAACAGCAGCATGTGTTCTAGCTCCTACTCCTTTTACTCAGAATTTTCCATAGATCCAGTGTCTCTATAAAAGTGACCTCTCTGACAGACTGTTGATGAATCAGCCTCCATCTGGCTCTCTGTTAAAGCCACTGTTGCTCATCTGAATTCACCCCACAACTCATTCCTTATGCAGTTTATTATTATTAAAAAGATTTTTAAACTTTTGCTGCAAACTGTGAAATTCAGTTTGTTGATCTTTGCTTTGTAACAGAATGTTCAGAAACTGGCCTGGGACAAGTCTTAGAGGATATTTTGTGCTCTCTCTTTCATTTTAAATCTATTCATATTCTACTATTTGCATTTCCAAAATTTGTCTTTCCTTTGTTGCATATCTATTTTGAATGCGTCTGTCTTCAGATGTTTGTTTTCAAAGCAGATCTTCATTTACATATTTGGCTTGTATTGTTTGCTTGTTAGTCAGCAGCAAAAACCACCATAGCTGGTGTTCTTTCATGTTTTTGATTGGCATCTCAAGGCAAAACATCACTGTCTGCTGCATTCTTCATCTTTCCGCTGGCATGTAATCTGAGATCGGACACGCATCTATTTTTCCACCATCACTCTGCATGTTTGTATCTACTCGTGTAATCTCTGTCTCCCTCTCCTCCGAGTGTTTTACTTTTATTCTCAAGCATTCTGTTCAAAGTGAAATTGCCAGCTGTCTTCATAAATCACTTCAGCGGTGTCAGGCCCTGCTTGTTGCTAGCTTTTCTCTCTTGCTACTTCGTGTTCTTGTTACGTTTATATCTGTAACTTTCACTGCAAAAGCACAATATCAACTTCAAATAACTTGAAGTCTGAACCCTAACCTTTACGTTTTGCTTTGAGTAGTTTGGGCACATACTCTTATATGTTATGTCTGATATTTTTTTATAAACACATAATTCTGAAACCAATTTGAAATACTTTGAAACGTGTCCACAAATCGACCTACAAATAAATCCAAACTACATTTTTGTAGTGTGAACTTGTGGACAACACTAGCGGCTAAATTGAATCTGTTTTCTTTGTTTTTGTATTTCAGGTTTTCAAGATGAAAGCAGTGCAGCTGGCAGAGAAGCTCATCCCTGCCTTTAACACTCCCACTGGAATCCCCTGGGCTATGGTCAACCTCAAGACGTCAGTACCACATTTCCACAGAAACACATACCTCATGTTATGGCAAAAACTCAATAGGGCAAGCACCTAATATCACTTAATGACATCAAGCTACTGTGACTTTAGTATCTACAATAATGTATTAAAACACATTTAGATTTAGGTATGTTCAGACTATTATACAACACTAATGATTTACATACATTTATTGATACAGAATTGCAAGACTTTTAAGTTCACAAATGCTTCAACTTTGCTCTTAACTCCCACTTGATTTCAATATTTGCCCTTCACTTTTGTGCTTGGTCCCATTTTCTTATAATTTTATGATTTAACATTTGCACATCATTATCTAATCAGTGTGACCTACTTGAAACTTCAAAGAGCCATTGAACTGTGTGTCATTCTGACCAACGTTTTGATGTTTTTAGTATTAATAAAAGGTTTTTGAGTAATTGCGTCACTCGTGTCATGTAATGTCTGCCTGTGACTTGTGTTCATAATTTCCTGTGTTTTTCTCTGCTCTTTGCTGTGGGTCGACTGGTGTCTGTGTCCAGTGGTGTTGGCCGTAACTGGGGCTGGGCCTCGGCTGGCAGCAGTATCCTGGCGGAGTTTGGAACTTTGCACATGGAGTTTGTCCATCTCACCTACCTGACGGGCAACCCTGTGTACTACCAGAAGGTACTCATCTGTGATTAGATAAGATATGATTTTTTTAAACTCTCACATACTTACATAATAGTTTACGTTCTACGCACAGTAAACCGCAATATTAATCTACTACTCTACAGCTACTACTTAATAATAGAAAAATGTTTGTTGACTTAATGACAAGCAGCATATTTTCTTCAAACCCTTGTGTATGACTTGGAGGTTTATTGTTTTCATAAAATTGCAGCCGTGGACCTCAAATACAGGTTACATGCAACGCTAACAAAAAACCCTTAACATGTTTTCATATGTCTCCTAATGTTAATGTTTCCAGATCAAATGACCAATCCATCTTTGTATTTTTCAATTACAGGTGATGCACATTCGTAAGCTGCTCGCCAAAATGGACCGCCCCAATGGTCTTTACCCAAACTACTTGAACCCTCGGACTGGTCGCTGGGGGCAACGTAAGTAAACATGATATGCTCAGTGCGAACCCTTTTGGGCTGATGTCAAACTGTTGTGACTGCTTTAAAGTCGTGCTGTTGTTTTACAGTGTTCTTTATGATACAAAAAAGGCACTGTTTTTCGGTCTTTGGTTGGCCAATGTCCAGTGTGTTCCCCATAGAGGTCCTTAATTGCTTGGATGGAGTCCAGTCAGTTCCCAACAGGTCTACATTGAATAATAAAATACAAAAGGCTTTATCTTTAAAGAATTACAGCTATACAAATGTATCTTTGAGAATTGTGGCAGTTGTTACAATCTGTTTACAAAGTGAGGACAATTGATGCAAACTAATTGGAGGGAAAAACTAGAACAATTTTGTTTAATGAGAGCAAATTGGCTTGAGTGCAAGACAGGAAAAGGGGATCAAAGAATTTCCATTGTATTGATTTAATTTTGGCGACAAGCCCAAGAAAATTAACAGTTCCTCAAGTGAAGTATGACTTGGAGTGACACACTGTTCTGACTCTGAAACTTGTCATTTCTGCACAAAGGAAATGTAGAAAAATGTGTCATTAAAGCTGCGGAGACAAAGGGGCAGCCGAACGGTGACTTCATTAATTGAGGTCTTAGTTTCTTAGTGTGTCACATGAAGATGGATGGCAGCTCGTTCCACTGAGGACATAGAAATGTGACCAGAGCTGTAGAGAAAATGTCTCCTAATAGAATAAAAGTAGCACTGGTGAAATGTATCTCCTCTACAGCACTGGCTTTATGTCACAATGGTAAAATTATAATGCCTAGACATAAAAGATGATGGCTGTTCCCAGAGTCACATCCCCCATTGTCTTAATGAGCCAAACAGTACATTTATGTAATAGGTGGTATTATTTGCACATTTGATTATCATCCATGTATTAAAATATCTTAATTATAATGAATATTACTATAATAGTAATCGTATAATAGAATACTTAATGGAGGCATATGCTGAAATAAATACTTTCATTCAAAGTATATCTTAATTATTTTTTACAAGATATAAGGCTCTTTACAACCTCAGATCCATATTGTATAACATTAAGTATTTCCATAAAATAAAACTCACAAATTTCAAGGTTTCTTTATTAGTACCTGTAGGTAAATGTTTGCAGAAGGGATCACAGCAGTCGAGTAACATTAAAATTAAGCCACAAATTACCGGGGGTGGGAAAAAAGTAATTTTTAGATGCATCGTCAGTTCTAATAAAACAATTCTGAATCGATGCAGACACACCAGTAATCGGAATTTTAAGTTTAATTGAAGCCACTGCTCTGCTCATTTATTTTCCCTGTGTCTCTCTCTCTCTGTCCCGCCTCCTGTCACTCAGAGCAGCAGCTGCACAGACGACCACTGCTGTTGGTGCTGCTCTGCTCCAACCTCTCCACTGTCACACAGTGACCTATAGGAATAGTTCTCTGCTCAGGATTTGGCTGAGGCTTTAGAATGAACTTTTCCCTGTCCGAGATGGAGACGGCTTCTTGTTACAAACTTGAAAAGCAGCTTTAATGTAGTAGTTTCTCTAATAGAAGTCTGCAGAGAAGCTAATGAGATAGCATAAAGCTCTGCTAACAGCTACTTTGTAGTAGACGTTCTGTTTTAACGACTATATGTCCCACCTGCTAAACTAATCCCTGTCACAGAAAAAAATATGCAATTATCCATTTAAATGAAGCAATTGTGTTAAATAAAAGTCATTACTTCATCCTGCAGCTCTGCACATAAAAAGTGCCCACTAATTTGATATGAATGTTGAAAGGCAGAGTAAAACATAAAGATACATCAACAATTGTTCCTGCTCAGAATCATAATTGAATTGAATTGAATTGTGAGATGGCCATAGATTCCCAGATTACACATACATAAGACATTAGACATCTTTCTACAGCTTCCAATAATCAGTCTACTATTGTTCTAATTCAGCAGAGCTTCAGCTTAATTTTTAATGCCAGTTCACTTTTATATTTACCTGTATCTTGGTAGATTGTCTTCAAATTACATTTTAGTATTTTCTGCATTTTTTTCCACTCACACTTTTAAAGTAGCTACAGAGCTTCGAGTCTATCACCAACTCATGTTCAAACATTTAGAATATTTAATATTTCCCCCTGAAGTGCAATCTGACTGTTACTCCATAATTCACTTGAGTGTTAAAATATTCTTTTTTGGTTGTTTCAGTTGGGAGAGATGTGAACCTGCAAAGGCATGTATTAGATTAGTTAAATACAGACAGAGTGAAGACTTGTTAGGTTTGTTATTTTAGAATTCAAGAGATTTTTTAAAACATTACAATAATAAAATATTCACTCTTTACTAGTGACAGCCTTGGAGAATTTTTTAAGCTTTCATTTGTCAAATTCAAAAATCTCTGGAGTCGAGCAGCTCAGACAAAGGAAATGAAAAGATTGGATCTGAAAAGCTGCCTATTGCAAAGCTGTGAAAAATGCTGTTTTTATTTCTCTATAGTGCATCAGGATAGGCAAAGTTTAAATTAAATCCATTGTACAAACAAATGAATAAAGAGTTGTTTGTTTTAGCTGTCACTAAAACAAATGGCGCGCGTTGGTGGGTGGAGACGGGATTAATGGACAGTCTCATTAAAGGATGACTCAGGGCTGCAGGCAGGGGGGGCTGTTGTAGGTCCACACGTTTGTGGACAGCATGACAAGGAGTAACAAATGAGGAAGATGGACTGAAGGAGAGTGATTGATAGATGGTTTTAACAGTGAGTGCTTGGCTGACAGGGTGATGACTGATGCTCTGTTTAATATGCAAAGGGAACTAAGCAATCTATTGTCAATTTTTTTCACCTCTGCTAAAAAGAGTGTTTTGTCCAATTTGTTTTGTGTCATTCTGTTGAAGACTAGAAAGTAATGAATTTTATGCAAGAGTTTCAGGTAAAATTGAACTAAAGCTACGTTTTTTGGGTTGTTTTTTTTGTTTAGTAGTCAGACTAAATTCTCTTTGAGTTGTTTCAGTGAGATGATTTGTTTTCTCTCTATGGCAACCTGTCAACAGTGCATTTGCCCTTTAATTTGTGGTTTTGTGATTGACCAAAAGACCTGGATCATTGCATTTGTGATTTTATCACATTGTCCAAGTAACTATCAACTTGGTTTCACACTAAAATGACAGAAAGAAAAAAGAAAAAACTTGAAAATATACAAAGCAAAGTGTTTCTAAAGTGTTCTTGTATTTTGGCACAGCAGGGTTCCGGGAAGTGCACAAAAACTAAACTTTGGTTGCAGAGGCTTACACCTCTGAACAAACAGCCAAGCCCTGTGGACCAAACTCAGCACTCCACCTTCAATTAAGAGACAAAATACTCTCCTCTGAGCGCAGTTAAGTCCTCATTTCTCTCAAACCAGCGGAGTGAGAGGATAGCTAGAGGCCATTTTTCTCCAAACACCAGGACTTTGACTAAACAGGAGCCACACTGGACCTGTCCTTACTGTTTACAATGGCTTTTTCATTGTCCTCTTCCCTGGTCAGCAGCACCTGTCTTGTTTCATGCTGCAATTAAAGAAGACATATTGTGCTTTTTTCATAACAGACTATAACATATGTAGATGATACATTTTACTTGTTTTTCACTATAAACCCCAATATTGATCCCAAATGACTTAGTAATATAAACGGGATCATGATTTCTTGTTAAAATATAGAATTCATAGTGGCATTTCAACCTAGAGAGCAGTGGTTTTCATTGACATGTTATTATTTGAGAAAAATGGCTAAGCGACAGTTTAGGCCCAAGCCCAACGATTATATTTTGAAGGAAATACAAGTTAGTATCGGGAAGTGAGGGTTTATAGGGGGTTAAGTGAAAACAGACATTTTCTGAGCACTCAAGTCCCAGATGCATGACAATACAGGATTACTCACACATACATGAACAAATCTTAATACAATTATGAGTAAACTAATGATAAGGGAACACTTTTTAAAATCTCATTTGGTTAAAATCAGACGTTGATTTTTCATGTCTGCCTTAACATATTTAAAGAAGCTCCTTTGTCATTACCCAACAGCTCTTAAAAAACTACAATGCCAAACTTCATCTGTTTTTTTGCAATTTTAAGCCCCACGTCCTTGATCAAAGTAGTTGCTCATGAACTCTTGTTAGTTGACACAAATTATGATTAGCCTGTGCTTTTATGGCTATTGCTTTCTTTTCACAATATAGTCTTTAATACAAATATTGCAAATATAACATGACTGAGAAAACATAGGTTTAGATTAGTTGTCACAATACTGAAACTGTTTACTCAAATTAATTGTGTTTTAATTACTCAAAATAATTGTGTTTTCATATATTCTATAATTAGAAAGTAATTAAACTTCCCAGGCGTGGAGACTGCGTACATAAACTCGTATTGATCCCTGTCTGCTGTCCATGTGTGCACCCAAAGACGAACACAATAATTAACCGTCATTCCCTCTTAACCACACTATTGAATGCATTAAACCGGTGCACGATTAATTGGCACCAAGATAATCTCAAATAAACTTAGGCTTCTTAATCGGAGGGGAAGAGTAGACAACAGGCCACAGGAGTCTAGGAAGGAGAGGAAATGAGGAATGAAGAAATCAACCAGGCAAATAGCTCTTCAGTTTAGACCAGTTTTGATGGAAAAATAAAAGAAGCCTACAGTATAAAGCAAAAATGGCATTTACTGCTTTTGTTGGAATTTTTCTGTCAGTTATTGTAACTTATTGTCGTAGCGGCTATTTGTAACATTTTGTGGACTTTTCCCTTTCAAAAGATATATTTGTTTAAAATTGTTAATCACAATCCAAATTTCTCCTTTGTCATCATTCTGAAACACTTTGATAGGTGTTTCACTCCACAATCTCTTAGCTGTAGCTCAACATTTAGAGTTTAAGCTTCTGTGACAAATTAGGTTGTGCTGGCTTTTAGTTTGCACATTAGTGAACATCTGTAACTCCTCCAGAGTCAAACGGGGACATGCCACAGTCACTTCCATTTATTTGGACCAAAGACAAGCACTTAATGCGCTCCACAGACAACTGTTTGAGCACAAAATTAACATCAAGCCACAAGCCAAAATCAAAGTAATGCTTTAAAGCCTTTTCCTGAATAATTACATTAATAGTGTTAGACATTAATGATGATCTGTAAGCTTACTGAAGTTGTGCTACCATAAAAAGCAGTACTGTACAAATAGAATAAACTAAACAGTGAATAAATGTGTGTAGGAGTGCAGACAGTAGTTAAGCCAAACTAATGAGCAGTGCGGCTCTGCTCCTCAGTCCTAATGGCATCCTCCTGTGAGTGACAGCCTTGTTACTGCAAAACCTCTTTCACTACAACCGCTCCCAGAAAGCACCACCCACTCCTGATTTAACCTGCACACGGCCTCCTCACAAACCTGCATACTATATTTGCTGAGACCAACATTTGGAGCTAAGCAGTTGAGTTTTAAAAAATGGTTATTTCATAGTTTTTGTGCTAGATACAATGGAAAATACTCAAACTACTGCCAAATTACCATTTTGGTGTCCATGGAGACTCATTGGTATAAATGTATTGTTAAAGTTGCACTACTCTTTGGTGGGCCTCTGTCACCTGCCTGTCTCCATAGAGATATGATCGCTTTGCCAGGAAGTTTCCACAGTATGGTATTAAACTGTATCTTGTACTACTCATATTAATTATACATGTGTTTTTAGCTCTGTTGAAAGTGCTTTTCTTTTGTTGTTTCTTCCTGTTTGCTTTTCGTGTGACAGTCATTGAAACGTTCTGTCTATGACAGGATATGTTAAGTCTATATGACAATGTTAAAACATATAAAGTAGCCTAAGTGAAAAGATTGGCATGCTTTCATCTTAGCCGGCATTTCAGTACAAATCAGTGTTACTGCCCTAAAATCAAACTATTGTGAGACCTAAAATCCAAATGGCTAGTTACAAACCAGAACTCTTTTGTCTGCTGTCTAAGTAAGTTGCGCCATGAAACCCAATAACCAACACAGACAGAGATTGTTTGTTGTGATCTGGGCTGCGTGTGACCTTGACCTCCGTTTGATTCTGAGGCGTTTGAAGTTTGGTGAGGATGCCTTCCTGTGTACGCCCATGTTTCTGAGCCCGTTTTATTGCAGAGATTGTTTGAAGTCCAACCCTGCTTTTGATTGACAGGCGTTCCTGGTTCGACCCTGTGCTTTGATTGGCAGACAGATGAGGGATGCAGGTGGGTGGGAATAAAAAAAATTGTGTATGAGAGAGGTGTAATGGAAGAATTTGTAATACTCAGAAACAAGCCAATGTACAGAAATCATGGATGCTTTTTTTGTGTGATTTTCACAATTATAAGAGGGTGATGAGAATCAAGTGGCAGATTGAAATATACAGCACGGCTTAAAATTTTGGAAATGGCTGTTCATCAAAAATGTTTTTTATTGTGTTAGATTTTAGCTCTGTAGCTCTAGGACTACTTGCAATGTCACTTTTGCTTTGTTCATTCTTAATGTTTCTAACCCCCTAAACCTATGCTGCAAATTGTATGTTTTGTTCTTGTTGAAGATCACCTAAAATGGAAATAGAATACCACAGTTCTTTCATGCCTTGTTTAACTTGGCAAAGGTGCAAAAGCAGCGTAAATTGAGTGCTGCACTAAGCTTTACTATTACATAACTTCCTGCCAACCATTTCATGTGTGCTGTAATATTAATGCAGTACATGTAATTGGTCTATGTGATTTTCAGATGTCACTTTAATGACACCTGAAACGTAAATAGCAGCTTGTTGAGGTTTAAGAGTGTAGAGAAAGTGGCTTTGAGCAAAATGCACTAGAAGGTTATTTCCCCCGGTTAAAAACATAGTAAAGACATTTTCCATTTGCATTGGAGACTGATAATAAAAATAGAGATCCTCTGAGATAAGGTTCAAAGCACTAATGCTGCTAATAAGTCTATCTATCCATTTTCTTCTGTCTATTTGGAGCCGTGTCGCAGGGGCAGCAGTCTAAGCAGGGACTCTCAGATTTCCCCCACTTCCAGCTCCTCTGGTGGGGCCCCAAGGCCTTCCCAGGCTAGCCAAGAGACAGGGTCCCTCCAGCATGTCCTGGGTCTTCTGCGGGAACATGTCCGGAACACCTCCCCAGGGAGGCGTCCGGGACGCATCTTGCTCAGATGCCCGAGACACCTCAGATGCCAGAGCAGCGGCTCTACTCCGAGCTACTCACGCTATCTCTAAGGAAGCTTCCCAGACTCATTTCGGCCACTTGTATCCCAATCTTGTCCTTTCGGTCATTACTCAAAGCTCATCATCACCCCCTCTGGCCCCTCACTGCACCTTAAAATACATATGAAATGCATACACTGCGTTCCAAATTAATATGCAACTGATATATTTCACAGTCATTTATATTTGGCAAAATCAGTCCTCATAATTTTCCAGACCTCAACCTTTAGAGTACAATTTGAATGTTATTGAACAAACTTCCCAATGATAACAGTATTTTTTCAAATATAAAAACTTTAAATGCACGGTTCCAAATTATTATGCACAACAGAGTTTCGAACCATGTTATTGTTGTAACGAACTAAAAATGGTCATTTGTTTATTTTTTCAATTAGAAGCATAAGCATATTCCTGAAATCAAAAGCTATTTTAATCAAAACATCTTAACGTTAAAGTTAAGATGTTTTGAAGTTACATTTTAACATAGGACCCCTTATCTGATAGGAGCTTAACAATTCTTGCATCCATTGAACTTGTGAGTTTGTGGAGAGTTTCTGCTTGAATTTCTTTGCACGATGTCAGAATAGCCTCCCAGAGCTACTGTTTGGATGTGAACTGCCTCCCGCCCTCATAAATCTTTCACTTGAGGATGCTCTAAAGGTTCTCAATAGGGTTGGGTCAGGGGAGGATGGGGGCCACACCATGAGTTTCTCTTCTTTTATACCCATAGCAGCCAGTGATGCAGAGGTATTCCGTACAGCATGAGATGGTGCATTGTCATGCATGGTCAGTCAGAGGTCATTTTCACACCTTCTTTGACCCTAAAGGGGCCAACCAGCTCCCTCCCGATGATTCTGGCCCAAAACATGACTCCGCCACCTCCTTGCTGACGTTGGAGCCTTGTTGGGACATGGTGGCCGTCCACCAACCATCCACGATTCCATCTATCTGGACTATACAGGGTTGGATGGCGCCGTTTCTGCTTGTGAGCATTGGTTAAGGGTGACCGAATCGAAGGTTTATGCATAACTGAAAGCCTCTGGAGGATCCTTCACCTTGATGTTCGCTGGACTCCAGAGGCACCAGCAGCTTCAAGTTTCCTGTTTGCTGCTTTGTAATGGCATTTTAGCAGCTGCTCTTTTAATCCAATGTATTTATCTGGCAGAAACCTTCGTCATTTTACCTTTATCTGCATGAATCCGTGTGTGCTCTGAATCAGCTACAAATCTCTTAATAGTACAATTATCACACTTAAGTTTTTGTGAAATATCTAAGGTTTTCATACCTTGTCCAAGGTATTCAACTATTTCACACTTTTCAGCATTAGAGAGATCCTTTTTCTTTCCCATATTGCGTGAAAATGGTGTTCTGCTTAATAATGTGGAATGTCCTTCTTAAGTAGTTTTTCCTTTAATTTGACTTACCTGCCAAACTAACTGGCACAGGTGTTTGAGATTGATTTCACTGACCGCAAGAGCCCTGATACACAATACCATCCATGAGTTTCACGGGAAAACAAAACATTTTACCTTTACGACACTTAAACACAATTTGCATAATAATTTGGAACGCAGCGACAAAGGGCAGCCCTGGAGGGGAAGCCGACTATATCGAGTCTGTAACGCTCAACCTCCCACACGAGCTTAAAGCCCCCTGATAACATAGTTCCCCCAACAACATAGTTCCTAGGATTATTCAGGCGGTCAAAAACCCTTCAACACGTAAAGTTGGTGGTTCAAAGAGGGGATAATACAAATTGACCATGGGAATGTGAAAGAAATATGAAAAATCCTGAACAACACAGGTATTAGCTTTTTACATGGACACTTTATATTGTCACCATCTGAAAAGGTTCAGTTTTTCATAGTTTTTTATATTTTTATAAATTTTTTCAAATTAGCAATGTATCAAACATGTACCTATTTAAATTTAAAAATTGCTCAAAAAGTAGATGGATATTTTTCCTAGACTTGATGTTGTTTACCTCATGTGCACATTTAAGTCTCTGGTCACATCTTATTTTAGTAAATGTATATTTCAGGCCCACACTTTGCCCTTAATAATATCTCCAAGGTTGTTTGCAAGGTTTCTGTTCCCTGCGACAAAAGATGAATAATGCATGACTTCCTCGTCCCTCCTTCCTCTGCCCGTGTCCCTTCATTTACCTACAGGCATGTTAATCAGATCCAGAAAGGGATCTCCTCAGATCAGACACAAAGCGTATGCCCAGACTCTCAATGTGATTAAATGGAGCAGAGGATGTGGTTATGCAGGCTGCAGAGGGACAGCCGTATCAGCCCTTAGAGGGCAGCAGCTCAAAATGTGTATCAAAATATACACAGTGCACAGATGTTGCCTATAACTTATGTCTGTATATTGATTAAAAGGTTTAGCCTCAAGGATTCATAATATCATTTCAACTTGTTCCTAAAATAGACTGAAGTGGCTTTCAAAGTGGGCTGAAAGTGTCCTCTGGAGGATAAAATGAATATTTTCTTATCAGGATCAGAGAGAGTTGGCAGTGCTCCATCCTCTCTGTGTGATGTTCGGCAAAAGAGGACAGCTTTGAAAGCTGTGTAAACTTCTATGAGGATGAATTGGGGACATTAAAATGCGTGCTCTGGAGAAGTATAAACATGCACATTAGTGCCACTGCAGCATAGGTGAACAAGAAAATAAAAGTAGTACCAGCTGTGGGCTCAAACCTGTCATTTTGTCTTCTGTTCCTCCTCTTTGTGATGTACATCCTAGTTTAACAGCACTTTCTTCTTTCAGATCACACCTCAGTTGGAGGACTGGGAGACAGTTTTTATGAGTACCTGCTAAAGGCATGGCTCATGTCAGACAAGACTGATACAGAAGCTCGCAAGACGTACGATGATGCTATAGAGGTATGACACATGCTTTCCTTATGGACACCTCACCATGTCATTTATATCACCTTGACATGTAAAAATACAGCACATGGCAGTAGGGGTTTGACACTACTAGTTCAACATGTCATTTTGACGAGTTTGGCAGTTCTTCTATCATTTTCATGCCAAACATGACATAAAAGATGCATGCTCACAGCATTTTTATACAGGATAATAATCAGATACACGACTACAAGTGTGAAAACTGCATGTCATCTGTGACAGTTGCTGCCATGTCATTTAGAGCACATAAGTCCGAAATTAGAACATTTAGCATGTTATAATAAAATGTCTCCTCAGTCTTGATGTTCTCTATCATTTGAATTCTGTATTATGGATTCATATTCACTTATACGTTGTCACACTCCAGTGGCCTTTTGTCTGTGAGCCCCAGAGGAGAGCAGATGTTTATGGTCTAAAGCTGTTGGTTTGTTTGGATAGAAGTATGACCAGATGTTACCGGGCAAAACTGTGATAGATGTAGCAGTTCAGCCAAGTCATTATTTCTCATTCCCCAAAACTACCTTAATGCATTTGACACGTACTAAGCTCAATATTAACTCCATGAACAACTTAATTACCTGCCAGCAACCTCGTGTAAATCTTCCATTACCATTTGTAGACAGATCAACTAAATGTTTTCCTCAGGCCATTGAGCGGCACCTCATACGCAAATCCAACGGAGGCCTGACGTTCATCGGGGAGTGGAAGAACGGGCATCTGGAGCGGAAGATGGGCCACCTGGCGTGCTTCGCTGGTGGGATGCTCGCTCTGGGTGCTGACGGCTCTCCTGATGACAAGGCCGGACACTACCTGCAGCTGGGGGCCGAGATCGCACACACCTGTCACGAGTCTTACGACAGGACGGGTAAGCAGCAACACGGGCACAGAGCCATTTGAGATCAGTGTATGTTTAATAGATGGAACAATAATCATTCAGGTGCAATATTTATCGTGGGTACGTTTTCTTTGTTCTAGTGGGCAACTTTTACATGCAGTGATAAGATCTGAGCTCTAGAGGATTGAATAAATAACTTCTATGACTCATTATAGATACAAACTAACCTCTAAATTATTTCATTCTGCTGTTTATTTATTACAGCTCATGTTTTGTATATTTAAAATAGTTTTAGGTGGGATAATACTGGTTTAACATTATTGTGTTTCGATATTATCATTTATCTTCCTGGCACATGTTTTAGAGAAAGATGAGTCATGAAAGTTAAAGAAGTCAACATTACAAATTATAATTTGGTGAGAATTATCAGTGACTTTAATACAATTGAGGATAGAGTTGCAACAATTTTTTATTTGACAGTTATTTCCATTGTACATTGACATTTATAAAATACATTTTTAGCCAAATGAAGGTTGAAATATTGTGACTGAAGGCTTCCAGAAATAGAACAGAATTAAAGTGTATTATTGATGAAAACCAGAAATTTTCTTTTTTGACTCTTTGATTTAATGATGCTGCACTCTTGGTTATAAAAGGTCTATTGGCATGTCCTTTCTGAACGGTCCTGATAGCATTAACCATTATTGAAATAGGAGTATGATTATTTTAATAGTTGACTATCATGTTTTCAGTGACCTGGTACCTGTAAATTTCCCATATTGAATACCGGTAAGTGATAGGGAGTGGTTGTCTTGTATTAATATATAACTTTCCTCCTCCTAGAACTGCAGAGTTACGGTGTACCTCACCTGGGAGAGGTTTCACCCTCTCATTACTTTTAATTAACATAATCCAAGTAAATAGACATAAGGGAAATGTAAAAGTAAAATAAACTCTTGGCAAAGTGAAGTATTGACTCAGGAATTGGCTTATTTTAAAGTTTGTTGCCATCAGTGTCAACAGAAACTGATAGTATACTTCTATAAAAGCACCAAACTACTAAGCCTACAATATTTTTCAGACTAATCATTGTTGTCTCACTTATAAATTGGCACCCTGCCTGTGGTTGAAAGGCAAAGCAATCATCAGTATTGAAGAAGACCTTTGAAAAACATTTACCTGGAAATTTTCTTCTTGGGGATCAATACTAAGACTGGCTGGTTGTGGCCCTGCATCATGATTGTGCAGGTTTCAAAATACGGGCTTTCTCAGGATAAAGACAACCGGCTGCTATGGCAACAAATGAAGATGAATAGAGTTTCTCGTTATAGCAACAGGGAGTCTGATCACCGCTGGATACCAGTCTAAAGCTGACCGGTTTGAGCATTAATGAGCTAATATTCAACAATGCATTAAACTGTCTTCACTTTGCCATTGTTTCACAGTTAATGTCAGTCACTTTTAATTGCATGGAAAAACATCTTTCAGAATAAAACCATGTCAGCTTTTGTATCATTTCCTATATACATTTATTAACAGTTTGGTGTTGTGGCTCTATTTTTAATTAGATTTTTAATTTTTCTTTTTTAAGATTTTCTGACCCAAAGTCTTATTACATGTTATATAAAATGGGTAGAGAGAGGGTAAAGACATTCAATGGATGTGGCTAACTAACAATTTCTGCAGTACTTATTGTTTTTAATGATTTTTTTTTATGACAACTCTAGTTCTTCACAGGTAAAATTACATTATGTTTGACTACCAATGAAACATGTTACCATCTTTTCTTTATATGTCCCAATGACATTTCTATCCTCACACAGTATTGAAGCTGGGTCCAGAGGCCTTTAAATTTGACAGCGGTCTGGAGGCGGTGGCGGTGCGTCAGAATGAGAAATACTACATCCTGCGCCCTGAGGTGATCGAGACCTACTGGTACATGTGGAGGTTCACCCATGACCCCAAGTACCGGCAGTGGGGCTGGGAGGCTGCTCAGGTGAGACATGCGGATTTGGGGATCAGAAGAGATGCCCTTTGATCCGTTCATTGTCCTAAATATGGTTCATTTTATCTTGAAATTAATGTTTTTGACTCGAGGATTATTTATTGGCCACACTAGATATTATCTGCATTTAGGACATTTCAGAATATTCATAGTTGTAGTCAAGGTTGCGTATGATGGAGTTGAACCTGTTCATTTTCATTTTAATTAGTATGAGATGATGCTTTTGCTTTTTTTCTGTTAGCTACATTGTCTATAATCTCACAAAAGGCTCTTAAAAAGTATTTCTGAAAAGTTTTGAATTTGCTGTGGACCGTTATACTTACTACTTTGGGAACATTTGTTTTATTCAATTGAGTGAATGCTTCTGCAACAATGTAGACCTTGTTTGAAGGACCATTACCTTTTCATACAGTGTGAGTGGAAGCACATTTTGGAGAGCGAGATTTGGACAGCAGAAAATTCAGCATGGCATTAGATGACACATTAAAAGCACTTTAAAAATCTATTATATTATTGTACGCAAGCCGAGTATTGTATTTATGTGAATGGACCTGATTTAATATAGAGTCAGTGAAGAGTTTAGTTAAAGTTCAGATCTGGTTTCATGCTTCTTGGAGAATACAATCAATTCATTTTAAGATTAAGGTACCGTGTTCTCCTTGTAACAATGTAACTTAACCTTTTTTCAGTGTGTTTATCTTGAACTGTTCTTGAATCTTTTTCTGTGAGAGATGAAAAGAACCAAGGGTGCATTTATCAAAGCAGTAGTCTGTGTATTAGCAGTAATAACTAAAAAAAGTAAGGGCTGAATGAATAATCTGTATGAGGCTTTATAAACTAAACATATTCTTTCTTTGTCTATTTTTTTCATTCGAAGAGTGCTATAAATGTTTCTTATATCAATATATTTTCCTGTAGTTGCTCCCACATCATCTCTTTCAAGCCTAAATGTTTCACCTGGCACTCACATGACATTGGTGACGTGATAATTATTTATTAGTGTAAAACAATACAACTTCAGAGCTTGGGATTGATTATCAAAACTTGACATTACTACACAGACGTGCTAAGAGTCTATAGATGTACATTAGCAAAAACAATGTAAAAAGTTAACAAAACCTTGTAAGCTGCTGAGTTACTCCTGGTAAATGCAATAGACTGTATAACAAAGTGGACTAAGGGAGTGTGAACGCTATGGCCGAAGCCAAAGGAAGCTCATCTTGGCTAGTAGTTATAGGGGCGAATTTGGAGCAGAGTTCCATATTTGGAATTCCGACCACGAGTATCAGAGCCATTCCAGAGTGAGGCTGATTAAGGTAATGCCCCTTTCTGCCCCGACCGTTGTTTTAGCAGGTACTGAGCAACTCTGTCAATCGGAGTCATAGTCGATTGAGCTGGACGCCCGCCCATGATCACTTCCAATTTGGAACACGGCGGCTAGCTATTTCCATTTATATATACAGTCTATGGTAAATATGTACATTTTTGACTATAGTGTCAGAGTACTTTTGATTGACTGCTATAATTCATATTTAGGATCTTAAAATGTCCATTGGTTTAACATCAGGCCAGCTGAATATTCTCTGATGTGTGACGACACAATCACAAGCTCTGTTTAGTTTTGGTTTAAAGTAAAATGTATTCAGGATGCCAGCAGTAAATGCTACAGTGCCCTGTGTATAAGCGATTTGTTCAGGAAGTCCAATCCACAGGACCATCCCTTTCATCTGACAGTGGATTAAACCTCAATCAGTTTTTTCGTCTTGTATCTTCACCCTCTCCCCTTCTTCTCATTTTTATTTTTTCTTTGTGCTGCCAATCTTCATGTCACCTTTCTGTGTGCGTCTCCATGCTGACGCTCTCATGGTTTTGTGCTTACGAGTGGGAGTGTTCGCGTCTGTGCTCACAGGCTAAAAGCGATGAATGCATTTGACAAGTCTGTTTATATGGTGTGATTGTACACAACATGAGTGGCACTATAGAGATGTTCTGAGGAGGAGCTCATCTCTGCTTCATGCATTATGTAGGACTGAAGTCAGATATGCACCTATTTGAATATGAACAAGATTGTGTTTTGATCTATAGCTGACGTTAATTTTTATATTGCAGTGCAAGTTCCCTAACTCCTATACCCAGTGAACCTGCTAACTGTGTAATTACGATAGAGGCCAAATGTCAAGTGGATGTTTTGAAGCCAAGTCAATGATTAAATACAATATAATTTCTGAAGTGTGTTTTCATAAATGGATATTCTTATTAGTACTGTCACGGCTTGTTAAGTCTATGCTGAGACTACGTAAAAGTTCCATCTGATAAATTAAAACTAGTGACTTGTATTTCAGAGATTATCACCACTACATAAGCACACTATTGTTACTCTTCTGAATGGAGTGATAAATACAGTATGCTGAAGCCATCTCTCTGCACACTTCTATGAAATGATTACTATACTATAATGGAGGCATCAGTGCATCAGCTCCAGGATCAATGCTCTATTCACTAAAACCTAATTTCTCTATTCATATCTCGTGTCGGTCTTCTTGGCTGGTGGGAGGTATCTTTTTGCAAGTTAACAGAATCCCTTTGATTGACTGAATATATGCTTCTAGGCTCTTTCTAAAGAATTCACCAATATTGATATTGGTATTGCGGGTAGTAATTAAGGAGTAGACAATCAATTAGCATATTATATCTCAAAATCCATAGCAAAAGATGACATTTAAATCTGTCAACTGAACCAATCGTTGTAGAAGTGAAGATGCTTCGCTGCTCATCCAAGCCGCTTCTTCATTGGTCAGATTGGAGTGGAGTGGAGTGCATTGGAGAAACTAAACAGCCACTCCATAAGAGAATATACCAACACCGGCCTGAGAGCTCCTCAGGACCCCAGTCTGCCGTACAGCCAGAGAAAAGAAATGGTTTGAGACGGGAGTTACAAGAAGCTATTTTTGTTAGGAAAGAGAATCCTTCCTTAAACGGGAATGGGGGCCTGAGACATAATCTCTCACAGATCTATGATTCCATCCACAGACTCAAAACAAACAAACAAACAAAAGAGAACAATAGGGGACCATTAAAGGTTGAATAGGGTCGTTAAGGCGACAATAGCTGTTTACAGTTTCAGTGTAGTTAGTCCCTCCTTTCAGATATATATAAGACAGTGTCCACCAGCAGTCTGACCAGAACTGAAGAAGCGGATGAGCAGCGAAACGTCTTCACTCCTACAACGATTTGCCCAGTTGACAGATTTAAATTTCGTCTTTTGCGATGGATCAGATCTGGACGACTGAGGGATTACGTATACATCTAAAAATTAAAGTGCTCTAGTTTATACAACACTGATGCAGTTACTTATGAAAACCTACTTAATTGCATATGTGGATCAGTTTATGTTCACTTTGTTTTAACTAAATCCTCCTTACTAGTGACTAAGTTTCATAAACCAATATCGATATGAAAAGAATCTTAGGACAAAATTTGACCTTTCCTGAACAGTTTTAGAATGATCTTGAGCTTTATCAGAAATGCCATTTGAAACTCTGTATGATCATTGTGGTATCGAAATCTGCATAAAGCATCGTGTCTATTCCTCAGTACCAAGTTTAATGTTTCATTTAGGCAGGTACTCAAAACTCATCCATTTCTGTTTCTTCCGCGCTCTACACTTATCTCTTTGTTAAATGTAAATCTATTTTTGACTCTCCCCCTGACAGACTCACCTCTCCCTTATAGCACCCTTTAGTGCACTTTTCTGTCTTGTAGAGCTAGACATGGACCATTACCTTGCCTCCGTTTTAATGTTGTTTTTCTCATTTCCTAATTCAACTGCTGTGTGTAGCACCTGAGCCTGTCTATAATTATCCCCTTGCTCACACTTTCAAACACCTGCCTTCAGCTCTGGTTTGTAAGGTACAACTTATTTTCTTTTTGTGGATCACTAAAGTCATGCCTCATGTTTTCACTGCAGAGGAAGTAGCACTTGGAAACTCTAATTGTTTTTGGCGTATGTAAGAATAACTTTACTTTAGTTAAGTCCAGTTACCTGCTTATTAGGTTGCAGATCTCAATTTCCAACCAAAAGTCAGTGCAAAATTGCCGATCTTGCCTTTATAGTTGCAAAGAAAATTATGATGATTAACGTCACAAATCAAACTGTGATTTGATAGAAAATTGGATGCATAAATTTTGTGAGGTTTTGGTGATAGAACAGATTGATAGTGATAAGGGGTGAATCTAAATATTAAAACTGAGCAGCTTTGGAATCATTGGTGAGTCTGAGTGTCTGTGTAGTGCCTTGTGGAGGTGGCTGAAGTTGGCCTCTTCTGGGGTTGTAACTATATTGGCAATGGCAAATTGTAAAACGTGAGCACAATCTATCCAATTCCCTCCACTCTGCACTGTTTGTCTGCCTTTTTTTGGTTTATTTGTTTGTTTGTTTTTTCCCTGTGTTAATGTGCATCTACCCCCAGGAACCAGCTTTGATATTCTGACCTTGCTGTATTAACAACCTTTTTTGAAATAGCTACTTAATTATACTTAAAGTACTTTTATAATCGCTACATTTTCACTGAACCCAATACATTCTAGTTACTCTCTTGCCGCTGCGTAGATGCCAACTAGCCTGTTTAGATCTAAAGCAGCGTCTGTGCCAGCTGCACTCTTCTTTACAGTCGCTGAGATCAAACGTATATCAGAGCAGGTCAGGAAAGTATTGACACTATAAAAATCCCATCACATGTGTCAATCAGGCAGTTTCAGGTCACACTTGTGGTCCGCTCCTTCAGCATGCATTCACTGTCAGTTCGTATCAAGGCCACTGTCACCGCCTGTGTTATGTATTATGCATGTCATGGACGCCTTATCATTGTGTAAAGTGTGAAGGTGACGCCAGCTGCTCCTGTGTGAGGTGTGGCTGCCCATCTCTGCTCCATAATACAAGTGGAGTTTGTTTTTCTTAGATACTTAACAGAGCATGGATGGGCACAGATGTTAGTATGTGAACAAGCTGTCAGTGTAATAGGTCTACATACAAATGGTAAAGGTCATTATGTCTAACACCCATTCGAGCCATCATGTGACCACTCGACTTGATTGTTTATAAAAAAAATTTAAAAGCTGCAAAAAGAGCTGATCAAAAATTAAAGTGGAAAAAAAATGGTCGTGTCCAAAAAATTGTATAAACTGTAAAATGACCTGTTTCACATTTGTCTGATTTAAATCTTAATTAATGAATTTTTGACGATCTATTGGATTGTCAGAATATCGAGGTATACATTTATATCAATATCGCCCACCCATGTTTTTTTTTTCAGAGTGGTTCTTGTTTGTGAACTTGGCAAATAATTTTCACATCTGGAAGAATCAAAACATGTGAAACAGCAGTTGAATTCTTGACTTTACAAAGCATAGATTGTGGCCAAACATTCCACAGAGTCTCATATATTTTCTCCGTTATAGCGTTACAGTATGTAGGATCCATGTAATGCTTTTAGTTACCGGTGCATGCATTTATAGTGAAAGTCAATAAGCAAAGTTTTTTATACAAATTCTGATTCCTTGTCATAGGCCTCAGTGTGAATCAATAGTGCACACGGCTACTGTACAAGGCTGCAGCAGTATCACACCTGCATATTTAATGAGCTCCCGCTTCCATCAGATGTGTGGGGAAACTTTAGCCTCCGGGGTTCTGTTATGGCTATTTGCCCTCATTACAACTGCTCTAGAGCCAACACCCTGCAATTCCTGACAGCAGACAATAGCACAACTAACCCAGATCTTATATGGGACTATATCATGACTGAAGTAGTTCTTATGAGAGCTTACATAAAAAGTACTTAAAGGGGCATTACCCAATTAGTTTCATATAATTAAGTGAAATTTGTTTTGCCCAAGCTGCATTTAGGGTCAAAATGAGACTGCTGTGTATTGTTTGCATCTGTTAACATGCTAGTGGTTGTTTTCATTGCTGTGGTCTCTGAAAGTTGTAAAAAGCCATTATAAACTCATCATGGAATAATCAGGATGCTCAGATAATTAAACTATTCAATTTTTCAGTGAAGTACAGAGCTACCTGCACCAAATCAGGTGTCATCAAAAACGTCTAAACTGTTTCTGTACCTCCATCTATGTATTTATTTCAAGTGTACGTGGAAATATATTTCTAGTAGGCTAATTAGATTTTTCTTTGTCAGGAGTTATACCTAGAAAAAAGGTTATGTCATCTGTTGTCATAGTAACACACCTCCACATGTTTTCAGCGTTTAGTGCTGAGTTTCTACAATAGGTACATTTCAGACTTCTCCTTTTTGTTTTCATCAGATCACTTCGTTTTGAAAAATGCCTTAATCCACAACACATCTGTGACTTTGGGACGATCAAAGCTCTCAAAAAACAACTGAAATGAAAAGATGTGAGGTTTAAACCGACTCCATTTGGGATGAGGTTGAGATTTGTACAGAAAACAGTGATCCAACAAATGTGGTGTTCTGACATTTTGACTTGTATCTTCAAATAAACACGATTCTTGTATGTTTTAACAAACCCGTACAATTGAAAAACAGCGGAAAGAACAAATGGCACCATGTTAAATTCTTGTTTTATGAATGAACTAGATCCACTGTAGAGACTAGAACATTGTTAAGGGCCCAACCTTAACTCGAATACAAATCTGTTTTAAATACACTATCGAGTGACACAGTTGCTAATTAATAACATTTATTTCATTTTTGTTGCTTGCTTTGTACCAGCCTTACAAAACATTCAGGCAAAGGAACCAGGTGGGATATTGTTAGGAGACTTGTGTTTCTGCTTTACTACTTCGATGTGTGTTTCCGTAGTATGCGATTCCCAACACATTTAACAGTTTCATGGAGCAACTGAAAATATTTTTTCTTGACTCATTTATTCTAAAATAAATGTGTTTAGTGTCAGTTAATAGGTTAACCAGTTAACCATGAACACCTATTCTAACACAGCTCAGCTCAGTTCTGTTTACCTCCATTAACTTGAAGCCATTGTAAGCATCTTAATTAAACCGTTACAGAGGCGGCCCCTGCAGTATCAGCCAGCATAACACAAATGAGTCTGTAGTGTTTGTTATGAAGATGTTTTGTGTTGAGAAAGGACAAAATAAATGTAAATGTTGGTGAAACAGTGAAGGCACTAGCGCTAATCTGCTTTTTCTACAGCCTGTGTTTGTGGTTTGCGTCTCCCCAGGACCTGCTCTAATCTGTCACTAGCAAAGAAATTAATTATAGCACGCTTTTGTAAGCGTATTAAAAAGGACCTCCCCTCCCCCTCAAGACATTTCTGTGCTATAAACCCAATAGTGCTTTATACTAGTTGGATATGTGTTCCTAGTTAGACTCAGTTGGGAATCTTATGTAATTTATGCAATGTAAAAAAAATTCTAATCAAAAATTGCAAAAATCTAATTATTATTTGACTCAGAGGGTCTGGGTGTTCCAGAGCACTTTACTCTCAGTGTAAATTCATATTTTCTAAAATGAATAAATAAGAATAAAAGTAACTCTGATTCTGATCTGATTTTAGACAGGGTAAAACTGTTCGTCAAATAACTGTATCTTGATCAGTTTAATATTTGTGTTGCTTTGCATTTTTCCAGTGTATTTTTTGTCCTTTGTCTTAGGTTTAATCTCTGTGTGTTTCAGGCCATAGATAAATACTGTCGTGTGAGTGGAGGCTTCTCTGGTGTGAAGGACGTCTACTCCTCCAATCCCACGTATGACGATGTGCAGCAGAGCTTCTTCTTCGCCGAGACTCTCAAGTAAGACTCGCTCCTAATCATGATTAATGCACACCATGCAGAAGCCATCACTTCATTTGTCAATTGATTAATTCTGGCCTCTCTTTCGATTAATTTGATAAATTGCTGGGTTGGTGTCACTTAAAAGTAATTGTAGTAATTATTTGGATGATGTTCAAATGAGCAGGAATGTCACTCCAGTGAACTTTTGGGGTTTCATACAAGCATGAGTTTCAGTAATATGGCAGATATTAAACCCTAAAACCCTTTTTGACTGACTGAAGTTGATGTTTAATGATACTAATACACCAACAACCAATTTAGCCTTTATTTAACAGTAACCATCACCCCTCACTTCAAGAGGGTTCGAGTGGAGCTGCAGTCTTTGTTTACTCTTTGTGCTTTGCATCCTCTATCGCACAATAGCATCCCCTCAAGCACCACAAATAACATAAATAAAATAAATTAGTAGTGACAGACAGTGGATCCCCCCCCCCCCCCCCCCCCCCCCCCAAAAAAAAAAAAAAAAAAAAAAATCCAAAAGTTTAGTCTTTGCAATTACAAATTCAAATGTGTGCTTTGCTCCAAATGCCTTCTGCGTCTTGGATTCTATGTTGAGCTGTTGTCTGGGGGTGTTAAATATAGATGAATGCATTAAGACATTTGCATTCAGCATCAGTGTGAAGTCACTTTGAGCCTCTTGGTTTTGCCTGGAGGGAGAAATGAAGTATGCAGCTCTCTGCCTCCCCCTGCTGGCCAATGAATTAACATGCTTGTAATTTGCTTTATGCCAAACTACCAACTACCTAATCTATTGATATAAGGACACGTTTTAAAGCACACTGCCCAGCATAACTTGAAATTCAGTGAAATTGGCACCCCAAAGCTCCAATAGCCAGTGAAATTTGTCTTTGGTGTGAGCCGGTAAAGGTCAGCTACCACAGACTTTGTGAGACGTGACATTTGAATGTCGGTTGTTACGCAGACTCTGGTATCTCTGCTCTCAGGCACGTCATAAAGGACCACAACAGCAGCTGCTCTGAACAAGCACATGTATAATGTACGATGCCGTTTGCCAATATTAATTTAAGTTGTTCTTGAGATTTTCCATATACACCAAACTGAACCAGCCAAATCGAACAGAACCATTAGAAATATGTTTTTGCTGTTTTTACTATGAGAAAATTATTATTCTAAATGTTTTAAAAAGTCTGACAGCTTGATTTAAGTTTATTTTACCATCTCTCCCTCTCGTTTCACTTGTTTTATAACTTAGCAGTTGTGTTGTGCTATTTTGTTTTTAATGTCTAAAAATAAGTAACAAAAGCGTTGCCTTCTCCCCCTCTCCCTGTCGCAGGTACCTGTACCTGTTGTTCTCCAATGACGACCTGTTGCCATTGGAGACCTGGGTGTTCAACACTGAAGCCCACCCGCTGCCCGTGCTGCACTTGGGCAACATCACTCTCCCGGGCAGTGAGCCGTCCCAGCGGTAGAGCCCACACTGGACACGCCCCCTCAGACTGTCCCAGGACAGACTGGAACTTTCTGTGACTCTGTTTTAATTACACGGACGGTGGCCATAACCGACTGGAATCAAACTTTCATCTGAAGGACCGGGCTCCAATCGCGCAGGCTTGAATTAGATTTTTTTCTTATTTTGAGTTGATTTGACCAAACTTTGATGGGTGCTGCCTGGAGGCACTTCTATGAAGGATCATGACACTTTGACACTGTCTCGCAGACAGATGGACCGACAGGTGCGGACTTGACAGGGTCTGTTTTAGGTGTGGGTTTTTCATTTCACTGAAGGACAAATCATTACCAGGACACAGGGTGAGACTCGACGTCCTCCTCCCCCTCGGCCCTGTCCCACTCCACCTCCTGTTAAACTCCACCTGAACTGAGCAAATCATCAGAGGAGCAAACATCTCCATGACCTTTGACCTTCTGCTGCTGCTGGACTCTGCTCTTCAAAGCTCTCTGACCACAGCTTTCTTTGTGCACACCTTTTCTTATCTCCCGTCCATTTTGTACATTTAGACCTATCATCTTTATCTGTGTGAGCGAATGTGAGAGTGAGAGTTATTGACTCAGCTGCAAAGGTGCACTTTTTACTGTGTGTCAGAGTTTAGGGGAAGCACTTAAAATAGTTACCCAACTTTTGTTTCTCAGACAAATTGAGAGGATTGTCCCTGCAATTACAGTTTACCAGATGCAACCCCAGTGTTGTGTTAAATTATAACTGTCATGTTTTATACTGCCTCCTGATACTGTACTTTCAAACTCTAAACCATACCTCATACACATTCAAGTAAAATATCTGGAATAGCGAAGAAGTGTAAAACATCTTATTGTGGCAAAAAGTTAAACAGTCAACCAAACCTTACGATCGATGTGGTCACACAGAGGTAAAATATTTTTGTGAATCTTTTTTTTTTAATTATTATTATTATTATACTGCTCTTTCTTTTATTTCCATTTAAATAAAACCTAAAATTCAGCAGCAGTTTTGGGGCATTCATGGGGTCCTTGGGAACTGGATTATTTTTTTTTTTAGGTTGAAAACTGCACATGAACACTCGCACAATCACCTGCTGTGTGAAGACGGCAAATATCAGCTGATTTTATTATATGAGGACTTTGACATTATGTTTTTATGGCATTACTTTAAGTCATCCATATCATAAGTTAGCTAGTTAGCGAGTTAGCTGTCAATAGCCGGTCAGTGATTATATATTTGAAGATGAGATAAAAACACATGAATCTGTTGAAAACGCGAGCACCCAAGGACCACATAAATGCACCCTTACTTTTCTCCAAGAAGATCTCTGTAGTAAGAACCTGTGTGTGAATGTGCGTGTGTGTGCGCGTGCGTGCATGAGTGCGAACTGACAGCACGTTAGAATCTGTGATGTGTCTCTGGTTCTGCCGTTTGACTACTAAAGTTGAAGAGCAGGAATTGCACTAAAGCTGAAGGAGTTTTGTTTATTTCAAGCCTTATTGTTTAATGTGAAGCCAATACTGTGTTCATTTATGTTCTTTACAACTGCATTATTGATTGTGTTTCATGTGTTTTGTTGTTTTTATGTTCATTTCATTTCATTTTTTTTTTTTTTTTTTTTTTTTTTTGGTTATTTAATAACTCAAATATCTTCACAAATGCCTTATAATTTTTGATTATTAAAACTCCAG
The DNA here is from genome assembly GCF_009829125.3 of Periophthalmus magnuspinnatus. Classification (NCBI taxonomy): domain Eukaryota; kingdom Metazoa; phylum Chordata; class Actinopteri; order Gobiiformes; family Gobiidae; genus Periophthalmus; species Periophthalmus magnuspinnatus. Next base: position 21,450,903 of record NC_047146.1, read on the forward strand.
ACATATCTTTGTGGCCAAACTTTGTGTATTGCAAAATATTAAGATTAATTTATACACAATCAAATCAAAATATTGCAACATTTTATTAAGGGTTAGGTCTAAGACAACAAATACACTTTATTCATAAATTTGCTTTGTTTTTTAAAATGATCACACTAAAAGCAATACATATTTTAAATAAATTCGGCTTTTTAATGTTACAACTTACATGATTTTGATCAACATTTACCCTTTTATAACATCAATTATAGAGCCAATTTAAGTAAACTAAACATATTTAAACTCTCGCACTCCCGGCATCCCATCATGCACCAGTGTCCCTCACAGGCACCGTGACTCCCCGCCCCTTTTCTCTGACATCACAATGACATCATCCCCGGTCGACCCTGGGCTTCACCGAGTCTCTGAGCGCGGAGGATTTTGAAAAATGAAAAATGTTCTGTATTTGTATTTTTACTGAAGTGAAAAAAATAAATGAAAGTATCTGTAAATATGTTTAAAACTTAAACACATTAAAGATGTTATGAAAAGTGACTATGATTTGATTCATTTTGCCCCGTCATTCAAAGTCCTTTAACGGAGACAAAAACACACCACCGGGGATTACGCCTACTGAAGATAACTACATGCACCGTGTACCTTTTTTTGATGGTGGGATCTGTAGTCACCTGCTTATCTCCGTGACGATTTACTGATACGCCTGATGGCTTCAAACTTGTCTATCTTGCATTTATTCAATTACAGCTGCTTTTTTATTGCTGGGAAAAAAAGTCTTGAGAAACATGCCGAGAGCAGGTTGACTCTCCACACCTGTCATCAGCTCGTCTCCATGATGTCTACTTTTAATATTGTACTGTAAAACCGGCTATTCATTTATTGCAGATCTTGTTTCCTACAGTATTGTCTTAATTTTTATAAATATTGTTCGTGACAAAGCAAAGTTCAAGCATAATTGTATGTTGTGATGTTTTCTGTAACAATGCATCACACCTCATGAAAGACCAATGACTCATTCTGTGTCTTTTTTTCTATTCCTTTTTTTATAACAAGTTTAATTTGTTTCCTTATTAGTTGACTTTTAGTATAGACTCAGTGGAGACTTGGGAAAACAGCTGCTGGCCCCGTTTTCTAATGATCACAGTTCGTCTAATAATCTGAACCTGTTTTATTTGCTCCATATAGTAAAGTCGGATTCATGGACTTGAATGCTTGCAGCAATGTGACATCTCCCAAACCTGTCCACACAAGTCAAATCTGATCAGCTTCTTGTAGTTTTTGCTCAATTTAATGTTTAATACTGTTGTCATCTCCTTTAGTTCAGTTTGTCAATAGTTTTTACACTGCTTTCACCTTAACATCGAATAAAGACATATTAGCTATTCATTTTAACCAGTACAGCATATTTTTTGTTCAAACTTCAACCATTATCCCTGCTGTGACTGTTGGAAATTAGGTCACCTGTGGTTTCATAGTATGTTGCTTTTGGGCGTGTGCCCTCAGAAAAGAAATAAAATGTACAGTATGTAAGAACCGCTAATTAAGTATTGCACATGTTTTAGGTCTGACCTAAAAAAAAATTCAAATTTTATTAATTTCATTTATTTATTTATGTTGAGTGGATTAGTGTGCACATGTATCCAGTACACTTAATGCACATTTCACATATTTTTTCTTATTTAAGCTTGAAAAGGAGTGGGAAGAAGAAGAAAACTTATTAAATCCCACTTTTATCTTCCATTAGAACATAAGATGAATGCTTAAATTAAATAATATTCTTTTGCTTCACAATGTGTTGCCTTCATTCTGTGACATTCAGAGAGATACGGCATATACTGTATGTCTGAGCACATCAGTGTCTTGCCCAAGGACACAATTGTAAGAATTGGATTGAGCAGTAATACAACAGTTAAGCTTACATTTATATGGCAGTAAACACAGGTTTAAGACTGTCCTCTTCCAGGCTGGTTTTACATGTTTGGTGTGCCCTCATATTCATGTCAACATGAAGGATGTGTTACATATAAGTTACACACACTTGTACTACAGAAAAGTCCCTAGGCTACAGTGCACTCGGTCTGAATTTGTAATGCATAAAATGTTGCAATGTAGGACCTGTAAAATGTTTAACTGTTAGAGTCTATGTATATGTGGTGTCTGCTTTTGCTTAGTATTTCCCCCAGTAGCCATCACAGGTTTAGGTTCATTATGTACACGACTCCATACTGGATGTATTACAATGTTCATGTATGAAGGCCTTCTTGAATGCCAAGAGTATCCCCTTTTTTTCTTTTTCTTGTTTCAAAAAGAACATATTATTTACAATATACTGTGACTTGCGCTCCCTGCTTACACTATAAAAAATTCATAGTGGACCATATTAAGAAGAAAAATCTTGTAACTTCTCGTGTATTTTGAATAGGTGTTAAAATGATTACGTAACATTACAATATTTATATTAACATCACTCTTACAACAATATTCAATTTGAATTTTGATTTAGATTAAAATGTTGTTAAAATGTTAATTTCCACACTTTCCGCTTTTACAATGACTTTTGGTCTTATCGGCGCAGATGCATCCACCCCATTCTCGGAAAAGACATTTAAAGTCACACATTGTCACAGCTCTGTCAGCGTGCCAAATAAGGATCATATGTCATCATTTTCTCACATTACAAGGAAAAAGTGTTCTCTTTAGACTCAAAAACTGTTACACAGGTTCATCAAGGAAACAGTCCAGAGGTGAGTGTTTCAGACATGAGGATACCAGCCAGGGACAAAATTGCCCATAATGAGACTGACTTTCCATCTGAATCATTTGCAGTACGCTGTGTTTGTTACATATCCAAGCAGTTTAGTCACATGTTTAGTCATTTGCAACATGAAATTATGTGCAGTTACTTTATTAGAGTGTTCCTACCTCTCAGCCACAAGGATCTAGGTTTAATTCAGCGACTCCTCCCTGTTACTTATGTTTCTGTATGGTTTTCTCCCACCATTCAAAGAAATACAGTTACAATTTGGTTAAAGGTGCACTCTGCAACTTTTGTTACAGGTGTCCTCCATCTGCTTGTTCCCATGGAGATGTTATTACTTTGCTCAAAATGTTCCAAAGTATGCCATTAATTCATCTATATTGCATTTATTCAATAACAAGTGTTTTTACTGCTCAAAAATACCTTGAAAAACACATATTCCTCTCCACAGATGTGATTGGTGTCATCACTTAATTGTCTCCATGGAGATATATATGTTTAATGTAATACTGTGGAACATTTTAGGCTATGCAATGAAAGAATGACAGACAGGTGGATGACGCTTCACCAGAAAAGGTTTGAGGTGTTCAAAATTAATTAAAAGTATTTCAATTGTGTGGGGAAAAAAATGTATATTAGCCTCTTCCTGGCTTTAGATATTTTTTGCCACTATGGGCATCTTTACTGAATAAAACTGAAACTTGAGTCATGTCCTAAAATCTTTCCTTAAAAGAAAGCAGAGGTCAACTGACTCATTCTCATCGCTTAAAGGGTCTATGCTGCTCTCATTTTGATCTGTGTCATAATGTTGTTTCCTCATCACAAACAGACCTGGAGTTGTGTTTTGTTTCATTCACACATATTTAACACACAAACCTGCAGATTTAGGCTGAGTTCTTATCTGAAACAGAAAACACACTACACCACCTTGAAATACAGGAAGCTCCACTCTTTTTAATCTCCACACATCTTCACTAGAATCATATGGATCAGTTCACCGCTAGAATGAAACACAAAACAAAACACAACTCTTTGATGAGGTAACAACAAAATGTTACTTCAGTTCACCGCTAGAATGAAACACAAAACAAAACACAACTCTTTGATGAGGTAACAACAAATGTTAAGTAAATAGTAACTTTAATTTGAACTTTCAAGAATTTCAATTGTATGAGGAAACAATCATGTATTATGTGAGTGACTTATTAGATTCACCTATGATTTCATTTCAGCCAAAACCTACACGAAAACCCCCGTTACTCAGGTAAAATTTGGTCATAAATGAAAAGTAACCGCACTGGTTTCGTGGTTAATTCCATTGACAGCAAAAAAAAAAAACTCCAACGCATTTGCCCCGTTTGAATACACTTTGCATGGGCTTGATAACCACAGACCAAAGTTACAGGAAGTTTTGGTTTCTCTCGTTGCACCTTCTTCCTCAAAAGCAGTGTTTTCATCTGTTTTCATACATCACTGCAGTAATCCCTATACGTTTCATTATTAAAATAGTTTCAAATGGAGCCGCAGTCATTGGTGTAAGTTTCTGTCCAAATACAGACTCAAAGGAAGGGAGACTATAGTCCAGGATTAGATATGTGTTTAGACAAGAGTCAGACAACAGAAAAAGCAGCAACATAAAGTGCCAGTGATGTAGAGATGAGTCATGAGCCCTTCAAAGGTCTCTGCTGATCCCCGTGTTATAGGCCCCAGTGGACAGAGTGGATTACATTCTCAGGCTGACTACATACATACATTCAATACATCCATTCTATAGTAGTCTGACGTCCCTGTGTCACTACGCTCTCTACTCCTACTTCAAATCAATCAACTGGCATTTTTAAGGCTCACTCAGTAACTTGGAGGTGTTATTTTCTGTCCGTCACCATGGATACGAGCAGGTGACACACTAATAGTCCAAGGTATAAGCGTGATCTGTGGAGAGGAGGCTCCGTTCACAGCAAGAATGGATGTTTTTCAATGTATTTTCGAGCAATAAAGACACCTGTAACTGAAAAGATACATTTAATGCCATACTGTGGGATATTTCAGACAAAGCGGTAACATCCACGGAGACGAGCGCACCCCCGCTGTGCGTCCCTGTTGCTGTAATGAAAATTAATTGAGCAATTGAGATACACCCAGCTAATATTGAAGCTGTGGAAGGAACCCTGTACTCAGAATGATGATCAATGCTCCAGAGGTCAAAGGTTACGTTTATATGTTTGCAAAATTGAAAATGTTTTTCAGTGTTATTTCAAAATCTCCAAATGTCAAAACAGTACGCCTTGCTAATAGACTGTTGTTGTTTATTATTAGTCTGTCTACATCTCCCAAAGCTCCAAATGCGCTGTTCCACCTTGTGATGTCATGAAGTGGTAGTTTTCAAGTTAATAGTTTTATTTTATTTAGTAGAGAGAGAGTAGAGAAATCATCCAAATGATTCTAGTGAAGGTGTATGGAGTTTAAAAACACAATGGAGCACTTCCTGTATTACCACATGATGACATCACAAGGTGGAACAGAGTGTTTTCTGTTTGAGAGCAGAACTCAGCGTAAATATACAGGGTTTGTGCATTAAACATGTGTGAATGAAACAAAACACAACTCCAGAAGAACACTGTGTAACATTACTTTTACATTTTTATAGCCAATGACGCAACCTTGGCATTTAATTAATATTCCATTTAAATCACCACGAAGAGGAGGAAAATGCAAAGTTAACCACTGGATTAAGTTTTGTGGTTTTGTTTTTGTTTTGCTGGGCTGTGACAAGTGCATACGCCTGTTTCCTTTGATAACAACACGTCAAAGGGAACGCAGTGTCCCCGTGAGTTATGTGGAGGAGATTAGTTCAGTGTCTCATCAGAGAACATACTGCTGCCTTAATGCTCCTGGTTGTGGTTTTTGTAGAGTAGGGCCCTTATTATAAAGTCACTAGTGTTTCAGTGTGTAAATGGACAGCGGCGCTCAGTCAGTCTGAGTCACCTTTCGGTAGGCGCTGGTGGAAAGGACAGGTGTTGGCACTCTCACACACTATACACACACACTATACACACACACTATACTCACACACTATACACACACACTATACTCACACACTACACACACACACTATACACACACACTATACTCACACACTATACTCACACACTATACACACACACACTATACACACACACTATACACACACACTATACTCACACACTATACACACACACTATACATACACACACACACACTATACTCACACATTACACACACACACCCCATACACACACACTACACACACACACACACACACACACACTATACACACACTATACACACACTATACATGGCCACACGTGCACATGCACTTACAGACTTCAGTGAGCAGGCACCAACTGGAGAGAATCACTTCCACACAAATTAGACTCTCTACACTACCCAACTTTTTTCTACTAAATGAGTGAATTTTGTTTTTACTTCCTGTAATGTAAAAGTAGAATTGTGTGACAAATCTCTAAGTAACAGCCATGAGAGTCAGAATATGATGCTTGTGAAAGTAGTTCACCCTGCTTCACTTCTCCATGTGATGAAGCTGTTCTAAAGTGTATTGCAAATATGTACTTTCTGTTAATAATAGTGAGGCTTTGTGAGGGCTAAGTACCAGTTACATTTAAATACCTCCTACCTGCCCCAGGTTTAAAAAGAACAGTATGTAACATTTTCTGATGGAATCTGCAAGTCCCCATGAATAGCAATAATATCAAATTGAGTAGACCTACACTTTTTTGTGTTTTCTGACTAGTATAGTATAGTATAGTATAGTATAGTAAAGTACAGTATAGTGCAGTACAGTACAGTACAGTACAGTACAGTATAGTATAGTATAGTATAGTATAGTATAGTATAGTATAGTATAGTATAGTATAGTATAGTAAAGTACAGTATAGTACAGTACAGTACAGTACAGTACAGTATAGTGTAGTATAGTATAGTATAGGCGACAGTAGCTCAGTTGAGTGTTTGTCCACTGATCAGAAGGTTGGCGGTTCAAATCCCACTCTCGACATAAACATCATTGGTTGAGCGGTCAGATCCACTGATCCATCGGTTGGCGGTGCAATTCTAACTCACACAGATGAATGCTGTCGTTGTGTCCTTGGGCAAGGCACTTAACCCACCTTGCCCTCAGTGTCTGCGTACACTGGGGTGTGAATGTGTGTGTGAATGGGTGAGTGGTTCCTTGTTGTAAAGTGCTTTGAGTGCCTTGAAGGTAGAAAAGCGCTATAGAAAAATGTGACCATTTACCATATAGTATAGTATAGTATAGTATAGTATAGTATAGTATAGTATAGTATAGTTGGCGACAGTGGCTCAGTGGTTAGAGCTTTGATCTCCCAACTCAATTATTATTATTATTATTATTATTATTATTATTATTATAGTAGTAGTAGTAGTAGTAGCAGTAGTATAGTATAGTATAGTATAGTATAGTATAGTATAGTATAGTATAGTATAGTATAGTATAGTATAGTATAGTATAGTTGGCGACAGTGGCTCAGTGGTTAGAGCTTTGATCTCCCAACTCAATTATTATTATTATTATTATTATTATTATTATTATTATTATTATTATTATTATTATTATAGTAGTAGTAGTAGTAGTAGCAGTAGTATAGTATAGTATAGTATAGTATAGTATAGTATAGTATAGTATAGTATAGTATAGTATAGTATAGTATAGTAAAGTAAAGTATAGTATAGTATAGTAGAGTAGAGTAGAGTATCGTATCGTATAGTATAGTATAGTAGAGTAGAGTATAGTATAGTATAGTATCGTATCATATAGTATAGTATAGTATAGTATAGTATAGTAGAGTAGAATAGAGTAGAGTAGAGTGTAGTATCGTATCGTATCGTATCGTATCGTATCGTATTGTATAGTCAAACTGATATAGCATCAAACTGATCTCTTGCACTTATGTTATTAGCCTGTGGTGTTTTATTTATCAACACCACAGTAAAAAACAATCTGCATTACCTGCTTGTCTCCACAAAGATTGATTAATTGAATGCTGTACTGTGGAATATTCCATGCAAAACACTAACAATGCAGTTGAGACAGCTGGCAGACCGTCAACCAGAAAACTGCACTTTTAAGTATTTTTGTTGCTATAGACACACAGCTTTGTTCTATTCTGCAACTACAGCTGTTGAATACTTCACTACTTTCACCCCACCTCAGGATTTTTAATGTACCATGTGTTTCAGGGAGGTTTAAATAGTTGCACTGTTACCATAGCAATTATCTTTTGAATGGTGAAAAGCAAAACAGGAAAACAGGAAACTCATAAATAGTCAGCTTCATTGTATTCTGACCTGGGAGTTGTTTTGGCTTTGATAATACTATAGTTGCTTTACCGAACTTGTTACTTCTATATGTGATCTATCTACATCTCCTAAACTCAAAATGCTCTGTTCCACCTTGTGATGTCATGAAGCGGTAGTTTTCAAGTTAACAGCCAACTTTTACATGTTGTTCAGTAGAGATTGACAATTCCCAAGCTGAAATGATCCGAATGATTTTAATGAAGTTATATGGAGTTTGAAAACACAATGTAGAATTTCCTGTATTACCACATGATATAACAGGGTGGAACTCAATCTAAATATGCAGGGTTTTTTGTGTTAAACATGTGCAAATGAAACAAAATACAACTCCAGGTTTGTTTCTGATGAGGAAACAACATTAGAAAAAATCTGAAAATAATGTAATCTGGGCCCTTTTAAATATTTTTTGTCACTTAGCATCTTTACTGAATAAAACTGAAACTTGAGTCACTCAAAAAACGTTCCTTAAAGCAGAGCAGAGGCCAACTGACAATAGGATCCTCATCACCTGAAGTACAGCGTGTAAGAAACTACTGCATACCATATATTTTTATTGCTTGTATTTAGGCTATGTAAAGTTGATTTCAGGCTTGAAGTTCAGTTTTTTGGGCTGATAATTCCTTTTCATGTAAAGTTGGCTGTGATAAATGTGTGAAAAGGGGATCCCCTCAACTCAGCAGTTTCCTTTCACTGTGTGAGTCAGGTTTAGATCTCTGTGCGTGGGGATGTCCTGATGTGTGTACCACTACTACTACTACATCCTGCGTACAGATAGACAGACAGACAGACAGTTCTCTGTAATGTATGGAATTACAGTTACAAATATACAAACATTTGACTGTCAAATGTAATCTATCAGCAGAAATTGCCTAAGCCTTTATTTTATCATCTGTGCTTCCAGGCATTCAAGTTCAAATAGGCTGATTTAGACTAATAATATCTTTCTTTAAGTCTATAAATGTATATTTCCTTTTGTGCACAAAAGCAAAGAAATCATTTAGCCTAGAGAAACACAAACATCAGACCCTCACTAGGTTAGAAAATATGTAAGACTTTGTTTTATGAGGGCAGGACACCTTGAAAACTAATTTAAAATCTAGGCTAAACATTTATTCTATCCAAGTGAGTACCTAACGTTTGGTTTTTTTTTTTTTTTTTTTTTAAATGATGTTCTTGAGAAATTGAAAAAAGGGGTGATTGTCAAATTTGTTTGGCTAAATCATGAAAGAAAAAAATTGTGATTTTCTTTTTTTTAATTATTATTTATCATCATTTTATCTTAAGACTGGCTATGTCCATCTTCAGTATAATATTACATTGAAATACATTGAAATACATTAAAATATATCTATATATTTTATTTTCAATCATTTAGAGTAATGAATATATTATTTGCGTGTTGCACTAACATTAATGTTATAATTATTTAAATTTTAAACACGTTTTTTTAAACCAGCTGATTGATACGCTCCTGGTTACCTAGCAACGCCAAAAACTTGCTCGACCAATCAGAGGGCTGAGTTGGCGCATTGATACACACGACTGTAACTCATTGGAGATTATTTGTTTTTTTTTACGATCCCTGTACGACAGTCTGGTAAATACGTCAAGTGTGTGCCTACGTTTTATCATTTACTTAATGTGTCAATTGTCAATTCAGTTTTGACTGTCAGCTGAAAGGCGGTTGCTACAGGGGTGGTATTTCTCCCCCGGCTGTGTGCCTAGCTGTCAGTGGGCTGTACTTCGGCTTTATAAAACAGGCGTGTCGGCTGCTGGGCTAGTGGTACTTGTTTTATTCGGCGTCCCATGTGTGTTAAACAGCGGTGGATTATGTGGAGGCGTCTGCCAAGTTAACCTCTCTTTTTCGGACTATAACGCTGCATGCTTTCAGAGACGATTTTTGGAAACGTATGTATAACTTTGATATCGATCTTATTATTTGTTGTACGTTTGTTGTACGCACTTAAAATTCGTGCGATTGTTTTTTTTTCAGTTTTTTTTTTTTTTTTAAGTTAACGTACTCAGAAGTGTTATCCTGAAACATCGGGACTATCTTTCCTTTGAAACCATCTCTGTAAAATTAAATACTGAATTTAGTCGTAACCGATATGTATTGGTCGCAAATTTTTGTAGGTCTCTTTCGTGACACTAAAAGTTTGAGAGATATGTTCACCGATTGAAGTAAACAGACCCAGCGTTTGTCTCTGGGTTGGCTGGAATAAAAGGCAGGCTCGAGCTGACTTTTCTAGAAGCCTCACGCGCTCTGTGCTTTTCTTTGAAACGCAGCGCGAGCAGCTTCCCTCGTGCACCGTTTCAATGGGGTCACAGTTTCACACAGTGCCCACTCGCTCACGGCTGTGTGTGTTTCAACCTGCGGTATCTAGCGTGAAGTGAACGCCATTCCGCTATCTACAGTGGTGCAGAAGCAGATCGTGAGTCGCTGTAGAAAATTCTGATCAGTGCTGAAATTCTGATACACTGGCTAGCGTGCTCTTGCCCTTTAAGATAACGGTCAAAAACAATAAAACGGAACTAAAATAAGTACGTCGAAGTTCTGGTCCAAAGTACCATAAAACCTAGCATAGCCCTGGGGATGGTTCACCAAAGCTCTACCGGTTGAGTTCGTTACTATTACTTAATTTGGGCTTTTGGAAATGACTGTTCTGCTCGTGTATGATATGTCCATGTATAGAGATGAGAGCAGCTAAACTGTCCCTCTGAGTAGGCCTATTGCACCTGGTGACATCAAAGCACTCTTTCTGATGTTGCCTAACGTTACCTTACTGTTAAACAGGGAGGCCGTGTTTATTTTATGTAGCCTACATTACATTTTATTACATTTTATGCACTTGTTTAAAGCTCTCCAAATTCAGTGGAGTGATGAGAGCTGTGGGTAGTTGCTGTGTGTTAACCATGACCTGTCTGTCTGTGCTGCAGGTATCCCTGTGATCAGTGCTATGATGGAGAACAGTGTGGAGGCCAAGTCCTGCAGTGTCAGTGTTCTGTCCTGGGAACAGGTGAGCCGCCTGGACCATGTGCTGTCGGAAGTGGTACCAGTACACGGTCGGGGGAACTTTCCCACGTTAGAGGTGCGTCTGAAGGACATCGTGTCGCGTGTGCGCACCCGTCTGGAGCGCAGCGGAATCAGGGTCAAAGACATGCGCCTCAACGGCTCCACCGCCAGCCACGTACTGGTTCAGGACATGGGCTGGAGCTACAAAGACCTCGACGTGATCTTCAGAGTGGACCTGCCCCACGAGGCTGAGTTCCAGCTCATAAAGGAGGTGGTGCTGGGCACACTGCTGAACTTCCTGCCTGAAGGTGTGAACAAGGACAAAATCACGCCCATGACACTGAAGGAGGCCTATGTGCAAAAGCTGGTCAAGGTCCACACAGAGCAGGACCGCTGGAGCCTCATTTCGCTTTCCAACAACAACGGACGCAACGTGGAGCTCAAGTTTGTGGACTCCATTCGCCGGCAGTTTGAGTTTAGCGTTGACTCATTTCAGATCATCCTGGACTCAATGTTGTCCTTTTATGACCTGTCGACAGAGCCCATGTCCCCGGAGGTCCACCCATGTGTCCAGGGCGAGAGTGTGTATGGGGACTTTGACGTTGCTCTGAGCCACCTCAAAAACAAACTGATCGCCACCAAGCGCCCTGAGGAGATCCGGGGTGGGGGCCTCCTCAAATACTGCAACCTGCTGGTTCGGGACTTTCGGCCGGCCGATGAGGAGGAGTTCAAAGCCCTGGAGCGCTACATGTGCTCCCGCTTCTTCATCGACTTCCCGGACATCAGCGAGCAGCAGCGCAAAGTGGAGGCATACTTGCAGAGCCACTTTGTGGGTGAGGAGAAAAGCAAGTATGAGTACCTGATGCTGCTGCGGCATGTGGTGAACGAGAGCACAGTGTGTCTGATGGGCCATGAGAGGAGGCAGACTCTGCACCTCATCTCCCTCATGGCCTTCAGGGTGCTGGCTGAGCAGAACGCCATCCCTGACGCCTCCTGTGTCACCTGCTACTACCAGCCTGCTCCATATGTGCGAGACCACAACTTCAGCAACTACTACGTGGCCAACCAGAACATTCCCACGTGGCTGCCATGTAACTGAGCACGCCAGACGAGAACGGACGCTACTCCCACTTCACATTCAAGGGAAGAAGTTTAAGAAAAAAATCTCCCAAAAATGTAGGCAATAAATGCTTTGTTTCTCAAGGCTCAAATCTATTTAAGTGGACACGTGTTTGCTTTGTTTTTGGGCTCCTTTCTCATTCCTTTACACAGAGCGGTCTCGGCCTTTGGACAAATTTAATATTTTTAAGTGTTATTTACCCTTTTTCCCCTCCCATTTTTCAACTCATTTGTTTGTGTTTTCCCTACTCTTAAAAGACCTGTGTTGTGCCTTAACTTCCAAGTTTACCCCCAATATATTTTGTTTTGGGAATTGTTTTGTGAGGAAGAAAAGTGAATGAAATGCCTTAAATTTGGTTTCTCCTGTGGCAAATACAAAAAAATTTGAAAAGTGTGAAAAAGTGGCGTTGGAGAAGTGGAAGCAAAAATATCTGTGCACTGGTGTAAAAGCTGATCTGAAGTTGTGTTGAGTTCACTGGGAGACGTTTCTAAAACAATGAGAAAAATATGAGATGTAAATATTCAGCAGTGCTCCTTTACTGCTGTGAATGTAGCGCTGCGTGAATGGCCTTTAGCGAGGAGCTCTGCTGGACAGCGTCTGCCTGTGGCGGCCGACTGTCTTCCCTTAAAAGGAGCAGCACATGGTGAGGCGTAGGGCTGCCCTCTGCCTCTGGCCCACTCCAGAGCCTCTGACAGAGTCTATAATTATCCCGGCTCTGCCTCGGGGGAGGCTCCTGGCACTGGGGGGGGGGGGGGGTTCCCTTCCTGAAGATCCTCTCCCCTTTTGTGGTCATGACTGGACAGAGCTGCAGGGAGCGGGGCTGTGTACCTCGAGGCCCTCTTAGGGACTTGTATCTGATTTATTGTGGATGCCAAAGCATTCTGGAGCTGCAGACCCCAACAGCAGAGTTTGTGACGAGGATGCACTTCTATTTCAACTGCTTCTATTATTAGATGTCACATTTGAACACTTCAGCATGGCCCTGGTCACACATGCTCTGGGCTCTGCCTATAGAGTGCCTTAGGACTGTGTGGTCATGTGAGTGGTCAGTGGAGAAATGCCTTAATGTTTACAGTCCTGCTCAAATAATCCACTGTGTTTACAAAGCATGTACTTGGCTCCATTTCACCTGAAGTGTTTGTAGATCTAAAGAGATCTAAAGTGGCGCTGGCCCCACATTTCCACACTGTCCCTCAGACACGCTCCACATGTATTAGCTGGTGTTGTGTTTACAGCTGATAAGGGCGCCCTCGGGCCTGGGTTATCAGGCCTCTATGCACTGTCCTGGGGCGGTCAGCTCGCCTGCAGGTCACACCCGAGGGTCAGGGCAGGCTGCTGTGCTCCCATCCAGCAACTCAAGTGCCTTTCAAAAGTGACTTAGTTTTTATGGGATTGTTTTAAATAAAAGGGATTTAAACAAGTGTAAACTGAAAAAAAAAACAAGATGAAATAGTTATGGGGGGTGTTTGTTTTATTTTTGTCTTTTAGTTTCTGTGTCTAGTCATTCCCACCTTTCTCATCCCTGTTGTGATCTTGTATGTACACTTCATAAAACTCTCCCCTGCCTCGGCCTAATGTAAAACAAAGCAATATCTGAAGTGCACTGACAGGTCCCGGGACGACTTTGTGCACCAGGAGGAAGGGACATATAAGCTATAAACCTGGGGACAGAGAGGGAAAGGAGAGGAGGCGGTGGAGGAGGAGGAGGAGGAGAGGCGTTGCGTCTCAGGGACATCATGAAGGGAGAGCTGTTGTCCCTTTTCTTTTAATTTGAGGAGTTGATTCTTGTCTGATTGACCGGACCTGGTTATGGTTTAGACTGGGGTCACTTCATTCTGGTTTGTGTCTTTGCTGCCAAGACTTTTCCCCAATTTGTTTAAAAAAAAATGTATAAAAGTCTAGATTATCAAAGCGATTGTGCCAAATTGTTACAAATAAGCTCGGACACTGCCAGTTGAAGTTCCTCTGTCTCACCTCTAGTTGGCGTGGTACATTTTTAGAAGTCTACCACGTCAAAGGAAATGCATTCTTGTGTTTTCTAGATGCTCTGGCACAGTGTAAGGTTACCCCTCCTCAAAAAGTTGTTTACGGTTTATCTCCTGGCTTAACCTGAGCATTATCGCCCCCTACCTTTTGAACCCGGGGGGCGTATTCAGTCAGGACTATATATGTGTATGTATAGAGAAGAACAATGTGGAAAACCATGAGGATAAAGTGTGTTTTTGGAATTTTGTTTTCATTTTCTGCCCCCACTTGTTTGTTCTGCTGTTCATTTGTCAGTGTTATTTGGACCCAGTAGCTTTTCCCACCTCCCAGTTTTTTGGACGTCCCGCTTTAGGGGTCTTCAGTGCAGCGTGTCTCATTTTGGGATGCCTGTTCTGGTGTTTTGGTTTTTTTGGAGCGATGGGGGAAGCATTGGGGACATTTTTAGTGGTCTATGCTTGTCCGGAGTACAAGTCTTAAGCCAAGAGGATGTATTGGAGGTGGTTTTGTATAAAATGTTAAGTTTTCCTCCTTGTGCAGCAGATGGTGTTTACGTTGATGCGTGGAAATGTGTGTGCTTCATTTGCATGTGTGTATGAGGGGCATGCCTGTGGATAAGTTTATTAAGAAAGTGGGGATTAATATGAACTTTGTCGCACTATATATATTTTTTGAAATGCAAGAAGAGCTTATTTTGTCAGCTTTGTGATTGTGATTGATGGTACAGCCATTTATACCATTTCATTTTCAGCACTTTTACCTCACTTGAGTTTTTCCTTTTGGATGGAAATGTACATGTACATCAGGAAAATGTGTTTGAAGACAAGAATAATAAATAAAAAGATGTTTAATGCAAAGTAGAACATGGTTTTGTCTTTAATGAACAGTTTCCACTCTTCACAGGGCTGAAAATTGCCATGTTAACACTTATTAGGTTTTACTTTAGCGTTGTAAAGCAAGGTACATTTGGTACTGCATATTGATACTTAAGCTCAGACGCCACTTCAAACTTGTACTTAGGCATGGGACAATATTGAAATTCGACGATTATCCCGACCAAAATAATTGCGATTAACAATTATATCATGAAAATTATTAATATCTTTAACATTTTAAAACTGTCATTACATTAAACATTATTAATTATAATTTGAATATTTTGAGTAAGTTCCATATTTAATCAGCTGTGAAAATGAGAATGAACTAGAAAAGATCATCGGGCAGAAAGCTGTTTGTTTTGCACATTCTGGTGATACAATAACCATTATCCTTCATGGTGATTATCAGCGTTATATAAAATGTCCCAGGAATGGTTATTGTTGACCCTTTTTCTCACAATAAACAATATTGTTTATTGTCCCATCCCTACTTGTACTGTGATACTGTGGTGCATTGTACTTGGTAAATTCTTCTACAATGGCAAAGAATAGAACACTTCTCACTGATAGACGAGAGCACAACCTTAGAGTATTGAACTCCTGTACCTTTGTCGTGCCAAAAACTGACGCATTAACATTTCAAACACTATTTGCCTTTTCCTTTGTACCAAAATGGCAATGGAGAGTTTTAATCATGCTTTACAAGGTTTCCGAGTGACCAGTGCAATAGTAAGAACATTTAGTTTTGAATTGGATTTATATAGCGCCTTTTCAACATACCCAAAGCCGTGCATTATTCCTACAGAGGAGTTTTCCTTGTCTGAGGCTGTGGTTAGTGATGTTAAGCTAGCTGTGAGTGGAAAAATGTCTTCCGTTCCAGTGTTCTTTTATTGGGTCATAACGTCTGACAGGGCTGTTGCTGTGAACACGGAGCTGCAGGACTTCAAACTATTCAACTCATCTGACCTCCAGGCACGCGACAGGATTCAAGTTATTAAAAAGTATGTTTGAGTTCTGTTATGTAACACATTTGAAAGCTTTAAATATGTAACTGTTTTTAAAGATGCACTGTAACTTTTTCTGTCCAGGGTCGGGCACTGGCTTGTCTCCAGAGATGTGTTATAATAAGTTACACGGTACCTTTTAATATCCGTGTAATGAAATGACAGAGGCGGGAGAGAAGCTAAAAAGTAAGAGTACTGCTACTTTGATATAGTACTATAGATACAGAGATGCATAATAGTTTTGAGATCTTTTGCCACGCCCCCTTTTTAGTCAACTAACCCATCAGCAGAGCATGTCTTTAGTCGACTACAGGCCTAGATATTACTTTCCGTGAATGTATTATGCAATGTTTTCTTTCTAATCGTTTAATGACATCCAACTGTATTTTTTTTGTCTTTAAAGGTACATTAACTTCGTGACTCCATGGAACATTCTCCAGTGAGACAAGTTTTATGGCTTACTTTGGAATATTTTTGCCAAAGGAGCAATATTTCCATGTAATCAAGAAGGAAGAGGTCTCCTTCAGGTCAAATAAAGAGTCATGTTTGTGGAGATGCAAGCCCTCTCACATAAGGACACAAGTGTTTTCATTGCAATAAAAACAACTATAATGAAGAAAAGAAAAACATGCTTATATTTTTGGTCTATTATTTTGGTCAATTTTTTGGCTAAAAAGTTACTTACTGTGGCTTTAGGTCAGTCTCTTTATAACATGAAATTGACAGTTTAGTCATTTTTGGCGTCCGATCTTTTAACCCTGATTACATAGGAAATTTTCAAACAAGTTTTATTACTTGAATCTGCTACATAGTTCCTTGGTATTTGCTAACTTTGAGCTTGAGTGCACTTGCTAAACGTCACTCCTGAGACACTGAACAAACAATATGGTGGCAGCACTATTTGTTTTGCACTGTGGAAGACTTGATTAAGCTACGTGCGTAAATCCCTGTGTGTGTAATGTCGTCTTGTACATAACCCTCTCCTTCTCCTCTTTATCTGGCAGGTGTCTGCTCCTGTCACGCTCCTGCCATTTACAGCACTAACAGCAGCACACAGTCTTATCTTTAGGCCTGAGTCACTGTGGCTGTGGCGACAGAACCATGCCCCATCAGTGACCATGTTCATCCACATTACTCTAAGCTAAACTCTGCTCCTGGGTAAGTCCATGGCATTAAACGTGTTCTTATTTGTCCATGTTTTCAGGTTAAAATGGTACCTTGCTTCTAGCTTTTGGGGGCCCTATTTATGCCATTCCAATTTCCTTTTTGTACCATTTTGAGTAGTTTTGACCATTCAAAAGATGGAGCCTAATATCTAGTTATTGCTGTCATAGTTTTCATCACTCTGAAGACCATGCAAATACAATGTTGGGGGCCTTTTTTTTTGCCTGTGGTCACCTGGAGCTTTTTGTGACACCCTGTTCTCGTTCTCTCTCTCTCTCTCTCTCTCTCTCTCTCTCTCTCTCTCACTTCCTATAATATTGTGCTAAATTCATAATCCATTTTCAGCTTAAGTAGGTCATTTTTAGTGTCAATTGAAGAAATGCATTTTCAAATTCCACACAGCCGTCCCAAGGAGAAAAACTGTCTTCTGTTCAATTTACCAGGGCAAACAAGCTGCAGATTTTGGAAATGTATAATGCATCATTAAATAAAACTGTTTAAATTACAGATACAGACATAAACTCCTTATGCTGGTATATTTCTGCTCCAGTTTTGTGGGGTCTTGTAGCTCATGGACACACAACATCGTCTCACATATAGTTTGAAACTGCCCAGAGAGCAGACTTTTTTGTTTATCATATACAGCTTGCAAATTGGAACCGGATATGTTTTCTGTCCAAACAAACCAGCTGTAAGTGTCCACATGCTGCAAGGTCCCCTGGGAAATGTGTCTAAGTTTCAGTGTGTAACATTGTGAGGAGGCGTGCAGTGTTGCAGAGGAGGCAAAGCTGTCCAGGTTCTTGAATGCAGGGCTGGAGTTAGTTGGGAATATTTATACCTTTCTGAGGTGACCTTTGTATAGGGAGGAAGAAAAAAACAATTGTACGTACTTAAATGTATGTAATTTTTCTGGTGTAGAGTCCACCTGGCTGTCTCCATGGAGATTGTATTGCTTTACCTGGAAAGTTCCCCAGTATGGCATTAAACACATGTATGTCTATGGTGAGAAGCAGGTGACGTGCCCAGGCAAATTAACAGGCAATTTTAGGAAAATAAAAATTTATTAATTGATGATGATTAATTATTTAAATAAGCCATACGCATAGATACAGGTGTCGGAACCTCGCCAGAAAAGTTGCACAGTGCACCTTTAACGATTTGCAACAGTCTGTATTGTTTTTTGTGTTTGAGTAATTATTTGGTTAAGTTGCATTAGTTTTGTCTGCTCCACCCATAAACAGATCAACATGGGACGCCCTATACAAATAATTGGATCATAAAGGTAATTGGCCTCTGGGAAGTTCAAATGAATAAATCCACAATGAAGATAAATCAATCAAGAATCTGACCAGTGTCTTATTGGTTAAAATGTGAACATAACAGAAGGACTAGTTTCTTCTCTTTACCATTTTATACAGGCCAACATTACTGATTGTTGATTATTTGACTCTTACTATCCTTTGTTGTATTTTTCCTGTAGTGTTAGTAAAGATTATTAGAAAACATTTGTGATTTCTAACCCCAGAACATGGATTATTAATAAGTACACAAAACAAAACCACATTTTGAGGTTAGAGTGCAAATTTGTTCTACTGTGTCTTTCATTTCATCTTGAGGTTTTCAGAAGTATCCGGAACAGATGCTGGCTCCTCTCGACATGGACTCAGCTCTTTCTTCACCACAACAGTCAGATACAGTGACAGCATCAAAGCAGACGTCTCACCGATCCACCTGTCATTCTCACGCTCCATCCTTCCTTCGCTCATGAACAAGACCCTGAGACACTTGAACTCCTCCACTTGGGGCAAGGAGTAGGTGATAGTCTCCAGTGATGTCGTACATATCATTTAGACGGAACAATTATTAACCAGATAAAAAATGCAATGGTAGTATAGTTGGTAAAGTCTACTTCTCTTATTTCCACAGTATTTCAAAATGAAGCTAAATGCAACTACAATAGAAAACTACAGTATATGCACACAAAACTTAAATCTGTGAGTTCAAAATGGATGGCCTTGTATTCCCTTAAGTACATTCTTATGGACTGTTTTACTGCTTCTCATGGAATAACACTTCAAAATGTCAATCAATATAAAAAAATAAAACTATAAAAAATCCATAGGTCCAGATGCAGTGTATGTTTGAGTCCATATATCTTGTGAGTGACCTAAGCGTGAGGACACAGAGCTGCATGTGCTGGATTTATACAGCTCTGAAATGTGATTTTGGACATTTTTATTTTAACACACTGCTTTCATTAGACACCCGTGTTCTTAAAAGACATATGAAGTGGACTGATCCCTCGCCAAAAATAAATAAAAGAATGCTTTTTTCAGGATAATACAGTCGAAGTGACCTACTATATGAAATAATACCCACTGAAATCTTTTCGTTTTCTGATAAATCCTGCTGTGTTATGTGTGCTGGAAATCCAAAGTTTGCGGTTCAGCTGATGTGTCGCCTCATAAAGTTGTTGTTAAATGTAGTTCATCTAAGTCAAAAATGTTTGACTGGAAATCTGTTCTCATAAAATCTAACTTTGTTTTGTAAAAAATTTGTGGCTTCTATTGGAGAGCTCCATTTTATTTTCAGTTTTTGAATGGACAAAATGATATTAGGGAAGTACATTTATTTCCTTTTTCTTTTTCGTGGAAATTGTGCGACCCAAAGTTCAAGTCATCTGTGACACGTAAAGTAGTACAAGGGATTAGTGTATTGTTTTGTTTGGGTGAAGCTGCCGTCTGCTTTAATATTATTGCTTTACCTGGAATTGAATATGCATGTATTTGCTCGCATACATGTTTTTATTGCTTAAAATGCATTTTTATAGTGGGTTGGCCTGATCCATAAATTGGCTTTGTGATACCACCAGCTTGTTTCCATGGAGATGCATACATTTTAATACTATGGAACTTTTTTGGTGAGACTTGTAGGTAACACCACACCCTCCAACAGGAAAATTACATACTGTAGTGCACCTTTAAAGTTAAATCGACCTGACCTTGTTGTGTCACAAGAAATTCCTAAATTTGACTTTCCAAAATTTCCGAACCTTATTACCTCGAGTCAGACTATGCCTTGCGAAGCATATTTGAGTTACTTGATAGCAGTTACTGGTCACACCCATAGTCCGCTGTAGGGCTGGGCGATATTTAAAAAAAACATTTTGTACATTTTTAGTGTTGTGTTTTTTTTTTTTATCCTCAACACAAAAAGTCAAATTTTTCTTCCTCTATAGTCTAAACTTTGCTCCAAACCACATGCTTGGCTGTAGACCTCTTGATTAAAGCCACAGTTTTTAGCCTATTTAGCCAAAAAGTAAGCTAAAATAAAGGCATGTGGGGTTTTTTTTCTGTTTTTTGTTTTTAATTGCTCTAAAAAACAGAAAAACATGCATTCTCCTGTGAGCGAGCTTGCATCTCCACAAACCTGATTTGCCTTGTAGGGGGGTTACCTCCTGCTTATTTCCATTGGATCAGTTCCTTTGGCTGTAATATTCCACAGTATGCAACTTGTCTATCTCTGTGGGTTTTATCTTTGTTTCCCTGGAATCACGCAGGTGACGTGCCAGCTCCGGAAAGTTCCATATTGTATTTTTGAAAAGACCCAAAATGATCATTGAGAGTCAGTCGTTTGTAGTTGGATTGTTTAAAATGTGATCAACTGTCCATCTTCTGCCTCTGCTTCTCAGTGCTTCAACTTGACCGTATCTATAGTTCAGTTGTTGGCTCACGTTTGCAGTTTTACGTGTCTCTATACTGGACTTTGGCTGACAGAAAACCTTCAGTAACACAGTGTGAAGTGGAGCAGCTTGTCCAAACACATCGATGGAGCTCAAACAGGTGTGTGGACTGTGGCTGAAACAGAGAAACTCAACTGAGAGGACATTAATTTACATACAGCCATGGGACACTTACCAGAAATGACAAAATGTACTGTTCTGTGTTCAATATGTGTATTTGTCCTGTAAAAACACAGTGGGCATAGTATATTGATTGATGTCTGTGTAATGCCTCAGTCATCCAGGTATGATTCATAGCAAACAAAAAAAATCAAAGAACTGCATGTTTTGTTTGTTGTATATTGATTGTATGATGGTTTACGTTGATGATGAAACGTTGTGGGGGAAAAAATAAAATGGATTTTGAAGTCAAATGGCTCATTTTCTTCCTGTTAATTATAGCAGTTTGGAACAGATGTGAAGTCTCTGGTTTTCCCATAGACATTATTTTTAAACATATTGTACAAATATTTGGTGTTAAAATAATTGCTAAGACGATCAGATTCATTAGAAAATAGTCCACCCCATGATATCTAATGAGATATTTAAACATTTTTATAGTGTCACACAGTATGAACCATTTCACACTCTGAGGACGTCGGGGACCGGTCTCCTGCTGGTGCCCAGAGTCAGGACTGAACATGGAGAATCAGCGTTTCAGAAGATGTGAGACAGGCCTCTACTTTAACAATGTTTAAATCCAGGCTCAAAACAGTTCTGTTTAGCTGTGCATACGACTGAAAGGTTTTTATTCTGCACTCTTCTCTTTTAATGTTTATTTTATGATTATGATGATGATGGTGATTATTATTATTTATTTATTTTATGTAGAGTACTTTGAATTACTTTGTACAAATTGTGCTATACAAATACAAATATATGTTTATTTACCATAACCACATATTTACTTCCTAGTACGACTACCACTATCTTCTACAAACATATATAAGGTGAGGCAGTTTTTATAGGCCTACCTAAGTTGTTGACACGAGTGAAAATCAATATTTGCTCCTCTTCTATTTCATAATTCAAAGGACAGTGTAATTATGCAGGCTGCTCCGGGTTCACTGTGTTACAGGAAGAGGAGGAGGTAGTGCTGTAGTTACGTATAGCAAATAGACAACCTTTGACCTTTGATAACATTAGTGTTAGCCTCCGGAAACTAGTGGAAACGGCCTTGAACCTGTGCTGATATGATGACTAAATATGGAGCACATAAAGTGAGAATTTTGTTGGTTTCTTACCTAAAAGAATATGAAATTGTTAAACGTAAACGATCTTTTATACCTGCTGAAGCTTTGGTGTGTCGATCAAAGAAGACCATGGTATCACCTCATTTGACCATTTATGTTTAAAGTCATGTTTATCTAAGCAGTTTGTCAAAGGTGTCATCTCTTGTAGCAATCCCAAGTCAGGATCAATACAGGATGAAAGTCCCCCCGTACAGAAGCCATGCTGAATCAAACAGCTCTAACTGCAGCAACACAGGGATGGGTCAGACTAATTACACATGATAGCTTTGATACTTTAATAAAGATCAATCAAATCCATTGGAAATGTCTGTTAAAATAAATAAATTGAACTTATCTGTGATTGCTAATGTTGATGCTAATTGTGTGAGTGGTCAGGCCTTGGTCTAAATCTAAAAAAAAGTAACATTTATAACATTTATTTATATCTATGTGGCTTATATTTCTTCCACTTGTCGTAGTTCATTGTGTACAGAAGAATAACATCATTTTGTAGTAATAATAGTAAAGGTGGTTGTAGTACTGACTCATAGACAGCTCAAGTGTCTTGCTCCAGAGTCCATCCTTAGAAAGAGGCCCCCTCAAGGTCGGGTTCTCACAAAACGGGACAGTGTCAAATAGCGTCATGTGAAGTCTTCACCATGTTCAGTGTCTGTGTTCCAAAAAAGCTCTGACTCTGTAACGGGAAATCATGTATTTCTGTTACACAACTGAAAGTAGGATTTGAATAAATGTTTTTCCTCCAGTTGGTTGTTGTTGTTCATTTCCAGGTGCTCATGCCTGCCACCTGTAAGTTAACAATATATATGACAGTAAATTGTAATATAAGACCAATATTGTTCCCTGTGACCCTGACCCGTGGGACTACGGATGGAAATTAGCCGTATGGCTACAATCCGGCGTGTTTACATTCGTGCTTTTGTCATGTATGTTCATTAACATGCACTGTCCCAATCAAATAAACAAATAAATTAATTAATTAACGCTGACTAGTTTTTCTGTAAGTTTGGGTTGGAGTGCAACCTCTAAAGCAACAGACGCCTACTCAGATCTACAGGTATATGGGATTAAATGGTCTCGTGACATCACCTTAAAGCAACACAGTGGAACTTTCTGGAGGTGGTACATTACCTGCATGATTGAAAACCATACTTCAGATGAGTTAA
The DNA here is from genome assembly GCF_009829125.3 of Periophthalmus magnuspinnatus. Lineage (NCBI taxonomy): Eukaryota > Metazoa > Chordata > Actinopteri > Gobiiformes > Gobiidae > Periophthalmus > Periophthalmus magnuspinnatus. Next base: position 21,474,393 of record NC_047146.1, read on the forward strand.
AAGCCAAAGACAGAAACAAGCAGAAAGGGGCCCACCTCCTGGCCAATAACCATGTTCTTTGTGGAGATACAGCCCCGTTCACTCAGGAATCGAACACAAGTTTTTCTATAATTTTCAGTGCAATGAAAAACATCCAACCCATTTTGAAAAACAACGCACTAGACAGTACCACCCAAGAGTAACCACTGCGCTCTGTGTTTGAGCAGCTGATCTCTAAATGTCACAGCACACGGTCTGGAGAAGATGGATTTGTTTCTCCACTGTCCTCTCCTTTTCATTTGCCCTAGACACTTAGCATCCTCCAACCCCCCTCCCCCTCCTCCTCCCTTATAATCCACCAGGACGGGGCACAGGGATTAGCACTGGGGTCATGGTGGTCAGTATCCGGATGCGACAGGGGAAAGAAAGGACGGCACTTTTTAATCATCGCCGGGACACTTCACTTCCTGGAACAGGTGTTGGTTTTCTGGGTAGGAGCAGGGAGAATGATGAGAAAATGCACACACTAACACCTGCTGCTGTAGTCTGTGTTTGGAGCAGAATAAATAGGTACAAGTGGGGTTAAAACACAGTAGTGAGCTGCATGTAAGTGTCTTATCTAAAGGTAAACAACTGACCAGTTTCCATGGCAATGCTGTTCCTTTGGCCATGATTTTCCACAGTATGGCATAAATCTATCTCCATGGAAAAAATAAGTTAGGGGTTATCTTCTCATTTAATTGGACTCAAGCAAGCAATTCACTTTTCATTTGAACCAATTAATGTTATTTTTAAGTTTAAGTTGAACGCCTTTTGAAAATCTTTCCTTTTGAAAATATCTGACTTTGTGTATTAATATTCTGTTCTTCCAATGACATCCAATTTTACATCCTGAGAGTTACTCTTACTTCAGAACTAGTTTTCCCAAATACTTTTAACTCTTGGGCTTCTTATTTTGAACTTTTATTTGTAATATTATTTTGAAGTAACAATACTGTTACAGTAGTCTTTATTTGTTTTCTTAATTTCACACAGTATTCATGTTCTTGGTGGCTCCATCTCTCAATTACAAACACAGGAAAAGTAATAGAGATATGAACCATCACAAAGATCGTAGCTGAGAGGTTTGCAGTTAACACTATAAATATGTGCTTTCAAGAGATAACACATGTGCGATTTGAATATTAGGTCATTTTCTCTATTAATTACACAAGCCTGTTCTGTGGTGCAGATGTCCGGCTGCTATGTCTCTTTCTCCCTCTCTATGTGTGTGATTGGTTAGTTGTCTTTATGATGGTCACCTGACTTGACCTGGTGCCAGTCCTCAGTTCTGTTTCAATTGTTTCAGTTCTGTTTCAGTGTTATGATTAAAATGCCATCACATGCTGACTTGTTGTATTGACATGTGGACTCATCTTGTTATCAATGACCTATATAATTTGTCATTTTGCATAGTTTCACCATGATTTATACTTTCCATAGGCAGTACAGATGTACTTATAGCGAGTTTACCAAAAGTGAGGGGCTTATTTGGTTTTCTGATTGGATAATTGGCCAGAGAACCAAAATATGAAATGTAAACATTAAAAACCTTTATTTAAAAATGTGAAATAGTTTTTTATCAACTCATTTGAAGATGTTTCTTTCAGTGTCACAGACTGGTAATGCTGTTTACACAGTACAGATGTATAAAATATATATAAAAAACTCCATTTAAGAGCAGTCGTGTTAAAAACAATTTATTGTGTCTATCCTTTTCTCCAGCACTTAATATAAACAATATAATAATATTACAAATAAACAAGATTTGGCTCATTATAGTTCATATTTACATTCAGAAATATTCACAATCAGACAACACAACTAGGATTCAATGGTTTTTAGTGAGTACCAAGGTGAGTACCGGTGTAAAATGAACTAAGAGGATTCATTTAATCTGTGGAATAAATGAGTAGAAATCCTTTTTTGGTAGTGAGTTGAGATAGTTTTAAGTCAAATAACAGATCTTCAGAGATGCCTTCAGTGGTGAATCGGAATGTATTTCACTTTTGAACAATGATTGCTTTGATAGTCCTCCATGTTACTCCCCAGCAAAGAGAAACTACAGTAACACAGTTCAGTAATTATTCCAACCACAGCTATATACTGGAATGACCAAATTCATGCACAAACTTAAAGTGATTGCATATAGAGATCAGTATTGAAAGGACTGAAAAAACTGCATTTCTTATAAATATATTCTGTGATTTTCTTCTTTAAAAGAACAACAATCCTTGAACATTTCACATTATATTTCAAAACTAACTCATAGATACAATACTGGTGACACAATTTGGAGCATGTAAATTTCAATTTTGACATCAAGGACTCACGTTTTGCCTATGACACAGAGGCTGTAAAGTGTGGAGCCAATTTTCACATACATATATTTATATATTTATATTTAGTTGACTTCAAAGAAAGAAGACCTCTTGGATTAGTGTCCCTGTGGTGGAATGTTTTACTTTTTCCAAATCTGCATCTGAGTCAAATTAAATGTTGTCCACATGAACCAAATGAAACAGGTTATAAATAAATGACACATCTCATTTAGGATTTCCCATGTGAAAGGTTTTAGTCCACACCCTGTCGGAGCTCTGCTCTCTCTGACGTCCTTGCTTGATCTCAACCAGACTCAGGTGTGAAACATCCAGAAACCTCCACTTCTGAGCAAAACCTTTTCCAGAATTTTTCAGTGAGGATGGACCATAGAAACATGGAAGGGACACTACATGCCCCCTTTTAACTATTGATATTTTGCAGCTGTTGTAATCAATATTCCCTGATGATTCCCTGTAATGCTAACTAAAGGTTAGATTTTAATCTGATCTTTATTTTAACATAATCTGACCAAAAAGAACTGACTTTGTTGGAACTACAACAGGTGAGCTGATTTGCTATAATGCTATTTGAAGTCCCTATCAAATAGCATTACAGTCACAAGCTAGCTAGCACAGTTTTAGCTAATAGTTTTTCAGTTAGTCACTCTCAACTTCTGGCTGAAAATCAAACACCTGAACAGGACCATGGATGCTCGTATTGATCACAGGCTACAGAAAATGTGTTGTTTGAATCTATTTTGTATGTTTTCTTTTTGGTTGAGTTTACTAATATATGCATTGTGCCACCATGGTAAGTGATGAACATTCTGCCATACACATACATGTAGACCCCCTAAATACTAAATTTAAACTTTATTCAAAAGTGTTCTGACAATATAAACTCATCATTGTATTTATCAGTAGTGACACACAGCATCTTATTGGGTTAATCCATTATTCTTTTCAAATGCATCTCTATGGACATTTTGCACACTTGCTTCAAACATGGTTGGTTTCCACGGTGTTTTTTGGAGTTGTATTGCTGACAGTGTAACTTTGGTGTTTTTAAACTGCAGTTATCAAATACAAAAACCTCTGATATGTGGTACTATTGTGTCTGGTACACAGTTTGTTCTTTGCAAGGTCCTGTTTCAGAGTTACAGGTGAAGAACATGGGCCCTCCACAGCAGCACAAGTTTATCATCTGCTGTATGTGACCAAGAGAGAGGAATCGCTTTAGTTTTCAAAACACCGTGTGTCCTCTTCTTCCTGTTTGGATGATGCAGATTGTTTCAGACAGCTGTAATGTTCCCACATCTATGTCCAGCATATTAATCCTCTCTGAGAGTCCCATAGAAAGTGTATTGAGCAACACTACATTGTATTTTCATGTTTAGGCATGTCTGAGAATAAGAGCTTTCGGTGTAAGGCAGAAACCATGTGGTCCTTAAATCTTCTGCAGTGGAGAAGCCACACACTGCTAAATACAGGCTGTGTGTTACCTCTGTCCCATCAGCACAAAGAGAATCCCTCACAGAGTCCCCAGGTCCACTGCAGTGGGACGTCCCACTGTGTCACAGGCCAGAGGACTGTGGTCTGCTGTAACGCCCATTCACCTGAGGAACAGAGACATCTCATAAAGGGAAAGAACAAGAGATTCAGGTTCACAAGGCAATGGCAAATCCTTTAAGTGTTGTTAGTTAGTGTTGGTCAGATTCTATTCTGTAATGATGTCATTCTGCCAGATGGAAGTATCCAAAAGATGAATTCACAAATGTTTGACCTGATGATTTCTGTCAGTGAATAGATCCATTAACCTCTTGTATTACAACCAAAAATACATTTGAACAATATTTAATGTATTTATCTGCATTAAATAGTATGTTGTGATGTCATCTGAAACCATGCAGTAAAATGAATCTAGATGAGTTTATGAGTTTAAAAACAATGCTATTTTTGTTCTGTGTAAAATCTTGTTTTAATTGTAAAAGTCTAATAGTATCAAGTGACAGTGATCTTTCTGTTTCATTTATAAAAAGCAATGGACTCAGATGCATTAAATCAACCATGTTCTGAAACCTAACCAAAGTGCACCCAAATGCATCTCCCCATGAAATCAAACCTATATAAAATCCAGTAAAACCTCAGGACACAAAAGTAAAGTAACCAAAGGTGAGAGGAACCAGATGCAGATCCAAAAACACATTTTTAAACAATCGGCCGCACACTTACTCAGCTACAAATCACCAGAACACCAGCCAAAGAGGTCCAAGGCCAGCCAATTAAAGCACAGCAGGTCCACAGACAGCAAGAGTGAACTCAATGCCCTTTAACAGGTAGATTCAACTGGACCATCTCCTTAGATATGCAATGGAGGCAAGAATGACCCGGAGCGTTGACATGTCTACAGCAATCAAATGTGTGCACACTACTTGTTACTTCTTGTTTGTGTTTACTGGAAGTAGAGGAGAGTAAGGTTTTCATTAAGACACAATGGGTTTTGTTGGCTGTGAATGTGTGTGCTTCCAGTAAACTCTGTGATAGCTGCGTATCGGATTTACTCTACTCCCAACAGCAGCACAAAGGCTTTGTAGTAGCATCTAGGGAAATCTTGTCCATGTAACTCATCTTCCACCAATGACATGTGTAGAATCTTAAACTGAACTATGTAACTTTTTAGTTGTCGACCACGTCTTCATCTCAGTGGAGATGTTACTCATCTTCCTGGAATTCTCAACAGTATTTCAGTAAATTTATCTAAAGTAACTTGGAAAGGCATGCATTCTTACAGTAAGCAGTTCTTGACTGTAACGTGACCTGATAGTACTGATAGTATCACCTGCTTGTCTCCATGTAGGTAGACACAATTCATTCCATACAGTGCAACATTCCAGGCAGAGGAATATAATCTCCATGCAGACAAACAGGAAAAAGCAGAAAAGTTACCTAGTGGCTATTGCGGTTCAAAGCACTTCTGAATCTCAATATTTTATACATTTACAGTTAAAAATTTGCAATATACCGCAAAAATCTAATCTCATTATTGTTACTTAGATACAAAAAAACTCCAGAACAAAACAGTTATGCATTCTTGTCAAAATCATCAGTCTGCCTATTATTTACAATACAGTATAATTTTCAGTTATTATCAGTTATTTTCGGTTATTGCCCCGTATTTGTAATTGATGTGATCTAAGTTTTGAATTTGTCAGGGGTTTAAACAAGCCTTACAGATGATAGACTTTCTTCACAAAAACACATTTTGACTAAAACAAATACTTTATATAACAGCTAATCGGAAAAGTCCACAAGACATTTCCAGAAGCCTTTCAGCAACAAACAACAATTTTTCTCTACTGTCATGTTCTGTTTAAAGCAACACTGTCATTTTTGGAGATGCCACGTCGTCTATATAATATATAATCTTTCTAGATACTGAATAAATAATTTTGGTCTGAATTGTGTTTGAATCAACAGTCACCAGACACTCGCTAAAGGTTGTGTTACAGTTACAACCACAGCTGTCAGTCAGCAACTACTATTTCACGTATCATAGTTTAACACGTTTTTGTAAGTGCTTACCCGCTCATCGTACTCCAAGACAAAAGGAGGGATGTCGATCTGCTCAGGTCTGATGCAGTGGAAGAGCTGCTGCAGGTTGTCAAGGTAACGCACCTTCTCTTTGATCCCCGAAACACTGAATGTGGTGAAAAACCAAGTGGAAACCTGCGTACACAAACACATGTAACGTAACTCTCATTTAGGTATCATCTAATATTAATGACAACTATAAAAAAATGTGGTAGAGTAGCCAAAAATGTACTCAAGTAAAAGGATTGGAACTGCAAAAACCTTATAGGATTACACAAGAAAAATACAAATGTTTGAACGTAACTGTTTTGAGTTTACTTTTTGGACTGTCAGAAGAAAATAAATGACTCTATGGTGAATAATCTTTTTTGTGTGCTTGACTCTGTTGAGCTGATTTGTTTCCAATACTTTTTTCAAGCTTCTTTTAAATCGTAGATACTGAACCTTCCAGACACTGATGCTTCTAGACATTTGTACTATGTTGCTTTGGTTAGTCTAATATTGATTCTCTTCTTAGAGTAAATATTGATCGAGTGTTCTAGGCCTGAACATACGGCTGCAGGTTCCATTATGACTGCTTTAGTCAGTCAAAATACACAGGACCTCACCTTGGAGCGAAACGATGGATGCACAAAATAAAAGGCCTTTAGATTTTTTTTATACCTGTAAAACAAAAAGAGAAGTGTGAACGCACAAGATATTCAGAACAACTCAGTTTGTGCAATGCATGCCAACAAAACCAAAGCCAAAAACAACTGACAAAGAGCAGAGGTCATTTAGGTTGAGCCTAGAGTAAAAAGATACGAGGGGTATCCCGACCTGGAAACTAGGTCAAAATGTGCATTGTGGGTAAAATCTATTAATTGTTTATAGTGGAAGATTCCTAATGTGTGATATTCTTATTCCACTAGTAAAAAAAGCTCAACATCAGAAGGTTTTCGGGTTCATTCAAAACATACATTTACAAAAACTGTTTTATTTGGATTGACTTGAAATAAGTTGGTTGGTTTTGGAGTGATTCTAAATCAACACAAGATGTTACAAAACTGATTTAAGATTAGAATAAAATGCTATGGTCAGTTACATTTGATGAGTGATATTTTCACCAGGAATAAAATGACTGCACATGTAGAACAGTGTATCCCTCGTTTATTTACAAAAAGTTACACAAACACAGACTTTCTGGTCAGGACCTTAGATTTTTGCTCATACTGTATATTGAAAACTTTATTAAATAGTCTGTGACAATAAATGAGGTAGAGGAGCAGAACTGTCAGTTCCTACCACAGAGAGTTACTTTGTCTTGCGGGATGTGAGCTGAGCTGCAGAGTAAATATTGTATTGCGTTTGTACGACAAGCTAAATTCATTTGACAGTTCATTTCACACGGGTCAAAGAGACAAGACCAGTTTATCTGAGAACCTTGGCTTTGCCGAGTACACAACACACCTCCTGTGTCCATCAGAGCGTACAGAGACTGTGACGAGACGACAGACGAGACGGCTCACAGAATGTGACTAAAGGATGACTTAGCCGACAAATTACATCATTTGAAATTTAATTATCAAGAAAATCCTTTAGAAACCAGCAACAAACATCAACTTTTTTCTACTGTCATGTTCTGTTAAAAGCAACACTGCATTTTTGTTGGTGCCATGTCACCTGCATGATTCCGTAATAGAACATTACAAAGTTTTACACTTTACTATAGAATATTATAACCAAAGGAACAACATTTCCATGGAAAGAAGCAAGACTCCATCCTCCAGGCTAAATAAGAGTCAGGTTTGTGGAGAAGCCCGCTCACAGTAAGAATGTATGTACCGTCTTTATCCTTTTGAGTGTTTTTATTGCACTAAAAAAGTTACACGGTGGGGCTTTAATATAAATATTCTAGATACTGAATGAGTGATACAGATAAATAATTTAGACCTGAATTCTGTTTGACGATAATGTTGGCATTTAAAGTGTTAAATATACTGCATTCATATAAGTTCAAAGCATTCATTTCTGTATGGTGTATTTGGTCTACACAACACAGACATTCATTTACTTTACTTTTTATAGTCAGATTTATTTTTAATATGTAGTGTAATATAATGCTCAAGGGATTTGCAAATGGACAGTGTTTATTTATAAATAATTGCAATCAGTGGTGGCAGGTATCGAAGTACCTGCCTCTTACTGACTTCCTTTCTTTACTTAAGTACATTTTACAGTGGAAACTTTTACTTTTTACTCAAAATTAAAAAGTACTTTTCATATGATCTAAGCGGTTATTTTTACATCCAGACTAAAGTTTGAGCTCAAGCTTCAGCTTTGAGCGAACAAACAGCAAATACACAAAATTCATAAGAAAACTTAAGAAATTTATTCATATTGCTACTGTTGACCAAAATATGTATAATTTTAATCAATATCGTGACATGTAACACTTTAAGAGTATAAAGTAAAAGTATTTCACACAAGTGTTGTTAATTTGTTAAAGTACATTTTTAACTGAGTACTTAAATAGATCATGTGATACTTTTACTTGAGTAACTTTTTACCACTGATTACAAATAGATTTTCATTCATGTTTCTTTCAGTCTTGGTTGTAGGCTCTGTCTCAAGTCATGACAAACTCTGCTCTTAAACCGGAGCGCTTCGGAAACTCTGTGTGTGATTTCTGGTATTGGTTGCTCTGGTAAGACACTTGGAGCCAAACTTCATCTGTGGTAAAACAAGATGTTGATCTGGCAAACATGCTGAACAAGTCTTTCAAGCTGTGGCACCATCTCACATATCCAAGCAATGACCTCAACCAGTACAAAGCCACTGTGACCATGAGGAACTAAAATTAAACATTTTATGAATCGTTAGATAACATTTATTACTAAATATTTCACGTCTAGTTAAAGTTTTTGAAGTAGTGTTGCCACGACACGTCAATTAGAATAGTAAGGAAAAAACGCTAAACCACTTTTGATACCACAAATGATGATCTAGTTTTGATAGTAGTTTTAGTATCGACAACTTTTTGGGTTTGGTATTATTTGACAACCACTATGTACCAGTGTTTCCCATTAATAGAAGTGATAATGGTGCCCCTCCAAAGTAAAAAAGGCCCCCCATAGAAACTGGAATATACATCTGCAGCATTTTATCATCAAACTGATGATATACTGTCTAAATGAGTGATGTCCAAACTATGGCCCGGGGACCAAATGTGGCCCTCAGGCCTCCTGCTGAACCGGCCCAGTTGATCATAAGTAGTACCTTTAACAGCACATTAAACTATTTCTACCACTATAACCTCAAAATGTCACATTGCATTGTGATACAGACCTGCATTGATCACCGGTCTGTGGCAATCCGCTTCGAATATGTTTTGAGATGTGGCCCTCGATAAAAAAATAAAAAAAGTTTGGGCACCTCTGGTCTAAACCTTGGAGCGGCTTGTCCATGCAGTTGTCTCCAGTAGGTTAGACTACTGTAACGGCCTGCTCAATGGCCTTACCAAAAAAGTGTACATCCAGAACGCTGCTGCTCAGGTCCTGACTAGAACCAGGAAGTACAAGTACATGCGTCCTGTGCTCAGGTCTCTGCACTGGCTCCTGTGGCTCAGAGAATAGACTTTAAAGCAGCTCTGCTTGTGAACAAGTCTCTATGACCTAGCACCAAAGTACATCTCTCACATGTTAGTGCCATATCAACCATATGAACTCTGAGGATTTCAGGGGTCAGGACTAAACATGGCGCTCTACTTTGACAATGTTTAAATCCAGGCTCAAAACGGTTCTGTTTAACTGTGCATGACTGAAAGGTTTTTATTCTGAACTCCTCTTGTAATGTTCATTTTATGATAATTATTTGTGATTATTTATGTTTTGATTTGTTGTATTGTGATTTTAATGTTTTTCTTATTCTGTAAAGCACTTTGTGTATGAATTGTACTATACAAATAAACTTGCCTTGATTTGCCAATAATATGAGTTTTAGCTGCCCATCAGTTACCTATATGGCTGATTAGTATGTCTGATCGGCCCATTTTGCGAATAACTGATCGATCGGAGCCCCTCTAATTGTGACCTGTATCAATTAACCAAACTATCTTGACATAATGATGATTTTACACTCAGCATTTGTAACTTCACTGTGCAGTTTTTGTCCGTACAATCACAAGATTATTCTATTTTTTTGGCCCATCAAAAAGTTATAGATTTTTTTGGTATATAGATCCGATAAAAAGATATGCCACATACAGTTTTTGTGCATACGTTATTCAAAAAGATTAAACTAACCCACGTTAGGAAAGTGGGGTAATGACTCAGGGGTTTCCAATTCACACAGGAAGCTCCAGTGACGTCCTAAATAAATTACACATTTTGCTACTCAACTTAAAATAAATGCCCTTTGTTCTGTGAGAATCTTTAGCTGAAATCTATTTTAAACAGGTCTGTGAAAAATCCACAGTATTTATTGTTCTGTCTTTGTTCAAGAGGCGTTTCATGTTTGTGTTGTTGACATCTTTTTGACAAATCCATGAGTCTATATCCGCATAAGAATAAAGAATGCTGTGTAACTTTGGAGTCAAAATTTGGCTTTTAAAACACTAAATGTGGTATTCATAAAAGTTTCACTGAAGGAGCCCAGTCACAGCTTTGGGACTTTTTTACTTTTGCTTAAGTCAAAATTAGAAGTGCAACAAAGGTGATAGGAATAATACTTTGAAAATGTATTTAGTTGCATTAAAGCATAATCCAAGTCATGGTCCAATTAGAGTACTGGATTCTGAATACTTTCACTTATGGTTGCAGTTAAATTATATTGTTAACACGCAACATAGGATTTGTTTTCCTGTTTGTTTATCGCTGATCAGAGAAGGAAAAATCACACTTGCATAGACAAAAAGAGCAGTGTTTTATATTTTTCTCATTACATGTGTGCAGTTTGAAGCCTAAATCGTGTGATCAAGTCCCGTCATGTATTCCTTCGTTTTTTAAAAATAACTGCATTCTGAATACCACCAAATGAAAAAGTACCAGAATACACTTACTCAAATTTAGTATTCAGAATGTATTCTTGGTACATATTCAGTTACTTCGCAACACTGGTCATACAAAGGTCATACAAAGGTCAACTATGGGCCACGTCAAGGGAATTCAGCTGACGTGGGTTCAAAGCTAATCAAGTATGAGGAATTGGGTATCAATAAGTTCTCACAGGAGAAGGCCAGGAAACTGCCAAGGACTATAACACATCTGGTATTTCTGTGTATGCGAGTATTTTTCTGTTAAAACAAAACAGACCCACCACCATCTTGTACATTTGATTTGCAGATCTGGATGCTACAAACCGGACATGCATCCAAGCCAACCGAGTTAGCCAAATCACATTAATACTTTAGCAAACTTTGGTCACGTAGAGGGTTACAGACGATGCCCTACAGTGAAATACAACTGTCATAGTCATAGTCTGTTTGCCAAACTGAGGCCAATAGGAAAAAGCCAAAACTCATATGGTCCTGTTTGAATCTCATTTAAAAGGCTTTGATGTAACATGATAAAGAGCTTTGCTGGTTTTCTGGTTTGTGTCTCAAGACGTTCACAGCACTAACTTTTGGCAACTGAGTGATTGTACCAAATGGCAGGTGGGAAGCAGAGTTCTGTCGATCTCTTGTTCAAACAGGTCACGAACAAGTCCAACCTTTGTACTTGTTTATTTGAGTAAAACTGATGTGATTCTATTGTGTGGTGATGTCAGCCTCAGATGGGGGGGATGTTTTTGCTATTGATTGTGTGGTATTTTGAAAGCTACGGAAGGAAAATCCGCAACTGTTCAACCGAATTCTTTCTATTGGCGACAAGGCTTTTGAACTTGCTACGTTACAGCAAAATTCTGCATGTTCATTATAGTAATTTACATGCTCCCCACAAGCTCCATTGACTAGACTACAGTGTTATAATACTATAGACTGATTTGATGTCATTTGACAATTGACTACATAGTTTTTCATAATAGGCAGGTTCACGATCCCACTATACCAAACTGAAAAACTTACATACAACAACATACAAAACATGCAAACCAAATACATTTTAAAACAAATATGCAACCATAAACAGTAGTGTAAAACCAAGAGCATAACTAAAAAGTGTACAGAAATTCCCTTAAGTGCTCTAGTGCATCGCTTTTTAAACAAGACAGTTTGTGCTTGTGTCTGCTATATAGCTATAATCTATTACACTCGTGGATCATTATGTTATCATTTGCATTTTAAATCATAATATTCATCTAAAATAAAAAAAATAAGTCTGCCGAGTCCTGCATTAGAAAACTGTAGTGTCCAACTGGAGCTCACTTCACCGTAACTGTCAACACAACAAAGAGTCATGGAGCTGTCGGTTCCTCCTATGGATAGCTGCAGATCACATTAGCGAGTAGTGTATATTTTTTTTCCTCATTTGTACCAAAATGACTATGTGGCGCTGCCGAATCCTCCGTGTATCATTAATTGAGAAAATAAAATTGAAGAACAAAGTGGCTGTATGCTGGTGGGAATGAAAACGGGGATTGATCGTCAACATAGTCTTAAAAATAAGCAATTAAAGACTGCTCAAACATGCACGAATCACTCCAAAAACAACCCAGAGACGGTAAATGAGAAGGGGAGATAACTATAAGATGGTTAAAAGATAAATTAGTTTTGGCTGTATATCATTTCAATAAATGAAATCACATCAGATAGCAGGGATTTTCCATAGTTAAAGTTGAGTTAAAATGTGACTCACTTGGCGTCTACTATGTCGTAGAGGTTCTTAAGAAAGTCAGAGTCCAGGTGGTTGTGCTCGGCGGTCAGTGTGTGGAAGTATACCATCACATACTCCTTGGCTGTGATGTGGTCCATGACATGAATGAAGTACAATAAGGCCTATGTACACACAAACATACAATATATAAACAGTCTAGATATCAATACATACACTGTACCTTTTTTGGTGGGAGGTCATTCGCCTGCTTGTTTTAATAGAGATTTGATTTACCTTTTCAATGTCTATGAGATTCACAGGGATGTTTCGTCCAACCAAGACCATGACTGTCCTACCGTTTATATCCACACCTGGGACACACAGAAGACTCAAGTCACAAAGAAACAGAAATGTGACAATCAAACAATATTAGTAAGAAAAAATAACAGTCTAGAAGAAGTTCTTCTAAGGCAAAAAACACTTGTACAGTAAATGTGGAATGGTGAAAAGAAGATATTTATCATCATATTTTAAAATGTAAATGGTTTCTGAACATGAATTGGCAAGGCAAGTTTATTTGTATAGCACAATTTGTACATAAAGAAATTAAAATGCTTTACAGAATAAGAAAGACATTAAAATCACAGTACAAAACACAGTACAAAACATATCTAATTATCATAAAATGTACTTTAAAAGAGAGAAGTGCAGAGTAAAAACCTTTCAGTCATATGCACAGTTAAACTGTTTTGAGCCTGGATTTTAACATTGTCAGAGCAGAGGCCTGTGTCACATCTTCAGGAAGACTGTTTCAGGTTTAGCTGCATAAAAAGCTGCTTGTTTAGTCCTAGACTCTGGGCACCAGCAGGAGGCCGGTCCCTGAGGTCCTCAGAGCGCAAGATGGTTCATATGGCACTAACATGTGGGAGATGTACTTTGGTTCTAGGCCATGGAGAAACTTGTACACGAGCAGAACTGCTTTAAAGTCTATTCTCTGAGCCACAGGAGGCCAGTGCAGAGATCTGACCACAAGACTTATGTGCTTGCACTTAATGGTTCTAATCAGGACCCGAGCAGCAGCGTTCTGAATGTACTGCAGCTGTCTTAACGCTCGTTTGGAGAGGCCAGTGAGCAGGCCGTTACAGTAGTCTAACCTACTGGAGACTGCATGGATAAGTCTCTCCAAGCCTGATTTTGACAGTAGTAACTTTGATTTTTGCAATGTTTTTAGATGGTAACAAGCTGCAGACGCTATTGATTTAATGTGACTGTTAAAGTTCAGTCTGAGTCCATTATTACCCATAGATTTCAAGGTTTAAGAGAGAGAGAAAGACTTGAGGTTAGTGCTGACACTTTCTCTTTGTTTCTGTGGGCCAAAGACAATGACCTCACTTGTCTGTGTTTAGCTGGAGAAAGTTGTTTTACATCCATACACTGATCTGTTGGATTATATTGATAGTAAGCTGAGGTACTGTAGTGTCTTCTTCTGCTCAATAGGTTAATTAATGTATGACCAGCTGAGTGTCAAAGATACACAACTTTTTTTCTTGTATTGACTGATCACAATATTCACTTTTATTATTCTTATTAAAAACTCAATATATATTTCATAAACATAATCAAATATTTAAAACAGTGCTCATAATTTCTCCAGAGACTGTCAGGCAGATTTCGGAGGATTAACTGCACAGCCTTAAGAGTATGCACCCTCTTTTGAACATAATGCTGCAGTTGTAAGAATAATGTCCCATGATGAGACTTGGAGCCACATCTCCAGTGTGTGTGCTGATCTGTATTTTCTGTTTGTTTTCTGTGGGACATGTGAGACTCTTCTGAGGCCTGTGCTTTGTTTTAATGCTATCCTCTGAGTCCAAGTCGTGGTTTTGGATTCTACTTTTGTCCTTGCTCAAAAAGTCAAGTCTGTCAGTTCTGTAGCAGAACTATGAACAGAAACAGGCTGAGATAACAGACCATCACTTACATCACTCTTTATACAATAGTGTTTTGTATGTGAGCATTGTTTTACAAGTCGTGAAAAGCTTAGTGAAGTCATAAAGTAAATGCTAAATTTGTATAAGGTGCTAAAATATCAACTTTAACCATCACTTAAAAGACAGCTTTGCAAAAGTGTTACATAAATGTACAATTGAAAACTACAGCATTTGAGATGTGAAAGGTTTTCTAAGGTCATGGCAACACAAACATGCTCTCAACTCTTCTGTGACTCACACAGGCAGAATTCACTTGGCAACGCTGCCACTTAGCGGCTAAAAGAGTGAACTACATAAATGAAAAATAAACTCTTTTTTTTACTTCAAAAATATATTAAAACTAAACTTAAGTGTTTGCAAACTCCTACTATATAAACTTCATACCTGTCTGATATAAGGCTTTTAGGGCAGCAATGTCTGACAGATCTTCTGCTCGTGCTCGACACAACCAACGATTGTAGCTGAAAGAAAAATATAAAATGTTTAAATGTTTAATAAAAAAATTGAATGAATATAGTGTAATGATATGCCCCCTACTTCCTCTGGTGTTGTTTCTGTGCAGCTGCTTCAGACATCTGGCCCTGAAGGATGAGTTTTCTCTGTTTGTCAACATCCCCCTCCATTCGAGCGAACGCATGAGTCCCCACCTGCCCCAAGTCCACCTCCAGGCTCTCCTCGTCATCCTCTGAGTCCTCTGCACAGTGCCCAGGCAAGAAAGAAAACAGTCACACTGAATCAGACATGACAGGACTATAATGCAGAACTAAGACATCCATTATGACACATGAATAACACAACATAAAATGTGTATTTAATTTAAAGAAACAACACAATCTTGAGGCAACAATATTTTAGTGTTAAAGAATGTTTACTCAAAAATGTGGCAACAAATGTGGATGTTACGCCAGTGTGTTTGTCTATCTCCACATGCATCAGTGAGGCGTGTGCATTGTTTTAATCTGCATTCAAACAGCATGTGTGTGGACCAATACATTCTTTTTTCTTAAAGTTTGTTTGGTTTGGACCAGTCTGTGAAGCCACATTTCACGCCTTTGAAGCCTCAGGCCAGAAAACAGCCAGCCAGAGGTCCCCAAGGGCAACACACTCCACGCATAAACTGCAAATAAAATACTCAGGCTCTGCTTGGTGTGACTTCAAAACCAACTATTTTTACAATATAATAAATGCAACAAATATACTTGATTAATTAAAGGCGCACTTTGAAACTTTTCTGGTAGGGATTTGCGACTTGCTCGTCTCCAAAAAGATGTTATTATGTTGCCTGGAAAGTTCCACTGTATGATATTAAACTGTCTAGCTTGCATTTACAGGTGTTTGTGTTGCTAAGAAATACCTTGAAATTATAGTACATCTTTGATTAGAAAGAATAAAGTTTTTTTAACAACATTTTTCTCATGACAAAGCCAGCCTGCCTCGTTTGCCAGCTTTGGGGTAATGTTATGGTTGGTTGAAATGTGACAAAGATAAAGAAAGGTTAGGAAAAGCAGTTTGACCAGTCTGTTCACTGTTACACAAAAGATCCAAATGTGCATATTTCATTCCTACATGTCTTATGTAGTTTGCAGAGATGACGGACAATTTTACGTCAAGTTACACAACTAGGTTAAACATGGAATAGAAAAGTACTTATTTCTTAGAAGAATGTTATGCCCTTAATGGATTCAACAGTTAGAGTGAATTGTGAAATGGTAAGAGAAAAAAACAGCAGTTCTGTCAATATTTATCTCTAAATATACAACTTGGATAAATTTGAGTGTTACCGACATGAAAAATTATGAAAGAAACAAGGTGGAACTAGTTGACTGTCCCCATTTTCATTCCAGAAGTTTCCATTGGTGCCACTATTCTAATTCCACTTCCAGTATGATTTTGCATAGGGCTGTCAATCTCAACAGTGTAAATGTTCTATATAGACTCCAAAGCTGTTTTCAAGCCACCCAGAGAAAGTGTGCATTGTTAACTTGTGGGAGAACATGAATATTGAACATTTTACACAAATAACCCTACTTTATATAATATTCAAGCTTGTTCTCCACTGGAATGACTAGAGTGTGTACCTTCTAAAGTGCCTGGTTTCTCTGTGATTCGGATCTGCCTCTCGGGTACGACAGGTTCACCCTCTGAGTTGCCGATGTCAGCGGGAATCAGGGGCAGAAAGACCCTCTCCTCGTCTTCAGAGCGAGGGTAGTACAAGGGCAGCAGCTTTCTATACACCACCTTAATAACAGAGACCACAATGTGCTCAAAATATGCAAGTTTTGCTTCACGTCCAACACAAGAAAAACAATGAATTACATCTGTTCTTCCAAAATGTATTCTTGAGTATTTATTCAACCAGTGCTAAGTTGTGATTAAAACAATGTCAGTTTGAATTGGGAATGTTCAACTGTAATGTTTATAGAGAGACTATATGAATCTCATCTGGCAGTAAAATTGCAGAGACTTGAAGAATAACAAACTAAAGTTGTGCTAACCTCCTCAGACTCTGAAACTGCCAATACCACAGTCTCAATATTGTTCCCGTGATTCTCCAGAAACCTCCGTACTGTCCCTACAACATAATAAAACGCAATGATAAACAGCACAGCAATATACAAGTAACACACATTGCATAATACAGTATTATTGTGGCATTTAGTTTTGAAAGCAGTATTGCTTATTTTTGTAACAATTTACTCTTTTCCCTGGGCTTGAGGCAACCGATTTGATCAAAAATGCTTTTCAAATGAATGTAATGAAAATATTGTTCTAGTTACAAAAGGTGATTTCAAGTTCAAACATGACATAAGAGGATGTTAACAAAAAACCCAGATGTACTAAAATATGATTATCTTACGTTAACATAATATAAACAGGCAATTTATTTTGACTTGAACTAGAAATCAGGAACACAGTGTCTCTGTCAAATAATAAGTTTATTTAATTAGATGACAAAGACATTTGTCAATTGTCATATGATTTAGTAATCAAGTACCAAAGTAGGGACAGACACTGGAGCTTCACTATGAAGGATTCAATGTGGAGAATGAGCTCATGAAACTTGTCCCAGTCAAATAAATACAAAACTAATCAAGATTTTGGGATGGACAGTCTACATTAATGGGATATGTTACTTGGCTGATATTTGTTCAAAGCTGCCCCCATGACTGTGTGCCTATATGTCAACCCCAGTTTGTCCTCACCCTGAGCTTAGGCTGCACACAGTGCAGCTTGAGTCCAATGGGCGCAAATATTTTGTATAATTAAAAGTAGTGAGTGGAGCTCAGACCGCACACCATGCAGTCCAGTGCTGCTGGCGGAGGCGCTGTTGGGGAGTTCATTTTTGCCAGACGCTAGAGCCCATCGCAGCCTTTAAATTGTTGTCGGGAGAACACGTTGTCCCGTTCAAGCAGCTTCAAAGGTGGTGACCGCAACAGCACAGTAGAGCACCGCTCCAAGTGTGAGTGTCACACCACAACAAAAGCTGTGCAGTCTGAGCGAGGCGTCAGCTGTTATCTTATATTTAACTGAACTTACTAGCCTGTTACTATTCTGCTGATACACTATGGGTGAAATAAAATCCAAATATCTGTTGGTATATAGCATGCATTACAGTTCAATCATTTTATATGAAGCGGAGATTAGGCATAAATGTGTGTTTAAATGGAGCACTTACTCAGAGCTATGTGTGTTGCATCCTCCAGTGGGTAACCTCTTTTGGTTGTACTGACCACACAAAAGCCGACAGATGCCATAGAATGCTCGCTGCACAGAACAATGCACTCACTCAAAATACATACATTTTAACTAGTTTTATATTTAAAAATATGGGCTTCTTGCACATAAAACACATTGTGATCAGTAGATTAGAGTTTAGTTTACCTTCAATCAGATTATTTTGCCTATCAAAGACATGTTTAATATTTTTTTAATATCTTTGTTACACTGAAGCTGGTTTTAATGTTAACAAAACTCATGTGTGACCCAGAAATATAATTCCACTGAGAAAGCCTACTGTGATTTGGTTATTTTTTACCTGTCAGGGGAACACTGTTGATCAAAGTAAATTTTATGTGAGAAACACATGCAGAAAGATACAACATGTTCTGATAATTTATATCCTAAAATATGCTGTTTGGTGAAGAAAGGGACCAACGAAGACGTGCTCTTACGCAGCCAGTTGCATGACGTTCCTATAGCAGCTGTAGAGAGAACTCTCAGCTGCTGTCCTGTATTTGGCCTTGTACTTGGGCCCCACTGTGTGAATGATGAACCGTGCTGCCAGGTTAAAGCCTTTGGTCAGTTTGGCTTCTCCTGTCCGGCATCCTGCAAACACATAAAATACTATATCTAAATATAACATTTTCCAAAGCTCAGAAATGTATATAGCATCAATATTTTGTGGATGGATTTAAAATTCTAAACTATCTAACTTTTCTGGTGGACAGTTTACCACATGGAGAGGTTACAGCTTTGCCTTAAATGTTCCATGCATGAAGGAAATGAGGCGCTTCTGGGCTATCTCACTCAAGACCACCTCCCAGTTCAGGACTATGTTACACTGGAGATACATGGGATGAAATAGCTGGGGTTAGTTGAACCCCTAGCCTTTGTGCCAAAGGTGGATACAGCCTATAGCTGTTCTACTTTAAAACTTGAAAAAGGCCAGCAGTTCGTGTCATTGGTTTCTTCCCATTTGGGCAAGCCAATGTCCAGTCAGAGGCTTTCTCAATGGATTGTTGAAGCAGTCTCCTTAGCTGACACCTGCAGGAGTATGGAATCTCCACAGGGAATACGGGTACACTCCATCAGGGGTGTAGCTACTTTATAGGCCCTGTTCAGAGGTGTATCCCTCTAGGATATATGCGGCCAGTTGGGCATCGCCGCATACCTTTGTACGGTTCTACAGACTGGATGTCTCTGGCCCTTCTTTGGCACCGGTGGTCCTAGAACCAAGGGTGTCTGGCACCACAGTGTCCCACTGCTTCAGGAGCTTTATTTGCAGGAGTCGGCCATATCTCCCATAGTAAAACACCAAATGATGTTATAAAAAGAACCCAAGGATATTTAACGTAACTCCACTTCTTTGATAACTGAGTGAGGTGTTTTACCTCACCCTGCAAAGCAGTAAGAAATCGCTTTAGAAAAATTACAGTAGGAGGAGGCCGACTGTGTCATGAGAGGGGATACTAAAAATTACCAAAATGGTTTTACCGTTTACTAAAATATAGTTGTATTTTAATTCACTATAAAGACACATCTATGGACATATGTTTTGAAGAAAAAAAACGTTATTCTATCTTTCTTTACCTTTGAGTTTGAACAGTTCCTCTCTAAGCTCTGGTCCTGCCAAGTGGTGGATCATGTCGGACACTGGGTTCTTTTCACTTAGAGATTCATTGCTCGTGTTCACGATGGCTGTGCAGTTTAACAAGGCCACATCTCCAACACTGATGAGGAAAAATACAAGGTTACCAAAACAATTAAAAAAAAAAATCCTTTAAGCTTTTTAGAAAATACACTAGCTGAACATAACTGAGTCAGACAGATGACATTTCCACTAAATGCCAGTACAAGGCCACTGAAGATGATTGGAATTATGACACATGGATAGTGAACTACAGTTTTATTTTTACCACTGAATAAATATCTCATGTAATTTGTGATTTATTTTAGAGTAAAACATTGCAGCCAAAGTAGCTGGACTGGAGGTTCAATGAGTCAGCCTTGTAAAGTATCTATCTTGTCTAAACAGAAAATCATTGTCAAAAAGCCAAAATGTTCCGTGAATCACTGCAAGAGAACAGCAGAAGACTTAATTGGCCCCAGGGAAAGTATTACCGTAATCACAAATTTGCTCTATTGTCTCATGTTGGCATTTACTCTGTGTTACTATAGGACCATACAGTGGAAATTCTAACTGCACTTCCTCAATATGCAGCTTCCTGTTACTTGCACCATTTTGAGGACTTTTGACCATTCAAAAGAAAGAATATTTTGTTTTTCATTGTTAATAGAGTTGCAACAATCCAGCTTTATCAGTTCTGATACTATGGATTTAATTATCTGCTGATATTTATTTCCTTACAACAAAAATAAAATAAGACAAAACTGATTCAAGTGTGTTATGTAGATGTTATTTATTCCTCAAGGAACTACAATTTTATAGGGTTAGGGATTAAAAATTCAAACACTATGCATTTTTCTGGGCCAACTTCAGCCAGTAAATCATCTTTATTACTTCAATTTATATGCCTAACAGATATCCGATCCAGCAAATGTTATGGTAACGGTCCTAATATTTTCTCATACTGAAACCAGGCCTTACATGTGTGACCTTACGTGCCCTCTTGGACCTTAGCAGTTGCATTAGTGGACCACACACATATTTACAGTAAATCAAAGCGTGCCTGGAGGGCTAGCATTAGCCCAAATACCGTAGCCGTACTTTATTGATTGAGTGAAGTTGTTTTATCGCTCCCAGCCTTTTCTGCATATTTGGAAAGAACAATGAGGAACTGCTTGAGCATGTGTTGAAAGCATTTGGTCACAAGACTGATCCTGCCTTCAGAATCTGAACATGTTTTGCTTCACCCTTAAAAAGAACACAGGCCAAAGCTAACAGAGCTAACACAAAATAACATTCTGTGAAGCATGGTTTGGCATTGAGTGCGATGGAGAGATACCCTAATACTTGCTGTAATTTGGAAAAATCTGCTGTAAATTTTACACCAGTGAACAATAAACCAAATAATTTCTTCAGTAATATAGTGTTTGATTTTTTGACCACAAGGTTTGCCTGGCATAGTTGATTAATTTGGGAGAGGTTTAATTGAATTCAATGTATTGGGCGAAGTACATAAACAAATAAATACTTTGATACAACAGTAATAAAAGCATTCCTCACAGCTCACAGGAGGGCCGCTAACTTCAAAGATGATAGTGAGAAATCCATTTAATTAGCTTCTATTCTATGTGCAGTCATACAGCAAAACAAAAACTATTATGCAACATTGGTATTTCGGTATACTTCAGTCTACACTTTTAATTATTTTAATTTTAATTATAAAAATCATGAGTAAATGCTACATATTATACAATGATTTCTGTTTGATTGTCCATCGTGAAGTCAAGAACAGTTTAATCGTCAGAGCTGAATACAGTATCTGTCACTGTTCGAGAGTTTGAGGGCCCTGGAGCAATAGAATGTGAGCTCTCACTATGAACGAGCTGCAGAAACAACAGGACTTTTGCAAAGAACTGCAGCAGTTGGTCATGTGCTCAGCCACAAAGAGGATTTAAGAAGAGATCTGGACTCTGCTCCATCTCAACTTGAAGTCAAACACAGCGCAGGCCAGTGCTGCTTACATACACATGTGAATCTTAGGGCTGCAACTAGCATCACTGTGCAATATGCTATGAGTCTATTTGTTACCCACTCTACTATATCAAAAATAAATAAATATGGTTTTGAGATAATAAAAAAAGTAAGGAAATTGCTGAAATTTAACTTTATAACTTATAGATACTTATATCAACATTAAAATCTAAAAGGAATAAAAAGCCAATGGATTTTGTGCCAGTCCAAAGTCGTGATAATAGGAATGAATTACAACTGGAGAAAAAAACAAAACAAAAACAAAACAAATCTTTATCCAGTAAATTTAAAAAAGACTATTTTAGTTACTTGCCTTGCTATGACCCTATGTAATTTGTTCTGTACAGCTGTGCATTAAGATGGGACAATCAATACAACAGTATGTATTATCAGCAGTGAATCTAATTTAATTTGACTTACTGGAGGATAATCTTGTGGTTGATTTCGGATGAGAAGGGGAATGGTGAGGGGAAGGCTTGTTGATTGTCCAGGCTGTCGCTGTGATCTTGTACAAACTGCGGGTCGTTCTCATCGATCTGCTGCTGCCACGTGGGGAGGGTCTGAACATCCACAAACTGGGACCGAGCTCCTAAGGGGTCCATCTCTGACTCTCACACCAACTCTATACAACTAGAAACAAATGTAAGATCATAATTCATCTCTATTGCTCTAATTATATAATGTACAGGCATGCAAAGTAAGAAATTAGTCAATTTGAAACAGTCTGAGTATGATGTATGATGCACAAATCATATTATATAGCAATCAATAAAAATGCCCTGAAATGTAACAAGAGAAGATTACTGTTACAGCAGTGATCAAATATCAAATAAAGTTATAAATGCAGAGGATATTGACTGATAATGATTTGGCAAATAAGACAAAACATTAACCAACTAATACTTCTGAAACAAGAAATTTCAAGTGCATTTACTTAATAAAATAGAAAGAAAATGAAAAAGTTTTTTATTAATTGTTTGTTTTTTTAGCCCAGTGCAACTCCAGGGGGTTCATAAACTCCCACAGAATAGTTCTGAAACACGGCTTTGTACGTGTAAACCTTTTTACGTAAGAGTATTGTAAAAGTAATAAGTCAAAGTCAATAAATGAAGCCTTGTGTTTGTGAAGTGGAAATTCAGGACGATTATTTAATACTCAATCCAGCCAAAAATAGAAATATTATGAGATAAGATCATGACAATAGTTTATAAGCCTGAGTTAGTTAGATGCCAAGTAAAACATAACTTAGCAAATCAGGTACATAAGCACAGGATCTGCAGTTACAGTACCTACCAGCCAGAGGTGATGCTCTAGTAAAAAATAGGAAATAAAAAAGAAATTTTTGTCACGACAGTTTTCAGATCAGGGAGTGTGTGCTAGGTCACTTTGCTCTAATTATAAATTGTCAATCCATCACCAAAAAATCTAAACATAAGTCTAAAGCTGCTACATTAACAAGGGAGACAAATTAGCCGTCATGCTAGCTGAGTGCTGCTGTGGCGGTCAAGTTACAACAACAACCTGTGATTAAAGAATAAGAATTTTCAAAATAAAACCTCTGTAACGCGACTGTTTTCGTGGTTCTATATCAAAATATACACTATAATTAGTATAATTAGGCAGCCATTATGGCTTAAAATAAATGCATAATACACATTTTTAGCTAATTGCTCTAATCAAAGCACCAAAGACTGAAGTTATTTTATCAGAATCAGAATCAGTCAAGTTATTTTATGAAAACTAAAATATAAATGCAATACAAGTGCCGATTGCAATATTGCTTATATATCGCCGGTTTGTTTATTCCCTATTCTTTTTTAGATTATATATCTATATATATATATATATATATATATATATATATATATATATATATATATATATATATATATATATATATATATATATATATATATATATATATATATATATATATAGATAGATAGATAGATAGATAGATAGATAGATATATAGATAGATATATAGATATATAGATAGATAGATTTTTTTTTTTTTTTTTTTATTTTGCTTTGACACCTTTCTTAATTTCCGCTACGTTTGCATTGACATGACTTTGACACACCTCTCAGACATCCAGTCAGCTGACCACTGGACACTTCCGCTATAAATCATGCAATTCAATTTTAAACAAGTCACATGCACTGTTGCACACTATTGTCGTTGACTGGCATCAATAAATAGTTGAAATAAGCTGTTGATTTTATAACTTTTTGACAGGGGATGTCCGGGTCAGTCTCGCATCTGGTCACGTTTTTGAGCCTGCAAGGCCAAAGCAATTGAAAAGGTGTCTTGTTGTTTTTAAAATTCCAGGGCCAAAACAGGGCACTGTGGTCATCTTAATAAAAAGCATAAGTTTTATCAAATAATGTATAGGTGAACAAAGGAGCTACTATATGTGTTTCGATGATGACCTATGTGTTGGTTGACATTAATCAGCTGATCGGTAATCGATTGGGCATGTCTGGGAGCTTCATCTGGAATCACAACACGAGAGGCTAGCTGCTCCATCAAAGGGGTAAAACATTATAGAAACATGTATAGAATGTATTATTGACCACGTGATCGGAGCTTTAAGTTATTGATAAAACCATTTCATACTTTGCCTTGTGACAGATTCATTTTTAGACTGTAAAATCGTCTCAGATTCTCAACACGTGGATTCAGAAGTAGCCGCTGTGTTTGCTCAATACGTACAGGCGTAAGCTAGAGGGGCGGTGTTAGCGCCTTATAACTAAAGTCCCCGAGTAGTTACTTAACTCCGTAACTACGGACTGCCCATTGTGTAAAAACAGGCAAATGCTGATGGCTTTCTGCTAATCGTGAACATGCTCATAGTTTTTTACTAAATATTAAGTTGGAGAACGTTACCAAACATGGTTGCTCTGAATCATAGAAACACATAGATCCACATCCCGCAGTAGTTGATTGATTTGGTTGATACTACTACTACTACTACTACTACTACTACTACCACTACTGCTACCACTACTGCTACCACTACTACTACCACTACTACCACCACTACTACCACCACTACTACCACCACCACTATCACCACTCTGTGTCGCAATTATCATTTGTGGTGCTACCTGTAATGTTATTTCTCAGATTGGTGCCATGCTATTGTTATAACTATTTCCACTATTCTAAAACGTTATAATACAAACTACTACTGACTGGTGAATTACACTTTTTGAAAGTGAATTGGTGGTGGAGTCAAAATTATGATCATGTAGCATTTTCATGTAAGCTACATATTGTTTTCAATTTGTTTGTCTTTTTGTTTTGTTTTGTTTGTTTGTATAATGGCATGATGTATTTGTACTTCACTCATTTTGCTTTGAACAGGAACTGTGATCTTGAGGCTGCTGATCATGGGTTTGACCAAGCAGTACCTGCGTTATGTACCCAGTGCTGTGTTTGGAGTGATTGGTAGTCAGAAGGCCAACATAGCCTATGTGACTCAACGTGGAGGAGAGAAGGGGCGGTATGTTGCTGTAGGCGCATGTGAACATGTTTTCATTTGGGATGTCCGAAAAGGAGAAAAAGTGAGACTGATTTTGAAGTGTTTTTGTCTAAACACCTAGCTTGATCTACAGTAAGTTGTTTTTTGTCTGTTTGCATAGGTTCTGATTTTACAAGGACAAAAGCATGAGGTAACTTTCCTTTGCCCGTCTCCTGATGGTGTCCATATCGCCGTGGGGTACGAAGACGGGGCTGTGAGGATTTTCAGTTTGTTGAATGGAGAGAGTAATGTCTCTTTCAATGGACACAAGTCGGCTGTCACAGTCATACATTATGACACACTGGGAGCACGGCTAGTCACTGGCTCCAAGGTCAGTATGTAACATTAGATCTGCACACAATTGATATGCTCTAAGTAGTTTATTCTAACAATAGAAAAAATACGGAGATTTGACATATTATTTGTCTGTCAACATTATTATGTTTAGTAGTGTTTTGGTTCTTTGTACAGGACACAGATGTGATTGTTTGGGACATCATTAATGAGTGTGGCTTATACAGACTGAAAGGACACAAAGATGTCATCACTCAGGCTTTGTTACTTAAGAAGAATCTCCTTGT
The DNA here is from genome assembly GCF_009829125.3 of Periophthalmus magnuspinnatus. Lineage (NCBI taxonomy): Eukaryota > Metazoa > Chordata > Actinopteri > Gobiiformes > Gobiidae > Periophthalmus > Periophthalmus magnuspinnatus. The sequence goes on from NC_047146.1 coordinate 21,500,530, forward strand.
CACCAGGTAATATTATGATGAACATTATTCAGTGTGTTTTATAAGAAAAATATAAATTGATATAAGACAATATATAACTACTAAAGAATATCTGTTTTTTTAAATCCATTTACAGCTCTAAGGACAGCTTTGTTAAATGGTGGGACTTGGATACGCAACATTGCTTCAAAACCATGGTTGGACATCGCAGTGAGGTAGACAGCTAAATTATTTAAGTCAGAATGTGAAGGTATAAAACTTGCATTTTCCCTCTTGACCTATAAAGCTTGCATTTTCCCTCTTGACCCGTTCCAACTGTATTCTTTCTTTATAAGCAACAATAATATGATTTGTGTAGGTTAAGTAATTGGATTGCCCCCTGTCCCATTTTCCATCAAGACTGCATTGATCTAACTTCATTAGGTTTGATTAAATCACTTAAGCTTCAAAGTAACTCCCTAGCTGGGACTGCTAGGGATTGGACATAATAAATAAAATCATTTGATATATTTTTAATGTGTTATGTAATTTAATTTGTCAGTCAAACTAATGTGTCTGCGATGTGGCTATTGCATGTCCTAGATAGAATCATTCCCTCGTTTCTACAGCTACATTTACATCATTTTTGTGTAGTTCCACACAATACATTCATCAGCACAATTAAGACTGTTAGACCAATGCAGGAAATTACAGCAGCTAGTTATTGTCAATGTATTTGAAGAACTGACTTATAAATACAACACAATTTGTGGTTTAAATTAGACATCAAAATATTTGTCGCCTCCAAAGAATAAATCTAACGTGAGTTTCTTCTTAGGTGTGGAGCATGGTGCTGCTCAATCACCAGAGCCGACTGCTGACGGGTTCAGCTGACAGTGAACTGCGAGCCTGGGACATCAGCTACCTGCAGGAGGTGAGAGACTAAGGGCTAAAGTACAATGTCTAAAATGTAATCATTTCTGTACATCAAGCATTGAATAACCCCAAATCATCAAATAATTTTAATTTAATAACATGCCCTGTAAAATTATCAGGAAAATAGCTACTAGTAATAGATATTTTAAATTTCCTTTTTTTTTTTAGTCATATCCAGACTCATTTTGAAAAATCAGTTATCATTATTATTATTCAGAAATGTTGAAACTTTAATTTTTCATTTAGATAAATCTAACGTTATCAAACATACACAATGGTTATATTTGATCTATTGTGTATTTTAGGAAAGAGCAGAGGGGGAGCCTGAATTGAAGAGGGGAAAAACTCTGGTAAAGGTGGAGGAGCATGAAGAGAGAGATGAAGAACTGGATGAGAATCCTGAAGAGGTAACATAATAATACTTTACGCGATAGAGGTCAAGTAGAGATTGATATTACTATGAGATTTGATTTCTTTATACATAAAATCTATATTGTATGTTTTTAATACATTGTCTACTACTTTAAACTAGTTCTAAACTTTCTTATACAGCGCATTTTGAGTTGCAAGAAGGCGGGCTCCATCCTGAGAGAAGCCAGAGACCGTGTTGTGTCCATGACAACAGACAACAGGGCCAGAGTCATCGCCTGCCATGTGAGTGTGAAAGAGGCTACACAGAAATAACGCACTCTGCTTTCAGTAAACATGTTTTACAGTAGTACTATGAAATCTGTTTAAAGGCAAACAATGAGGAACCAAATAAGTAGTGCACCTCTGGATCAAATTAAGATTTCACTGCACTTGTGTAAAACCTAAACTTGATGAAAACTAGAAGTTTATTGTATTTAGAGCCCAGAGTGATGTTGAGTTACAGTGTAAAAGACAAATGAAGGATATGAACAATCTGTGGAAACCAAATGAGAATCTGTTTAAAATCTTCCACATTAGTATTTGTAAGGGCTCCAGTTTGTGTTTGAGTGTTTATTATAGTAACAAGTTGGTGCAGACAGTGATCTACCAGACTATGAGTGCATTGTACGGACAAAGGGGGGGCGGTCCTCCATCTTATTGTTTTATACAGTTCTTCTATATTTAATTTATTGCTTTGAATTTTAAACTCCAAACTTTTTATTTTTAATTTTATACTTTTTTCCTTTTATTTCAAGGGCAATGATGCGGTCCTGGAGCTCTTCACTGTGCTCTCACAAGAGGAAATACAAAAAAAAATGTCAAAGAAGTTCAAAAAGGCCAAAAAGAAAGCAGCCAAGTATGTAAAATAAGAACTCTCCTTCACCAGTCCCATATTTTGACCTAATGTTGTTTTGTGGCGCCCTCTGCTGTAGGGCTCAGGAAGATGTAGCTGAGGAGGTCGCAGAGCCAGTGGTGGAGCAGTTACTGAAGGATGAAATTATAAGACTCACCAACCTCAAGGCCTCATCCAAGATCAGGTTACAACATGTTTTTCAGTGTTTAGTATATAATTGGGTAAATATATGATTAATAATGAAACCGACAATACGAAAGTTAAAATAATTTGTTCATAATTAATGGTTGTAGGTGGGTGGATTGCCTGTCTTGTGCTGGTGGTGAGCTGAAGGTGGCGCTGCTGCTACAAAACAACACCATTGAGACATACAGCCTGAAGACGACAGACAAAATCCCCACAGCCAATAAGACGGCCCGGCTCACTCTGGGGGGCCACCGCACTGATGTCCGCACACTGGCCTTCAGCTCTGACAACCTGGCCTTCCTTTCTGCATCCGGGGACACTGTGAAAGTGTGGAACAGGTAAAACTCCCGGGTGAAAGCTGCATAGTTTATCTCTCAATCAGGGTTAATTTTGTACACTCAATTATTTAGTTTTCTGCAGTGTTATATTTTTGCTGACTAAAATGAAATTTTAAAAAAAATCATCTGAATGACTAAAACTATAAATAAAATTACATAGATTTGTGTCAACTAAAATGATGTCTCATGAAGCAGTTGTTAATATAAAAATGTATTTTGTATCTGGTTATTAGGATTAGTGGACTAAATCTTGACTAAAAATAATTCTAGCTAAAAGACTAAATTAACAATATATTTAACGATATCTGTGTGACTCTGCTATGAACTATGCTTTTGTCAGGTCGACTCTACAGGTCATACGGACTATGGCCTGTGAATACGCACTGTGCTCGCTGTTTGTACCTGGAGACAGACAGATTATATTGGGAACAAAGGTATTCTTATACAAGATTTATTTACTACACTGTATAATTAGATATCTAAATAATAAGGTATTGACTGTTGTTTGTGTTGCCAGAGTGGAAAATTACAGATCTTTGAGTTAGCTTCGGGAAGTCTTCTAGAAACTGTAGATGCTCATGAAGGAGCCTTGTGGTCTATTTGTTTAGCCCCTGATCAGGTAAATCTATTTGCAACATGTTTGAAATTGTGAAGTAATATTTAAAAAAAACAAAACAAAACATCAATGGTTTTGTCATTTTTAGAGAGGTATTGTAACAGGAGGCGCTGACAAGACGGTAAAGTTTTGGGATTTTGAACTGATCAAGGACGAGGGGACAATGCAGAAGTAAGTTTGCCTGTTTAAATGCTAATTTCAAACAATTAGTAACAATGTTGGAAAGTATTATTGGTATTTCTGCTTGTATGTGATTTGTAGCATTAAAATATCGTAACTGTTTTTGCAGAAGGCTGACATTGAAACACTCTCGCACTCTGCAGCTGGAGGAGGACGTCCTGTGTGTTAAGTTTTCTCCAGATCACAGACTTTTGGCTGTTTCTCTGTTGGACTGTACCGTCAAGGTCTTCTACACAGACACTCTCAAGGTGCCCAAAAATATTTAATGAATGTGGGAAGTATTTTATTAAACCATGCCTTAGGGGTGGGTCATACTGGCAAAAACGAAGATCGCAATATTTTTTGGTATTATCTCGATTTCAATATTCAGGTGATTTTTTAATCCATCAAGACTGCTAAAATGTGCTTGTAAATGTATTGGATGAGGTTCAAGTCTAGCACAGAATGAGAAGGGAAATACTACTTTATACTCTTGTTTTGGTGATTACAATATTATGTCTCTTTTGGAGGTAATGTTTAATAGTTTTAATTAAAGACAGTTATTTGCATATATCTACAACAACAATTCCAATATGATCCAGTTTTTGATATATATATCCTACCTCTACCATGCCGACCTTGAAGCTGACCCGTTGTCTGTTTTGTCTGTTTAGTTCTTCCTCTCTCTTTATGGTCACAAGCTTCCTGTTTTGTGTCTGGACATTTCCCATGTGAGTAATGACCAATATAAATCAATACAGAAAGATGAAAAACTAACATATTTGTTATGTACATGTGTTTTAAACTATTTTCTTGTGTTTTTTTTTTTTTTGCAGGACAGTACACTCATCGCCACAGGTTCTGCTGATAGAAATGTCAAGATTTGGGGTTTAGATTTTGGAGACTGTCATCGCTCCATGTTTGCTCATGACGACAGGTACTGAATAACAAAATAATACAATTTGAAGATTGTCATTATTTTCACTATTTAAAAAAATTTCTTAATGTAATATTTTTGTTTTTACAGTGTCATGTTCCTCCAGTTTGTCCCAAAGACTCATCTTTTCTTCACAGCAGGAAAAGATAAGAAAATCAAACAATGGGATGCAGACAAGTTTGAGCACATTCAGACATTAGAGGTGATGACAGTAATCCATATTTTAGATACTATATTTTTTGATCCCGTTATCGCAAATGTGCCTGTAATTGTATGCTTTTACTTGTTATAGGGGCACCATAGAGAGGCGTGGTGTCTAGCCATCAGCCCAAACGGTGACCATATTGTATCGTCCTCTCATGACAAATCCCTGCGACTCTGGGAGAGGACGAGGGAGCCGATCATTCTGGAGGAGGAGAGAGAAATGGTGAACTAATTTGAGCAACACTTTTGTTAACATAATAAGAATGTCGGTATCTAATGTCATTGCTGTTTCTTGTGAAGGAACGAGAGGCAGAGATAGAGGAGAGCATGGGCAAAGAAGATGCTCCTGTGGTAAGTTCTACTTCTTATAATTTAAATTTGTCCCACAAATATTTATCTTATACTTTACAACATTCCTTGGGGGTGTGAAGCAAACTGTAGACACTGCTCTGTCTGAAGCACTGTTTCACTTTAATGTGACCATAAACAAGTGATTTAGCTGAAACGTTTACTGTTAAACAAGTCGCTCACACAGTCACAAGCATTAGCCAACAGTTTTTCTCACCTTTTTTGTTGAAAACCACCTAAACAAGACGGTGATGGTGTTTGCTAATGTGTGTATTGTGTCTCCACGGTAACTGCTGAACAGTCCACCATAGAGATACATGTAGAACACCCCCAGCGTGTTCTCACTGCAAAGTATCAATGTAGCATGTTGTTATTAAGGTGTTATGCATGTAATAAATAAATCATAATATATTGGTAAATAGGTACCAGGAGAGACACCAGGAGAAGCAGCACCAGCTGGAAAGAAGACTGTAGAGACTGTGAAAGCTGTAAGTATTAATTAATTAAAAAACATTATGTAATCAAAATATACAACTGTGGAGATCTCAACAATGTGTTTTTTGTGCGCAGGCCGAAAGAATTATGGAGGCTTTAGAGCTTTACAGAGAAGAAATGAGGAAGATGGAAGACCATAAGTTTGCCTGTGAACATGCTGGCAAAGAGGTATAAAGTGAGACTTAAGAGACTAAAATACATGCAGCAATGAGTTTTAATGTTTATTATTTAATGTGGTGTTATTTCAGCTCCCTCCACCTAATCCCAACATGATTCTTGTGGCATTTGGAAACATTTCAGTAAGTTTAATTGCCCATTAATGTGATAACTATAGACAAAGCCATTTACAAAATCTGTAATGTGTATTTTGCGCTCACTTGCAGCCTGCTCAGTATGTGTTGGAAGTCATTAAGAAAGTTAGATCAAGGTAATAGAATATAAATTTTCCTGTGTGCTAATTTATTGCACTGGTTTTATATTTTATTTTTTGCATTTGTTTCAGTGAACTGGAGATCTCTCTGCTCGTACTTCCATTCCCGTATGTCCCAGATCTGCTGAAGCTGTTTAACGGTTACATCCAGCAGGGCCTGGAGGTGGAGCTTGTCTGCCGCTGCCTTTTCTTCCTCCTAAAGTTAGTGTGTTTGCTAAAAATACACTTATGAATTTGAATTGTGGTTGATTAAAACAATTGATTAATGTTTTTGTACTTCTCTAGAATACATTTTGGACGGATCTCCAGTAACCAGATGTTGTTGTCTGTCATTGACGAGTTACGGACCAATACGCTTTCTAAAGTTCAGGAAATAAGAGTAAGCACGTTATATCTCTGTTGAATTGAATATGGATTGTCCGATACATTGTGATTAGCTCAAAACTATTTTTTAAAGACTTTATGAGGCTTGTGTTGCAGAATGATGAGGAAAATAGGACTGTTGCTATGGTCATTAACAAAAAAAAAAATCCTTTGATTGGAAAAAAGTTTTCAAAACATTGCAACAAAAAGCTGAAACCCGTGAATGGTTTTGTTTTACTTTCTATTTTTTTCCCCCTTTATTTTTAATTTCAAACGCTGACTTTGATTTAAGGTTTCTGTTTTTTTTCTTATACTTTCTTGGTTAAATCTGTCACAGGACGTGATGGGCTTCAACCATGCAGCGCTTCTGTTTCTTCAGAGAGAAATTGAGAGTAAAGAGGACGTGATGTTTTTTGCTGATGCCACCGGTCGACTTGAGGGGAAGAAGAAGAGGAGGCGAAAGAGGGAAAGAGCCATACTCACAATCGCTTGAATAAAAACTGGACTTTTCAACTTAATTCCAGGAGGCCAAGTCTTGGTGGTTTTTATAAGCTTTGACATCACTGTAATTCATGCTTCATTTCTCAAATAAACTGCGTCAGACTTTTCACACAGTACCTCAGCTTTTATTTGAACCTCTAAAAACAAATAAATCTCCACTGCCTTGCTCTCCAAAGCAGCCCCCAGCCTAAAACTAAATCTCTCATAAAATGCATCCACACATTTGTTAAATATAGTTACATATCCCGTAAAAGTCACTGCACGTTCCCCCACTATGATCATTTCACAGGGAGGACAAGTGTGATTTAAAATGGCTTTTCTGCTATAGGCCTAAAGGGAGCCGATCCAACCTGAAGCCAGCAAAAGTTAAATAGGGACCACCTGAGCTTCAAGCCACCTGACAAAACCACTGCTCATGTGAAGGTGATGTGATTTGACTTTATAGCTTTGCCTGTAACTTGGTCATTATATACAGTTCTAGATGTGGACAAAGTAAAACATGAGCAGAAGTATTTTACAATACCACAATCGTAGTATTCACTCCTGTATTATAGTATGTATGTGACCGTTGGTTTAATCTTAGGACCTGTGACATACATTCACACTCAGACCCTGTACTTTCCATGCTGTTTATTTCCTGACTGTGGGGCACTGTGCAAGAATGAAGTGAACCCTTTAAAACACCTCAAGCCCTCTGTTCCTGTTTTAATCTCGTGAGCAAAAAACAAATTAACTGTATATTTACAAGGCTGTAAAAAATAACAGCCAGCAGCACTTTACAAGACCAGATTCCTTCGCAGGGCTGTAAATGTCACACCTACCGAAATTAAAAATTCTTATGGGCAGACCCAGCCCGCACTCCGAGTACAGGCTGTGAGTGTTTTCAACACGCTGCAGTTGGACTGCTGGAAAAGAACGAGTGTAAAATAATTTTTAGACAGCCCCTTATTAAAATATTTAGTCATTTATTATTTTGTAATGTATGTATTCGTTTAGTCAATCTTAGAGAAGATATTTTTGTAGTTTAATCATTTCTTTAATACAACATTCTGTGTTGAAGCATAGCTAATAACTCTTATAAACAACTGACTTGTGGATTTTTCTAGTGAATAATAATGCCTGTAGATGGCAGCGTTGTGTTTTCACACTGCCCTTCAGCTCTGTCCCCATAGAGCAGTGTTGTAATATTCTCAGTATTAAAGTGTGCTGCTGCCACCTGCTGCAGTTCTACTGATAATGGCAGAGACTGGTGCAGTGGTGGCTCTGCTCCAGAGGACTGGCATACTGAGAGCGAACAGTAATCTCACACTAATATCCACACACGGCATCAGCGGCACTTTCAGCGCTGATGGGCTCAGAGCCAGAGGACACATTTTCCTACAGCTGCAGTAGAGTTGCTCTAGTCCTGCTCAAGAAATCTCTAATACTCAAACACACAAACGGGGGCCCACTGTGTACAAATTACTTAATGCTCATTTTATTATAAACGTGTGCTCATAGTGACTGAACTTTGCATGAGTCAACATCATGTTTAGATTTAAATATTTGAAAAATAAAGCACCAAACACTTTCTGCATTGTTCTATGCTTGTACAGTCACAGTGTATTGACTTACAGTACTCTGGTCATTTTTGACCCAGCACCTCCTCGTCCCTCATGAGGTCGGGCTGCAGGGATCTTTCCCTGAACAGATGCTGTGCCTCTCACAGTGTGTTATTTCACAGCCAGTATTTGCATTAGGTTTTGATGGACAGCAGATAGTGTTGCTGTATGTGGTCAGCACTGCTATAGTTTGTCATCATATGGGCTGCATGACATTAAATACGGCGGGTAGTTCCGCTCGGAGCTGTTGACTTGAGTTGGAGGTGTCTATGGCCCCTGAATGTGATCCGGGCTATAAATGAGTATGACCCATGCTTGAGATAGACATCGCCGCAGTGACAGGCTTCTGTTACAGCTGCAGCCTCACTGCTCCGTGAGTGAGGTAATATACAAGCCAATAGTTTACATTAAATATATCCATAAATCACTACAAGGTCTCTGTAATCATTATAGAGTCGAAGATTAATTATGTTTGAGCTGCATGTTTCTTTTCAAGTCTATAAGTATTTACTTTACAGATGATTTGGCCATTAGAAGTTGAATGGCTAAAGCTTACTGGAGTAACAACTGGGTTTAGGACAATGTTGACAATGACCAGTTTGACAAATTCTACTGAAATTTGAAGTCAAATATCCCTCTAGCTGAGAAGAGGGTGGTTCTAAACTTGTTCTAATGTTATTTAGATCCGAAATGAGACAAGTGTGAAAGGAAAAACAAGCAGTTTGACAAGTGTAGCAAATAAAGAGGTGTCGATTTATTTATTAAAGCAGCACAAGTCAAAGAAATGAGTAAAACCTTTAAATATTAACTAATATATGCCTATATCACTACACTCATCTTACATGTTTTCCCATCATTATTACAGTAAAAACATGCAGGTGACAAGTCGTCTATTCCAAACTGTGCCCCATTCTCCTGACATGACTGTACCAGGAGCTGAAATATGACCTGACAGATTGGTCTGAATGGGAACAGTTTTGTCCCATAGTCCCAGCAGCAGCAGCCTGTAGCGGGACGTCCAGTCAAACCTGTGACTGATGAGGTGAAGGAGCAGGTGGAGGAGGCCAAAACACCACACTGACTGCTAACCTGAGCAACAGCAGCTAAATTACACCTGTGAGTTTGCTACCCTCGCTCACCTCGTAAATCTATTTAATTTAGTTACAAAAGATTACAAACATGTATTTATTGAAAGTAATGAAAGATTTAATGCAATTATTTTTGTATTTTTAAAGAGCAATATTTTTCAAACAAGCACCCCCTTTGTAAGTCTTGGATAAATATAAAAGATATAGCTTTATTTTGCCAATGTGTTGCTGGATAGCATGGGGTAATTGCTTGTAGCCAATTTTACACGTACAGAAAAGATGGAGTCCTGCTCAAAGATTTATAAGACTTTCCCACAAACTGAAGTGATTATGAATTATTATTTTGTGTGTATCAGTTAGTAGTTTTAATACCGAATTCTTTGTTTCCTACTAAAATTAAAATGTCTTTGTATGTTTTGTTGTTTCAGGGTTAAATTCTGTTGAAGTTGTGGCTGCACATGTTGGGGAGTCAACAGCCGCCTCTCATCGAGCCAAAAGAAAAGCACGTTTTAATAACCAGAGCTGCTCACATGACAACGCTGAGGATACCATTTTTCCTGCTTTCCCTGCACCAAGGTCAGGTCTCCGTAGGCTGCTAGGAAGCCACACACACACACACACACACACCCACACACACACATACACACACACCCAATAAAGTGATGATAAGTGATAACAATGTTTAGCCATATTAGTATAATCACGCATATTTTTAAATACTCTAGATCTATATCCTCTAGATCCCTACTGATGATGTACTTGTGATTATAGAGTTATGTACTTTGCATTAAATGGACAAGAAAGTAATTCAGAGCTCTGTACTGCAGTTTTACAGTCCACTTAGAGTCTTTCTGTGTTTATACTCACGGGACAATCATACTACTATGCTCCCGAGCAGGAATGTTACTGCTAATTTTTCCAATTAAACACACACACACAGCAAAAAAAACTAAATGGAGACTTTTCCTAGAACTTCATTTTTGTTCAGAAAAGCTTTAAAATGAGTCTGAACTTTGCTGCTAACTGCTAATCCATTCAAGTATGTACAATTGCGAAATATTACTATAGTGTAAGTGAAACTAAAGGAACAATGTATGTAAAGGTTTAATTACTTACATCCTATTGTGAAAAACAAGACTTTTTCAGACTCAGTAGATTAGGTGAAAGTGTAAGAGTAAAGTTAAATATTGCACAGCGAAAATAAAATTTAAAAAGCAGTTTCATTCAGTAATAAGTTGGTCACAGTTAGCTCCATGATTTATGAGCTGAACAGCGACCCACAATCCTCCTGACAGACATGCAATTTCCTGTGTGAGAACAGGCTAACTTCATCCATACTCCGAGCACAGAACTAAACTGTATTTGTGACGACCGGTGAACCGTGAGGCCGGCTTCAGATTTTCCAATGAAAAGCTGCTCCTATTGACTTTTACACCTTTTCTGTGGCTCTCCATAAACACTAACGGCTGTGTTCACTCGTTTATGTAATCCCACAAATGGTCAGGCACGTTGTCAATATGAAATCATTACATCAGCAGTTTTCATAAATCAGAAATGATAATAAAGGTCTTGTATGAAATAATATTTATGAGCTGTGCTTGACTGTGTAGACCCAGTAGCATTCATGGAACAAAAGGTTAATGTAGGAGCAGTTACTGTTGAAGTGTGTGTTGCATGTATTAGTGTATTCTGTATGTGTAGGAGTGACGATACAAACAAAAAGCCTTGAGTGGCTCAGTCAGTACCACAATGATTATAGAAGAAAATAAAGTATGAACACAGAATAACAGCAGGTTTTTTAATATTATTATTATTAATCTATTGGAAAGGTGTGATTTTGTCATATTTTATGTTTTTTTGTCCAGTTGAAATCTGTATCAATACTATTTGTAGAATCAGTTATCAAATTCTGTGTACTGATTTTTTATTTATTTTTTGAACAACCCTATGATGTAGCAGTTTGTAAGATAAATTTACATTTACATTTACATAATTCTCTTTGATCTTTAGCCCTTACATCCAAAACTCACTCTGTTCTCTCCACCACAATATTCTTTACCTGGCAAATCCAGAATAATATCTCTCTGTATTTTTTATACACATTGATATCAGTCTGGTCCCCACACCCTCTGTTGCGTCTCAAGCCCAGTCAATCAGATTTGTTTATTTAAAGTGACATGTGAAAAGAAGGAGTTTATGGATCACCTATGATTTACAAATAAAATCAAATTTATCTCACCTCCGATTAGTTTAGAGTTTAGTGCTTCGCCGACTGAATCTGCAGAAATCCACGATCTGCACGAGCTCCCTGTGACTTTTTTTCCTTTATTTTTTCCGATACATACAGACCATGCCCGTCTACAATTGGCTAATCCACCTGTCAATCACGCCCACTTGAAAATGGGGAGATTCACCAGTAACCAGACTCACATTTCCGTAAAGTATTGAAGAAATGTGTATTCTGGATCTGAGGCAACACTATTCCCCCTCTCACTCCTGATCCTATCCATCTTCTGTTGACTATAATCTGCACAGGCTGTTCATAAAGTGAGCGATTCATCTTTAAGAAACGTCCATGTTGTGTTTGGTCTCTCATTGGATCAATGTGTCCAAAGCCCAGTGAGGAAACAAGGAGTAAATTACCAGAATGAGGCTGATGTGAGACATGTGTGTGAAGTGTGGCTAGTGCTAAAGAGCTGGATCTGCAGAAGGTACAACACATGAAGGTCAAAGGTCGATGAACGTGGCTGTGCTGATTTAGCCTGCGGTACGGAAAAAGTGTGGTTAAATATGCAAGCAGAAAACATTAACTCTGTCCTCTCTGCTAAAAAAAGTATAAGGACCTCAAAGTTAATTAAAAACACTAGGAAGGGTTGGTCTTAGTTAGTACTGGGATGGGATTATATTATGTAACTTTTGCAGTGGTGGAACGTGACAAAGTAAAAATAGTGAAGTATCTGTGCTTTGCTTAAGTACATTTTACAGTGGAATTTTTTACTTTTACTTCACTACTTTTGAGAGCAGGTATCTGTACTTTCTACTCCACTACATTTTTTTTTTTAACTGGACTGAAAAGTAAATGTATTTTTTATTATTTTTTGAGACATGCTCAAAAGACTAACGGTTTATTTTTAATTAAATTTAATGTTCATGAATTGAGTAAACAAAAATAAACAAATAAAAACAGCTAGGAAAAAAAACAATCAATTCAATTGTTTTTGTTGATCAAAATTCAGCACAAATCTATGTTAAAATCACTACATTTGAAGCTTTATTAGATCTCAAAATCTGCAAGAAGTACTTAAACTTTTTACTCGTTAAGTACATATTTAAACCGGTATTTTAATATTTTTATTTTTTTCATGTGATATTTTTTTGCTCCAGTATCTGTACTTTTATGTAAGTAACAAAATTGAGTACTTCACCACCACACCATTGAACATTTGCGCATACTTGCCATTAAAATACAGAGCAAAGCCTATAACGGTCTGTATTTATAATAATCACACTACTACTACTACTATTAGTACTAATATTAATAATAATAAACATGTCAAAATGTGAATCTCCCAAGTGAAAACCAAAGTCTCATTACACTTTTATAACTTAACCTTTGGGAATTAGCAAATGCTCTTTTACTGGGGTAATGCTAGGCTATGCTAACTCCAATAAAGATTTTACTGGTGAAAACTATATGGATGGATGAAAAGTAGCCGCGATAGTCTCTGGAGCACGTTAGCCTTACCTCCAGCCCCGGACCACCCAAGAACCCCCACGTGTCAATCATCTCAGTCTGGGTATAAACATAGAGAGATGGAGTTTTTAGTGTGGTTTGGTACAATATTTATATCATTTTTCACTCACTTAAGCAGCATCCTACCCACCTCATGCAATCCAGATATCAATAGCTTGGTATTCTTTTATTTAACATTACCATTTCATTTTCATTTTGAATTTTTGTGGTGAAAGTTGCAGACTTAATCATGTGCATTCAAAGAGATAAATGGTTCAAAGAGTATCACTTGAAAAAAATCTACTTAAGTAAAAGTATTTAAGTACCCCCTTAAAATATATTTCAAGAGTAAAAAGTAACAGTATTTCACACAACAGTTATTAATTTGTTAAAGTATTAAATGTAGAGATTTTGACAAAAAATGATACATATTTTGGTTAACAGAAGCAATATGAATCAATTTCTTAATTTTTCATATGAATTTTGTGTATTTATTTTTGTTTGCTCAAAGCCGAAGTTTGAACTTTAGTTACCATGGTAAAAATAATCCCTCAAATTATATGAAATGTACTTTTTACTTTTCAGTCTTGTAAAAAAAAATGTAATGGAGTAGAAAGTACAGATACCTACTCTCAAATGTAGTGAAGCAAAGGTACAACGTATCTACTTTAAAATTTGTGAAGTACAGATGCCTAAAAATACTACTTTTATTTTGTTACCTTCCACCACTGGTTAAAATACACCTGTAAACTCTACATGACTGTATGCAGTGTGTAGAGCTGTTTTGTGTGACTTTCTTTCTTCCTCTTCCATGGTGTTTTTGTGTGTGATGCATTCAATTGTGGTGCTAAAGATAATTAACAACATATTTATAAGTCAACAGTCACTATCCACTTTTTCTCTTTTTTGCATGCCCCATTTATAGACAATCCTTAGTGTTCAATACATTTCCGTTGAACAGGAAGTTGGTTAATCTTTGGGAGACTCCCAGGGGTGCGTCCCAGTCATCACCATGGTGATAAACAGAGAGGTGCTGGGGTCACATAAGGTCAACGGCAAAGTGTGTCCCCGAGTTGGTCTTTGCTCTCTGGGGCGGGACGTCTGTCAGCACTGAGGCCTGAACTGTGGGCTCCGACATAATCCCTCCGTCAATGAGTATATCTCCTGTCTGTGATATCCAAACACTCTCACAATGGTGAATCAATCCAACACATTACATAGAAGTACATATCTCAGCACATGGATACTGTGTCTGGTGGATCTGTTACTGCTTTGGCATGTAATAACGAACAAAATGATGAGAAATGTGTTAACATAGAACAAAACACAAAACAGAGGTCCACTATGTATCTTTTCTGGTAGACCCATTACCTGCCTGTCTCAAGTTATTTGCAGTATGGAAAAGTATGGTACGCTATTGAAAAACTTGCATAAGCCCATGGAAACAGGCTTTTAGTTTAATGCCATACTCTGGATCTTGTGTTAATTGTGTGTTGGCAAAGCACTACCATAAGTATGATGTGAGGAACAGCTCATACATGGTAGCGTAGTTTTTGTGGTAGTGCTATGCCTGGATAAACAGTGAGATGATTTCAATTATATTAATATCAGCGAAAATACAAATTTAATGTTTGAAACCATTTTTACATGCTGCTCCTTCCTTCCTTTTGAAAAATCCAATAAAATACGTCTTGTTATTATATTCACCTTTGAAATCCTCAGTACACAGACAGGAAGAATCAGACATAAACAGCGCTGCCCTGTCACCTCAACTAATCCAATCAGAGCTGAGTAAAAACAACAGCACCACGACACATGCCGCTCATACACCTTTAGTAATTCGTGCTCTCATCTCATCACCCCTCCCCAGGACTTCAGGGGGGTCTGCTGCTCCTCAACAACAACCTCTGTGTTAGCCCCAAATCACTGCTTCCTATTAGGGTTTAATTAAGTTTAACTCTCCTTACGCCACGGTCTAATGTGGCCATTGAAGTCGTCTTGTCTTTCCTGAAGTGTATGGTTCATAGTTCACAAGTTTAACAGCTCTGCACTGCCCCTGGCCATGACCGATGTGAGAGACCACTGATTAACTTAATAAAACTATTGCAGAGATACTATTCACACAGAGAGACGGCTTGTGTTTTTGTTTTGCTTTCCTCTGACAGTTGGACTCATTGTTCCCGTGTGGCATAGGTTTCAGCCCAGTGGTGTAAATAAAAGTAGTAAAGTATTGTAAGTACATTTCGAAAGTATGCTTTTTACTTCACTACATTTGAGGGCAGGTATCTGTACTTTCTACTCCACTATATTTTTTGAGCAGGTCTGAAAAGTAAAAGTATTTTTCATTATTGTTTGAGACCTACTGAAAAGGCTGAGCGTTTATTTTTTATCAAGGTCATAGTTCAAGCAGACCAAAATATGCAAATAAAAACAGGTAGGGAAAAAAAATGTTTGTTGAGCAAAATTCAGCACAAATCTTTATCAAAATCACTACATTTGATGCTTTATTAGATTTAAATTTAAGTAGATTTTTCAAGTGATACTTTTACTTTTACTTGAGTACTTTTTTGCTCCAGTATCTGTACTTCAATTACAACCGAGTACTTCCACCACTGTTTTACCCTTAGACCCGTCAATATATTGGCATTGACTGCTCTGTATATATCTTAACAACTGTGAGACCACCCAGCATTTAATCTAATATTTTGAATTGAGATTTGTGAAATTTGATGATTCAAACATTGGACATATGGGTGAGCTTTTGTTGTTCTTAAAGACACACTGGCAGCTCTGTACTCACTGATATTCCATTTACTGCAGAGTAAAAAACCTATCCAACATCTCCAGAGGGCCGTCCTGGGGTTCAAATATGAGACAGAAAGAACTGTGAAGAGACAGTTACAGACATAGACGGTAGGATACTTATTGAACAATACATTTTATTTAATAGATTTTCAGTTAATCGTCTTTGCATTTTTTGTGTATTTTTTTGTCTCCATAGTTTATAGGTTAATCTGCCTATCAATCACACCTATATTATAACTAATGGATACAGGCACATCTTCGTAAATTACAGGAGCAGCATGTACTCTTGGCTCACCAGGCAAATGTTTGAGGTAGCCTTGTGTAGAGATAAATCACTGGAGCAGTGATCTGGTGGTAGTAGCAGCCTTAGACTGTAGGCGGTCCCAGTTTCAAAGTCAAGACCGACCAGGCACTGTTTAGATTCAGTGTAAAGCTACACTTACACAGATTACGCAAAAGGCTCATATGAACAACATGTGTTTAAATCATAAAATATTCTTTCATACATCATCTATTCTATTTTTTATATTCAAGATTATTTGAAGAAGGAAAAGCCAAGAACTTTTTTTCATCGTTAAAATGGTCAGAAAACAACATCTACAGTTTTTTGAATGATTTAAATATAATTCTGTATATTCTGTAATATTGCTTTTTAATGTAATTTGTCCGAAACATTCTATACCTTCTAATTTAATATTTAGTGACCTTAAACATCTCCTTTCCTGATGATCTTGGGTTTAAATCCCAGTTGACGCAATCATACCAGCTCTATCCACAAAGGGCAGGCTAGTGTCAATGGATCTTTATAGCCTAGACTGGACAAAAATGGTGAAAGGCGAGAAACAAGATGCTGAGTCCCACTGAGAGGCAGTAACTCATGTCACGCTTAAAAAGTTGTAAATTACAACTTGGAAGTCTTTTTGGTGTTAAGTGTTTTCATTCCCAAACCGGACGACCTTTGACCTGAGGAGAACGAAGACATGAAGTATGAAGACACAGCATAATTTACAGCCGAGATCATTGTCCATGTTGGTTCTTCCCTCTGGTTACAACTCCCGACTGTACTTTTTGAGTAAAGTTACTATATAAACACACACACACACCTGTTTGAACTCCTTATATAAAAGACACCTGTCCACAACCTGAAACAGTCACTCAAAACTCCACTATGGCAAAGACTAAAGAGCTGTCAAAGGACACCAGAAACAAAATTGTAGACCTGCACCAGGTTGTGAAGACTGAATCTGCAATAGGTAAGCAGCTTGGTGTGGAGAAATCAACTGTGGGAGCAATTATTAGAAAATGGAAGACACACAAGACCACTGATAAATTCCCTCGATCTGGGGCTCTACGCAAGATATTTCCCCGTGGGGTCAAAATGATCACAAGAACAGTGAGCAAAAATCCCAGAACCACACGGGGGGACATAGTGAATGACCTGCAGGGAACTGGGACCAAAGTAACAAAGGCTACCATCAGTAACACACTACACCGCCAGGGACTCAAATCCTGCAGTGCCAGATGTGTCCCCCTGCTTAAGCCAGTACATGGTCCGTCTGAAGTTTAGTAGAGAGCATTTGGATGATCCAGAAGAGGATTGGGAGAATGTTATATGGTCAGATGAAACCAAAATAGAACTTTTTGGTAAAAACTCAACTTGTTGTGTTTGGAGGAGAAACAATGCTGAGTTGCATTACACTATACCTTCTGTGAAGCATGGGGGTGGAAACATCATGCTTTGGGGCTGTTTTTCTGCAAAGAGAGAAGGGCAACTGATCCATGTAAAGGAAAGAATGAATGAGGCAATGTATCGTGGCCCCATTCATTCTTCCATCAACAAGGGCAAAAGATGAAACGTGGCTGGGTCTTTCAGCATGACAATGAGCCCAAACACACCGTCCAGGCAACGAATGAGTGCCTTCATAAGAAGGCAAGGCAAGGCAAGGCAAGTTTATTTGTATAGCACAATTCGTACACAAGATAATTCAAAGTGCTTTACAGAATAAGAAAGACATTAAAATCACACAAATCAAACATAAATAATCACAAATAATCATCATAAAATCAACATTAAAAGAGAAGAGTGCAGAATAAAAACCTGTCAGTCATATGCACAGCTAAACAGAACTGTTTTGAGTCTGGATTTAAACATTGTCAAAGTAGAGGCCTGTCTCACATCTTCAGGAAGACTGTTCCAAGTTTTAGCTGCATAAAATTTAAACGTTGATTCCCCATGTTTAGTCCTGACTCTGGGCACCAGCAGGAGGCCGATCCCTGAAGTCCTCAAATTGCGAGATGGTTCATATGGCACTAACATGTCGGAGATATACTTTGGACTTAGGCCATGGAGAGACTTATACACAAGCAGAGCCGCTTTAAAGTCTATTCTTTGAGCTACAGGAAGCCAGTGCAGAGACCTGAGCACAGGACTTATGTGCTCATACTTCCTGGTTCTAGTCAGGAGCAGCAGCGTTCTGGATGTACTGCAGCTGTGTTAAGGCTCGTTTGGAGAGGCCAGTGAGCAGGCCGTTACAGTAGTCTAACCTACTGGAGACAAGAAGCATTTCAAGGATCTGAATCTTTGGAGGGAGTTTAAAGTCTGTGTTGCCCAGCGACAGTCCCAAAATATCACTGCTCTAGAGGAGATCTGCATGGAGGAATGGGCCAAACTACCAGCAACAGTGTGTGAAAACCTTTTGGAGATTTACAGAAAATGTATGACCTTTGTCATTGCCAACAAAGGGTATATAACAAAGTATGGAGATGAACTTTTGTAACTTTGTTATTGACCAAATACTTATCTTCCACCATAATTTGCTAATAAATTCTTTAAAAATCAGACAATGTGATTTCTTCTTTCTCATTGTGTGTGTGTATATATATGTGTATATATATATATATATATATATATATATATATATATATATATATATATATATGTATATATATATATGTATATATATATATATGTATATATATATATATATATATATATATATATATATATATATATATATATATATATATATATATATATATATATATATATATATATATATATATATATATATATATATATATATATATATATATATATATATATATATATATATATATATACACACATATATATATATATATTTAGCCAGATAGCATCTGAACCGGTATCTTATAAGTTTCATTTACAGTCATCATTGTATGAGGTAGGCAGAGTAGCGTGAAGGGTCTTGCCTAAGGACCCACACTGGCTGTTGGCAATTGCTCATTGCACCCTCGGGGGGATTCAAACCATTCCCTCATGTGAAAGTCAGATGGTTTACCAGTTGAGCTAACCAGTGAGCATAGATGTAGATATATAAAACAACAGCGATGTTGATTATCAAACTGGTAATTTGTATAAAATTAAAAACAAAGATAATGAAGATAAAAAGTAAGATAGTTATAAAACAAAAAACAAAAAAACAAAAAAAAAAACAAAAAAAAAACCAAAACACCATGACAAAAGACACCATGGCCATAGTTGTGATTGTTTACTAATGTGAGGTACTTTGCAGTTTATTTGGAGTCTGTATAGAGACTGTATAGCTACACTGATAACACTATCTCTGCTTGGTTACAAACTATATATTTCTTCTTACTCTCCAGCCAGAGAGGCTATGTTGTAGCTGCCATTTGGGATGTGAATTAGCATAAGCGTGACACTTGGACTTCTGACCCCTTATGCTGACAAGTGGGTTTCCTTGGAAGGAGATGTTCATTTTGACTAATTACGAGCTCATGTGTTGCCTATGCAGCACTTTTCTCCCAGAACCCATCCATCTGCAGTGGAGATTCAGGCTGCACCATAGACTGTATATAGCCCATGGGCTGCATGGACACTTTTCCGTGAGCTGTTAGCCACATGGCTCAGTGTAGTAACCAAAGGTTCAAATATTACACATGCTCTTCTTCAAAATAATAATGTGATATTCAAGTAACTGTGAAGAAGCTAGGTCGGTCTAGCAGCACCAGACCCATTATCTTTACTATTGGGCCAATTTTGGTGAGGGTATATTTTTCCAATACGAAATGAAATATATGCTAATGAATGATTTATACTAGCCTTCAAAATGTGCTTGAGTACCTTTGCTTAGACATTTTACATTTTAGAACTTACTAATAATAGGTTTGTTTAGAAAACAAAACACACATTTGGTGTTATGCAATGATGACAATTTGAGTTAACAACAGTGAGTTTTGTGATGTGTGTTTATAATAAAAAAAAAAAACTGTGCAGGGAAGCTCTGGATATTTACCTGTGATATAACAATCTGGGGAAATTTTAAATAGAGTGATTTTCAAGGCTCAGAGAAAGACAACCTTGTAAACAAGATTAATAAAGCAGGTGTGAAAGCAAAATACAACTCCAGGTGTGTTTTTGATGAGGGAACATGATTAAAACATCCAAAATGTCAATTTTGTTGAATATTCGTCATTTAAAGAAATTATAACATGTTGAAATGGAAGAGATCTGTATGCTTGAGTATATATTGCTCTCTGAAACAAATGTCTCTATAGGTCACAGAATTTCTTTTCATCTCTTCATAAAACTGTTTTCAGTTTTCATTACACAGAATCACCTGCTCACTCCTCTTACACTTTGGTTTTTCACTCACCGTTTAGCCGTCTCCTCATGCCTCTGCCGTTGGTCTCACGCTGAGAGTCCTGCTCGTAAATTTGGTCTTGTGTGAAACCGAAGATGTCTTCTCTGGACGGACGGCAGATCTTTTTTTTTTATCACTTGAGCCTTTTTAGTGCCACCAGCTCATGTCACCAAACCCAAGCACTGCTACGTGTTTATGTATGTGTATTTGAGCCCACCAGGGGGTACGGTGTAAGGTTAACATAGAAACAGCAAGAAATAAAAAGAGCTAGACATTTAAAACTGCAAGAAAAATACACTATGTTTAGGGGTGAAATCCAGAGGAGTGGTTTATTACAGTCTAGTACTGACAAGATTAACTTGCAGTTGATGGGAAGGTTTTAACTACAGAGTGCCAACAAATAAACACAATTTGGAGATGACATGTCCACTTTGAGGGCACAGTGACAGAAGAAGAGGGAGTGGGAGGATGATACGCTGTCAGACATTTGGGGATTTCTAAAACCTGCCAGCCACGCCAGAGAAAGGTTAGCTGTTGAGCAAGAAACACCCAGGCACGCTGAGTTTCTGCGGGACAGCTGGGGACTAATCTCTGGTCTGCAGCAGTTGTAGTGGTCAGATCACAGCCCGCCATCTGATAGTGGTGTGAAAATAAGACTATTAAGAAACATACAAATTGATTTTGCTGGATGTTGTGGTGCACCATTACAACTTTAATGTGTGATTTTACGTAAAACCAAATCTGTGAAAGGGCATTTCATGGAGTAGATGTTGTTTGCCTTTAGCAAGATTCTCTGTGATGCTTTGGTCAATATAGTACTTTGAATACGGCGCAAGTTTATTTGGGACAGGATGGAGTTTGAATAACAGTTGGTGGTTGTTGTTATTGGTGGTCATAATCACAATTGGAAAATGCAATGATGACATAGTCCCAGATGGGGGAAAGAGACAACTATTGGTTACATTGTATTACATTATATTTTATGAAATATTCAAATGCTAAATTCACAAACGTTGGACCTGACAAAAATTTACATTTTAACAAAATTCACTTTGGTAGTTGCCCCCAGTCTGTGTTAAATATTTTTGGCCTATATGTTGTGTATCATCTGAAAACCAGAAATAAAATTACTCGTATTCAATAGAAAACAGTGATTCCAAGATGGCTGTTGCCTCCGGCACCATATTTCTGTACACTCATGCTATACTTATGCTTCATGATTGATAAGCGTGATAACGCAGCCAACTACATAAAAAGTATTGTGCAAGAATGTAGTAGATTTTATATCAGAACAACTTAAACTCAGTATCTTAAGCTCTGTCTTTTCTAAAAACAGTTTTCCAAACTGCAAACTGACCACATGGTCCTAACACTGGCTTGGGTGAGATGTTCTGGCTTGGGTGAGATGTACTGTGTATTTAAAGATATGACTTCCACAGCAAATGGCCATACTAATTTGAGAAAGAAGAGGAAGCAAAAGTAAATCCAGCGTATTTATGATACTGTAAGCTCAGAGGGATTTGAACCTAGCCCCTATCATCTCATATGTTATGGCTTCTTTACGCCTGGAGCAAATGTAGTATCAGAGTAATGTACAGGAACAAATGGCTGGGCACATGTTAAAAAATGTGGAGAACCAAATGTTCTAATGCCTTTGTTATGAAAGTTATTATTTTGGTCTGACAAATCATCATGAGATAACCAGCACTCATGCAGATTCACAAGACACTCAGACACTCACTTAGGGGGGCCAGGGGGGTGTCTGAGGTCCTCTGGTGACTGAAGGTGCCCAGTGCATAGTTTGTGCATTGCTCAAAACAGCCCTATTCACGCAACTAAATATAAGACAGATGACGCTATAGAGGCAGGTTCGACAAACTGTGACCCCTGCCCTGCACCAGGGCATTTTGTCTGTGTCCAGTAATGTGCAGAATGTGCCACTTGAGCTAAGAGAGAACAGGAAGGTGGAGGTGAGTTTGTGTTATGCAGTGTAATAACAGAGGGACGTTAACTGGACACCAAATATCAACTCTGATCTAGGCTACAAATTTAATACTTAACACATCTAATGAGAGAACGCACACCTTGTTATGAATGCACAAAGGATACAGCCTGTAAAGTAACACTTCTGGAATATTGAGAGAATGCAAGAGACTAATTGATGGAAAATGTGTCAGGCACTTGACTTAAAGTTATGGTTGACTTAATAACATTTATTTTTAACAAAAATACACCAGTTTGTATTAGTTTACTATAAACTTGTCAAAAATGTTGAAACTTTCCATCGATGCAAATTACAATAGAGTGAACACTGCCTTGATTACTGAAGCTGGAAACATTTAATCAGTTGGAGTGTTTGTCCACTGATCTGAAGTTTGGCAGTTTGATATTAACATCATTGGTTGAGCCATCAGATCCACAGACCCACAGGTTGGCAATGTGATTCTAGCTCCCACAGATGAATGCTGTTGTTGTGTCCCTGGGCAAGACACTTAACCCACCTCGCCCCCAGTTTCTGCATACACTGATATATGAATGTGTGTGAATGCGTGAGTGGTTCCTTGATATAAAGCTCTTTGAGTGCCTTGAAGGTGGAATAGTGCTATATAAAAATGTGACCATTTACCATTAATCCAAGCAGCATGTACCACATGTATGCTTAGATATGTGTTTAAAAGGTTAATTAATTATGAATTCTCTATTTATTTACAAAATAATAGGAGTAATGTGCATTAAGTAGTGTAGAGAATAGTGAAAAAAACACCACCACCATCTGTTTACAGATTGATAATTTTACACATTGTTTTGAATTGTATATTTTCTATGGCAAGGTGGTCTAATATTTGAAATTAAATGTGCTTTTAACATAATTTGAAGATAATTGGATTGCATCTCAATAGTTCTTTTTCATTTGATAAAACAGAGACTTGATCCCATAACTGCAGTCATGCTTGACAGATTTTCTGAAAAGGTCAGGATGCAATGAGCTCTCATCTTCTCATGTCTGCACAAACACACAGAGGAATGTAAGCTGTAGTACTGACCACTCCTCAGATTTAAATTTACCAAACAGGCTGAAGGAGCAGATGAAGCCTGGCGCTGTCCAACTTGTCACCATCCCTCTGGCCTTTCTGTGTCTCTGCTTCCACTGCTGCGCTCATTCATCACCCCATCTCCTCACGTCTTCTCTGCTAGCTCTGTGTCCGGACCAACGGTATGTGGAGTGTACCTTTATCCCAAAAGCTCTGCCAAACCACTGCTCCTGCATTTTTAGCTTTCAGTAGGAACAGACCAGAGGGCTCAAAGTTACTCATCTTTCACAAGTAATGAAAAGAAATGTTTTATGAAGTTTTCATTATTGCTTTATATTGCAATGGAAGGCACAATCTTCTTGTGGTTTTAAAGCAGCATGTTTATTGGATTTTTGTAAAAAAAAAAAAAAAAAAAAAAAGAAAAAAGAAGAAGAAGTAACTTGTATGCTAAATGAATCGATATGTATTGCGCAATTAGGGCTTTTCAGAAGTTTGTGAGTGGTATGACAGTGCTTGTGCAATACTTTATAAGAAATGTATTGACCTAACAAACTTCAAACACTGTGCAATACTGAAACAGCCAGAGCAGATAGGTCAGATTGATAGTGAGCAGTGAAGTTGAACACATGATAAACAGGCCCCTCTCCCCCGCACACCTGTTAGAATAGCCCACAGTGAAGCGCTAAGGCCTTGGATCAGAGCCTTTTGTGGAGCAGGCACATTAGCTCTGGCTCTCATTTGTTTCAGGCCCATTGTGGCATTATCACATTGTCATGGAGCACAGAGCCAGTTCAGATCTGGAGAGCTCAGCTGCATTCTTCATCCAGACCTTACCTTTCTGATATTATGCATGTTTCGATTGGTGGGAGATTATTTCCTGGTTTATCTTCTCTTAATTTTATATAGTATTTTAATCTCTTCCTCTACTGGTTTTGTACGTTCATTCACTTTTCCATTGTGGGGGCAGGTTAAAGTTCTTATGTCCTAAATGTCATTGACTTGTTCAGCTTAGATCATAAAGTATGATGTAGAGCAGACTCGGTTGTATTGGTTGTTTTACTTCTTCTGAAAATTGGCAAGGCAAGGCAAGTTTATTTGTATAGCACAATTCAAACAGAACGTAATTCTGAGTGATTTACAGAATAAGAAATACATTAAAATCACAACACAATGAATCAAAACATAAATAATCACAAATAATCATCATAAAATTAACATTAAAAGAGAAGAGTGCAGAATAAAAACCTTTCAGTCATATACACATCTAAAAACTGAAACGTTGATTTCCATGTTTAGTCCTGACTCGGGACACCAGCAGGAGGCCAGTCCCTGAAGTCTTCAAAGTGTGATATGGTTCATATGGCACTAACATGTCTTAAATAATGCTTCAAGAAACACAAGCTTCCTGTATGTGACATTTTGACGGCTTTTTCCCATTTAAAAAGACTTAATATTTAGTTTTAAGCTGTTATGGCAACGGTCCTAATCTTATCTCATCATTTTGAAAGCCATAGATACCTTATAATCATATTGTAGTGATTGTGCGCCACATAAGCCACCATGCTGGCAGTGTCTCAGAATAGAGGCCGTTGTGTGTGCGGTGCCTGGGGAGGTGTTGAGTGTAGTGTTCAGCATTAGTCTGAAGGTCAGAGCTACGGAGACGCACACACGCACACACGCACAGCGGATGGTAATAGCTCCACTGACAGACATGAGCCACCAGCTGAGCGCCCGCATGGAGCAGGCCGAACGCCCGAAAGGTCCAGACACTTTTAAACATCAGTGAAGTCAAAGCTGCACAAAGAAAGACATCTGTAAACAAGATCCAGAACAGACAGAGGATTATAGCAAATGTGCATGTGTCTGATAAATGAGCTGGTCAGCAGGGACAATAAGGCCTGAGCTGTGATTAGCTTTGGGACAGATTTCAGTTTAATACTTCTATTGTCTGAGCACAAGGTTAGCATGGTTTACTCATTTAGCTTTCGTGTAAACATAATGGTGATGTCTATAGCTTGTTTATGAGTGCTAATTTTATGCCCAGTAAGACATGTAGACAAGTAATAAAAGTTTGGATCAGTGTGAACCTGATATTGTCTCATTCAGTGGTTCAGTTATGTAAGGCCAGGACTTTCACTGTTATGAATCTATTTTTATCAAATCTGCATCTAATTTAACAGCTTTGCCATTATTATATTAACATCACTTATACAGGGCAATGTTCAGGTACTAATTAATGCAATTTAGAAAGAAAAAAATATTGAATAGCATTTGAATATACATGTACTATGTAAAACAGTTACATTCTGGAGTATGTTTTTGCAGTATAATTTTGGATATTGATGTAAAAAATGAAAACTGCATGGCTACTAGTAAACTGTTTCCAATAAATCTGCATTAAATCTGCAGCACTCATATCCCGCATGTGGTCAGTGAGACGCCTAATGCCATTTTAAGTGCTCCAGTGTCTTGAACTATGAAGGCCACTTTGATAATATCCTTATTATAACAGGGTTTGTGAGCTTGGCCTGATCTGACCACATGTTTGCGTTATCCTGGAGCAGATGAGGACACAGTGCCATCCTCCTAGTGCTGATGTATTTGTGTGATAGTGGTGCGAGTGTGAATCCGTCAGGTTTCAGCGCCTCCTCCTCTCCAGACCAAACGCTCCACTCTTCTTCTCTGGTTCCCGTAACCGTGTCGGCTTGAAGATTACGGTAAATAATCGTTTAAGAAGTTTAGCACAGTATTAACTTATTCAGCTATAAATGTTCACAAGTATGATTCCAGGCCTAATGGTTTTGAAGTGGCAAATATAAAGCTCTTTTGGTAGAAACACTGGTACTATATGGACAGCAACAAATCAGACTCAAGTAGAATAATCAGATTTTTGGTGTGTTTACAATCTAATCAATTGATTTAGAGTAACTGTTAAAACAAATATAAATAAAATGATTTCCATTCCATTCACTTTCCCCTTTTTTGTCTTCTCTACACATCTAACCTGTAACTTAGTGTGGTTGTATCACTTGCTTGTCTCCCTGCACACATAGACCAAATCTAACGCAACCCAGTTGTTTTAATGCCTCACCGTGTAACATTCCAGGTATGGCGAACCCTCTACCAGAAAAGTCGCTATTGTTACATGATGCGCCTTTCACCGCAGTTTGTCAACACCTCATGAGTGCTTGTGCCCAGATGTTTTGTACAAAGGGGTTAATTCTTCGCCCCTGTCCTGCTTCTACTGTTACCCAATCCATAAGGGGAGCATCTCAGATAAACAGGCCGGGAGCGTCCTGTGGGTCTGTGTTCTGATCCAATGGCAGCTGCAGAAACACCAGGTCACATGGGAAACAGCTGGACAAACACACTGGGCCAGACACTGGACTTGAAGGGTGTATGGGGCTGAGCGGAGAGATCATAAATGGGTTCTTCTCCAACCCCTTCTCGCCCAAACAAAAAAGCAACAACATGTATTTTGTATGTAATTTCTACTGATGACATCTCCTGCCGCTGTAGGGTCTGTGGTGGGATACACCCTCATAGGTATATAATTTTGTTTACTTCTGCTTCTGCTTCAACTTTTACTACTAATAAACATGCATTCGTACTATAAGAGCAACTTGGCTTCTAATGGCAACTGCTTTTCTGCCAGAATCTCTAAAAAGAAGCTTCTCTAAATAGGTCTGATAAAGTCCTAACTTCAACTCAATATTGTTGCAAGTATAGACATTAAGAGTCTAGTGTTTGCTCTTCCTAAATGTGTATATATTTGTGAATGACAGTTGACTCTGGTGAATTTCCCTAGGCGCAGCTCAAACCAAATTGTTTCTATTTTTACATGTGTGGGGTGTGTGGGTGGTGTGAGCGTTTGTTTGGAGGAAAATGAGTGTTGGCCACATTTGCTGGTTTGTGCTGTGTGTTTGAGGCCTGGATCATTAACGTGTAACAACATTGTTCACAGCTTATCAGAACATTTAGTTCTCACCATGAGATGTCTGCGCCTGGACATCCTGACAGAGACTGATGGAGTTAAATACCATGGATGTGGAGGGATGGGCAGGGCCTGTCCCAAATACCCGACTATTTTTAGGGGGACACCTTGTGCAGGGGACAAAGGCTGTGGTGGAGGGGTCAGAGGGGGTTTGTGTGTGAAAGCACTAAGCTTTAATTCACAAGGTTCAATCTCGGCTGGCAGAAGGAACAAAGTTAAAATCTTATTCGGATCACAGCCAAAGCCAAAAGGTTTTCCGCTTCAGAGGCTCAAAAGGCTCACTTAGGATAACAAGAGACTATGTTCTTGGAAAAAAAAAAAATCTTTAATACATTTGCAGTTAATACAGTTTTAAATCAAATATGCTTCTAAGTTTAGCGTGATACAGATTATGCCCTAATGTGAAGTATAATTATGTACTGTTTCAGGGCAACAGGTTTAGAAAAAGACTAGTAGCGTTAAACTTATAATAGGCTTATGTGTTAACATTTTGCGTTTGACCACTAGGAGGCGCCAAAGGCAATTTTCCTCACAACAATGACATCCATACACTGAACCAGACAAACACACACAGTATTAATGAACACATTTCTCAACTATGCAGGTAGACCCACTACAACACAGGCTACAGGTTTACCGAAAGTTGGGTGAGATTAGCTCCACTGTCTTAGTACTGCAATTACTCTGTTTTGATTTGACATCTTTGTATTATACAGACACATGAAGAACAAGCACATCAGGACAGACCATGCTAGTCATTACAAGTACTTGTTGTTCAAAAAATGTTAGCCAATTAAAATACTATTTTCGTGAAATGTCCTGCTATTAGAATACATCACAACAGCAGTAATGATGTAGAATCAGTGGTGGAAAGTAACGAAGTACAAGTAGTAAAGTAATGTACGTTAGTAGAATTTTTAGGTGTATGTACACTTAGGTATCTGTACTGTTTACAGGATCATTTTTACTTTTACTTAACTACATTTGAGAGCAGGTATCTACTTTCTACTCCACTACATGTTTTTACTGGACTGAAAAGTTAAAAGTAGTTTTCATATGATTTGTTTTTTTTACCATGTTGGTGGTAACATGGCAGAAAGTTTTTGAATTTGGCCTTGAGAAGAACAAAAATAAATACACAAAATCTTTAAGAAAGAAATCAATTTGTATTGCTGTTGCACAAAATCTGTATAATAATTTAATCAGTCACTACATTTAACACTTAATTAACTTGTTAATTTGTTAATTAACAACACTTGTGTGAAGTACTTTTACTCTTTACTCTTAAAGTACTTTTTTAATTAGCACTTAAATACTTTTACTTAAGTACATTTTTTCATGTGATACTTTTACTTTTACTTGAGTAACCTTTTTACCTCTGTATCTGCACTTTTACCTGAGAAACAAAATGTTCCACCGCTGAGTAGAATAAACAAAAACAAAACAGAATATAATATCCAAGTCTAGATGGAAAATGATCTTACCTTTAACCTAGAACCTTGTACATTTCCCAGTATGACTTTATAGCACTCTTGGGACACCTTGCCTTATATTTTTTCATATGAAACTGAAGCTCCTCACTGAATGACCTAAACACACCACAACAAAGGCTACAAAAAGTTAAGGTTACCAAAGCTGGAATATAATGTAAGGTCCCATTGAGGGCAATGGTGATCGCCCGCTGTTTAAGAGCTAAAGTAACAGAGACGTGAAAGATGACGCAGACACAGACGAAAGGAGCTCTCAGAAACATGCAAGATTATGTTGCAACTTTTTATCTGATTATTATTACAGGATTACAGTGTTTATGCAACTGATCAAATGGTTGTTATAGTCATACTTCACACCATCTTAAACTATTCATTCTCATCATAAAAGTTTCTTAAGACATAATATAATATGGAGATAATAGCAATAAAAAAAATGTTAATCGGTCGCAGTAGCTCAGTCGATAAAGTGTTCATCCATTTATCCGTATGTTGGCCTTTCAAATGCCGATTTTTGACATAAATCAGATCCACTGACCCACAGGTTGGTGGTGCGATTCCAGCTCCCACAGATGAATACTGTCATTGTGTCCTTGGGCAAAGTGTGAATGGGTGAGTTCTTTGATGTAAAGTGCTTTGGGTGCCTTGAAGGTGGTGGAAGAGTGCTGTATAAAAATATGACCATTTACCACAGACGGAACCGCTGAAATACATCAAGGTAATACACCATCTGTTTCTCATATTGTATATTTGTAGATGAACAACAAAAATAAAACTATTGCATCGTTCTGGTGTAAGGAAACTCAATTTCTTCTGGTTATTTATTTTCTGAACACAAAGGCAACTGCAGGCTGTAACCAATGCCAAACAGGAGCAAAACAACAGTAGTCACAACTCACTAGAGCCAGTCTCCAAAACACACCAGTAATGCAACCTGATGAATAGAAACTTCATATTAACTTGTCGGCATAGCAACCACGTGTCACATACAAAAGGTGTTACAACAACAACAACAACAACAACAACAACAACAACAACAACAACAACAACAACAACAACAACAACAACACATAAACAGTTACACGAGTTACAACAAAAAGTGTCAACTCTGGACTAAACACAAAATATCAGATTATTGATACGTTGATCTTGACAAAAATGATGTTAAATAGAACAATCAGAGCCCCATTGGAATGAAAACTAAAACTATATATTTACTCTCATTGGCCTAAACACTTTGCTACAGATGTTAAGCTAGAGAGAAGTTTTTTAACATGTTGACTCATGGCATAATCAGTATTTTTGTAGGTCTAATAATAATAAAAATAAAAATACGTTGACTAGACCAGAGAAGCACTTATACTCTACAATGCACTCTACATGCCTATCCTAAACAACAATAAAACATTCTATATTTTGTCTGTTTTTATTGCACAACCAAAACATACTGAGATCAAATTTATTACATGTATGATTATTTAGCACAGGCAAACAGTGCTTTTCCCATGTTGTAACAATAAATATTTGACTCGGTGTTATTTAATGTGGGAAAAACTCCTGTATGTTCACTGCCGATGGTCTCTGCCGCTGCCCGCTGTGTAAGTCATGAGGAGGCTGGCTCTGATGCCTGCTCCCTGTGGAACTGTCCCATCCTCAAACCGGCCTTTATTTAGTGCACACGGACACGACAAGGCCAGGCTAAACTTGATGTCTTTGCCAAATGGGGTCTTTTTGGTTATTATGAGAAAGTCAGAACAAGATAGTTTTGGAGGGGGGCAACGGAGACTGTGGCACCTGGAGTTGTGTTTCATTCACACATTTTTAACACACAAATCCTGTATGTTTAGGCTGAGTTCTTTTCTCAACCAGAAAACACTCTCACACTCACACTTTCATTTTGTGATGTCATGTGGTGATACAGGAAGTGTTCCACTGTGTTTTTAAATGCACCTTCACTAGAATCATTTGCATAATTTCAACCCTGGAATTGCTTATCTCTACTACCTGTTAACTTGAAAACTACCGCTTCGTGACATCACAAGGTGGAACACAGCATTTTGAGCTTTGGAGATGTAGACGGACTAATAATAATGGGTTACTCAAAGTGAATGAAATAAAACACAACTGTGTGTTTCTGAGGAGGTAACAACATTCTAACCTTAAAGCTCACAAGAGTCCTTTTTGTGTAATATAGGATCTTTAAGAATTGCGTAACTTTTGGGAACATTTAAAAATATGAAGTAAAAGCATAATAGTAGTTCTGTGCGTTGCTAATAAAAGTTGCAAGAGGATTTTTCAACGTTTGACCCAGACGACACTGAGAGAGTCGGCCATAAAGGGACGTCTAAGGCCCCTTACTCATGTCCAGTGTATAATTCACATTGAAAAGTTTTTTCCTGCTTTATTTCCAGTCTGGCAGCCCTTTCCCCCTCACATAATTTAGAGCGTGTTCCTCAGGGGCAGAGGGTACTGTGAGTGAATCAGACCTCTCACTGTGTGTGAATATCACCTCCAGAAGTGGCTAGTCCTCAAGGAAACACTGTTAACGGGAAGCTCAATAAAAGCCATTTCCACCTGGCTCAGAAAGAATGGAAAATATATATGTAAGTAAAAAACTTCTGAATGAGTATACTGATCCTTCAACACTTACACAGTTCACACCTGAATGCTATTAAAATATATGTCAAATGTATTGGATGTGCTAATTCATAACCTATATGTGCATTTCTTCTACAAAAATAACTTAAGCTATACAATAAAAGATCCAATCCAACCAAAATGTATGCTGTACTAAATATGAACTGCCTATAAAAGTGACCTGATAACTGTCTTAACAACATCAAAAACAGAACTGTTAAAAGTGATCCAAACTCATTCCTCATAGCATTCTCATTCTTCAATTTCTAAGGGTTTATAAGTGTGTTTCACAACTTTCAGGGGCCAAGGCAGAATGGGCACTATATCACTGCTTACAACAAGTACCATGCTAACAGTGCACCAATGTTAACTGTCCAACTGTAACTTACTTTAGGCTTTATAATTAGATGTAGACAGGGCACAGTGTACTGACAACATGTCTGCACTTTTACTTCATTGGGCTACATGAAAAGCAAATCTGCCATTAAAGTAAATGTACAATTATACACAGAGGCTGAGCTTGAAATAATACAGCACTGTAATTATAAATCCTATTTATTTAGTACCCCCATTTAGTGGCTGCCAGTGCCACTCATCGCCAATGACTGGCGGTCAGATCCACAGGTTGGCGGTGCGATGCTGTCGTTGTGTCCTTGGGCAAGACATTTAACTCACCTCGCTCTCAGTGTCTGGTGTATGAATGTGTGTGTGAATGGGTGAGTGGTTCCTTGTTGTAAAGCGCTTTGAGTGCCTTGAAGGTGGAAAAGCACTATATAAAAATGTGACCATTTACCATTAACCATGACCAATTAAACCACCATAAGCACTCATACATCACTCCCACAGATGGTGAATCATCTTGCTCAAGGGCTCCATTACAGCATGCACTGGGATTGAATAGAGAACCATCCACTTAAAATTTGATCACTTAATAATAAGAAAAAGGTGGCGTTTTGATCACGTCTCAGATCTTTCCGGGCAGGTACAAATCCTCTGTAGCGCCACCTGCCACTCAGACTGTAAACTTTATAAGATTCCGGTGTACTTATTCACCTGCTGCAGAAAGTGTGTGGTCTATGTGACCTTTGAACCCTGAGGTCAAGGGCTGTGCTGTAAAACCTGTGACATCAGAGATGCCATGTATGAGGCTGACCCTGGGCTTTATTTTGAAGAACAGCCTGACCTGGACACTTTTATCATGGTACAACTGTAGCTTACAGAGACATTAGTTATGCATTTACAAGCATTCTTCACACAGCTATCTAAACAACACATTTGAACCTCTTGAAATAATTTGAAATACGCTGAATTGCAGTGTTTATTTTAAAGCACTTGTGGTGAGGAATTTGAAGTATGTTTTTTTCATTGGACATTCTACTAGTAATAATATAGCAAATTTAAATGAAAATTCTACACATAAATCACTTTCTATATCACTACCATTTACTTTTTATGCTAATTTTAAGTGTGAATTCTAATTACTGCAAAATGTTAGCAAGTTTACATCATAATAGAACTGTATCACTACATGCTAAAAAAGGGTAGTGCTATAAACAAAACATTATAATTACCTCATAGAAACATTTACTAATTCGTTTTTACAAATAAATGGGTTTCAGCTTTTTGTTATAAGCAACACTTTGAGGATGTCTTTCCCCTTTAAAACATATAAATATGACTCATCAAACAAATAGCTAAAATAAAAAACGAATTATACAAATATAAATATTTTTAATAGTTCATTGCTGTGGCAATGGTCCTAATTTTTCATCATTCTGAAGCCCAGCTCTTTATGAAGTGTTTTACAGAGAAACCACAACAAACACAGACAGGTTGGTCTTTTCCATCTCGTACTCCTCTGTGCCGCACGAGGGACTGAATCACACGGCTCAGTGGACATGATGGTCTGTGGACAGGGAGGAGGCTCTGATAATGCTGGAACACAGTCGCCATGGTAAAAGGCTGATCACTTTAACATGTGAAATCTGGCTTTGAGTTTTACAGTGTTGGCTTGAGCGAACGGATTCCTGAAATAGATATCACAGAACACAGACGTTGGCTAGACTACAAGGTCAAAGGCAGTCATTAAGCTTATTTTTAATCTACATATTGAATGAGTTTCTTTTGTAGTTAGCAAGATCTGAAAATAGGGTACTGAGGTAATTGTACAGTAATAACAGTAATATTAATCTAAAACAGTTAAATAATAGAAACCACCACTCTTCACAATGGCATTTCACTGTTAACCTGGCTCACGTCAGATTTATCACTCTGAATTGAGTTCTACACATTATTAATCTAGGATGGCTTTTGCTGAAAGCGACTCGAAAATGCTGAATTTTATGACGATTATTTGAATCTGTCTGGTTGAAGCGTCACAACAGCGGAACAAAAGGAAAAATCTAAGTTTTCTTACATCCAGTTGAGAGAAAAGCTCAGACATCGTCCCTGTCCACAAAAGTACTTACCTTCTGCACCTTTTTCACAAATAAAAAGTCAGGATTTTCACTAAAATATGCTGATGTAGGTCTGTTGGCGTTGCGATGTTTGTTTTGATTTGTTCAGGAGCTTTGCCTTTAGCTTCTGCACAAGCCTCAATGTTGCTCTGTGACTGGTCTGCCCACTTAACCTTACAGTGGAAGTCTCTCAAGATGGACCCCTTAAATATCACGAGAATCCATCTTGCCGTGCAAGGTTATTTCACTGTAGCAAGTGGCAGATTTTCATTTATTTTTTTTTATTGTTGTAAAATTAATACATTACATTTTGAAGCCCCAATGCATGACACAGAGTCTGAAATTTAAAAAAAAATATTTCAGTACAGAGATGTGGGAGGGGACAGGGGGTACATGAAAACTGACATTTTTGAACACTTTTGAGCTTTGAATGCAAAACAATGCAGGATTAAACAGGCATGAATCAATCTAAATATAACAAATTAGTAAACTAATGATGAGGAAACTCTGTTATAACATGGATAAAAGTTCACAAAAATTTGAGATAATAAGTTAGCATTTTACAATCGCAACTGCAGTGGACAGTCTGGGACTATGATCTACACTGATACAGAACTTAATTTACTTTAATTACATTCATTGTGTATGAATGGCTAAGTGGTTCCTTGATATAAAGCACTTTGAGTGCCTTGAAAGTAAAAAAGCCCTTTACCCTTCATATGCATGTTCTGGAGCATCTAACAAAGTTTTACTATCTTATAAACTATTATTTAGTTAGGCCACACTATCAAAGGACACTATCTAAGTTAGTTTTGTCCAATGTGATCTCACAAACCATAAACCTGTGCATGTATGTTTATATTTATTTATAGCAGGTGGAGAATACCCTTACATCAACAACCAGCTCAGTTGTGTTTTCCTTTCCGACTATAAAGTGTCACTGAGTAAAGCTTCGGACACTTAACAATGTGACAGCGACATCCACAGCGGCGTCCACAGCATCGCGCTCAGCTGTTTAACACAACTGTCATCCTCACACTGTGCCACCTCTGCCAGTGCTTCACATTGTCCCCATGTCTCTGGTATGACACCTTATGTTTCAGCTGCTGCAACCTGCTCCAGAATCAAAATGTAGCAAATGCAACAGGCAGATTAGGATTTTCACTTTAAAAAAGTCACTTAAAACAGAAAGAAAGTCTCTGGATTCATTGCTGCCCTTAAATCTCTAAAACAGCCTAACAAAACAAATGTTTATCTTTAATTGACTATACTGGCCCCTCTAATATGTCAGTATCATAATTGTGCTTTGCCTTTTGAGAAACCCGCTATCAATTTTTGAACCGGAATTAGATCAAACCAATCACCTATATGTTCAAATTAATTTAAAGCTGCCTTTGCTGGTCTAAAAATGTACATATGATTCAGGGCAACAGCAGCTGTTTAGTTTGAGAATAAGTATGAAATGTCATGCTTGAGACTGGATACTGGGCTGTGGTTATTACTTAAGCAGGTGTTGTACAATAGTCACTGTGTAGATGGGGCAGCTGCACAAGGCTTTGTGCCTCTAAACCACAGCTGCAGAGTTTAGCACCATAAGGGTCCGACCTGAACAGACATGTAACATGTAACTGCTGATCCTGGATCTGATGTGTGAGGACAAACCCATTATTGTTGGGCAAACAGGCTCCTGATGCTCCTTTGAAGGATGTCTTTAACATGCACAACAAACAAATCTTAATCAAACCTACAGCTCATGACTGAAGATGTTCTGGAGATGTTGCACTGCAGTTGTCAACTGCAGGCCAAATGCAAATTTCCACATGAGACAAGTTTTAAAGTACTAACCGCTCTATGTAAAGTCCACGGTTGCTCTTAAAGTTTTCCAGTTTTCCAGAAAGTTCTGATCCCCCTGATCCCTGTCTATTGTATCACTACAAAAAACTGGAGAAAGAAGTTTATTTTGTCTTGTCTGGTCAAGTAATGCTTTTATGTTAATCTGATAAATAAAAGTCATGATATTTTTAATTTTTAAAATGATCTTTAAGCACACATTCTGTGGTGTAAATGGTAAGTAGTACCATACCAAGTAGTATTATGAGCATATATGAAGTTTTTAAATTGTGTTTATGTACTTTCTCATGCTGTAGATGTGGTAGCTTCTCCTTCTAATTGAACTGAAGGGGGAACAGGTGGATCAGCATTTCCCGCAACACCAGTAAGATGCAAACAAGTTATACTTAAAAAGATGGTTGCAGGGCAAAACAAAAAAACTGATATTTAAAAATATATTCTCTTACTGAAAGTGATTTTTTTTTGACATTTATTTCAATTCTGAATGTATGCACATTTATAGTGATCATGTAGGTAATGAGTGGTATATAAAGTTATCCATAGTGTGATCAGGCCTTATTTGAAGCTATATTTCAATCTGTCATCGACACAGCTATAAAAAAGGTGATTAATATTAATTACATATTGAATAAAAAATGTTGACTACTTCTCAATAAGTTCCTAAATATATTGCAGCTTTCAGCATTGACTGTCTCTACATGTGCTGTATTATTTCAGAGCCAGACCCTAAGCCGCTGTAGCTCCAGAGGGTCCAGGATCGACACCTTTGCAGGGTTTAATTTTGTGTGCCATTGGTTGTTAAAAAAACACATGATGTAGTCAGTTGTTTTGGAGGGCACATGGAGCAGCCATCTCAAAGGACTGCATTTATGAGCTGTGGCCGGATTGGTTCCTGAGGTCCACGGAGCGAGGAGCTAAATCACCGTGTACAGCTGTTCTTGGGGCTAGTGGCAGGTGTATGGTTAATCGGCCATCACACACACACACATCACAAATAACAAAACACAACTGCACACAACACACTGGTCACCTCTCCTTAGATCTGATCTGTAACTTGGCTCTGTAGCACCACCTGCTTATCGTCATGGTGGTAAATATAGTCCATATACCTTCACCAAAGTAAATCTGCTCATTTCTACGCCTAATCGTTACTATCTTTTAGCATCATGTTACTCATTTACTCACAAATTTAGACACAAAATCCATGTATTCCAATGAAAAGTGAAAGCCAATGATTGCCGCACAGGAAAGTTTTCCATACCATACATCATTTTAAGTTAATAATAATTGCTGGGTTTCAGATGACATCACAACACACTATCCTAATCATATTTAATACAGATGGGGGCAGCCAAAATTAATATGGTTAAAATGAGGATTTTTGAATACAGTTCTTGAGTCTGGTCAATAATAGAAATTGACAGGTTCAACATTTATGCATTTACCTTTTGGATATTTTATAGCAAAGTGTAATGTAATCTATAGTGAAATCTGTCTTTTGCCCCCCATCTGGGAGTATGGCATCATCACATTCTGTAAAACAACCAATAAAACACAATTCAAAAAGTCTAACCAAACTATTCCTAATGGTGTAAACAATAATACATTTGAGGCAGAAATCCATTGTAGTGTGAAGATGAATCTAAGTCCAACTGCTGGAGCAAAGAAGACAGATTTACATTGTGCAAATACTCTGGCTAATGGTCCGGGACACCTGCACTTTCCCTTATGTGCATTAACACATTTTTCTGTTGTTGCACAGACGTGGAGAGAGCCTGATTTACTGAGCGATAGAGACACACATTATTCACTAGGAGCAATGTTCTATGTCAGTACCACACTTCGATGTGAGGGGCAGGGTACAAGAAGTTCATGTGTGTTTCAGAAGTGAAGTACAAATAAACAGAGAGCTTGGTACAGAACACAGTACACCTAAGTTCAAATACCCAGAGTATACGCAGGCTGACACAGGGGAGACATGGATCACAGTTATGGCCCAGACCAGTCCACATCATGAAGACTTATGTTCCATGTGTTTCTGTCACCTCACTGTCCTCAACTAGTGCTGCTGCTCAAAACAGGGGTAAAAAAGGTAAAATAAAACTGTAATTTGGAATTCTTGTGCTTTGATTGACACTCACGACAAGCTTTTCCAATCTTCAATTCTTGAACAATGGCTCTGTGCACAACAGTCCCAGTCAGAGGGACAGTCAGCCTGATCATTTCCGTGTAATGTAACCACTTTGAAGCTTTTGCAGTCGCGCTAAAATCAATAAATCCTGACAGATAAGGCAGTGGACAGTGAGCTGCAGATTGGATTTCACTGACATGTTAAACACTTTACAAATGTGCAGACAACTTCACCAAAAAGACACTTCTGTGTTTACAATGGTACATCTTTGTGTGTTGGGGCTAATGCAAATTTTGGAGCCTAATACATTTTTAAATAATGCCGCAGACTGAAATAATCAACACCTAGAAATAATCTGGTCCTCTTTACAGCAAATAAAATTTAGTTGTTTTGTTAGATTTCATGTTTGAATAGAAGTTAGCATTAGCACCGACACACAAAGAGGTACCTTTCTAAACACAAAAGTGTCCTCCGTTGAAGTGTTTAAAGCATTGCCAGTGACATCCAGCTGCAGCTCCCTGTCCACTGCCTGATCTATCAGGATTTATAGATTTTTGTACAATTTGGAAAAAACCTCATAGATTTGACATTACAATACAAAGCCCTTCCTCTGACCGGAAGTAGCCAGCTGCTGTTCTGCACAGAGGCAAGTGTGACAACTCTGTTACTATCCATAGCAACAATTGAATTTCAATCAGAAAAAGTCATTAAAATACTGTATATAACCCATGAATATGAGTGAAACATGCTTGCCTCCACGAATTCCACTGGGAGTTACTG
Source organism: Periophthalmus magnuspinnatus (assembly GCF_009829125.3). Classification (NCBI taxonomy): domain Eukaryota; kingdom Metazoa; phylum Chordata; class Actinopteri; order Gobiiformes; family Gobiidae; genus Periophthalmus; species Periophthalmus magnuspinnatus. The sequence goes on from NC_047146.1 coordinate 21,539,503, forward strand.
AGAGGCCAATTAGAGATGAGCATGGTATACACCGTTTGTGCCAAAACAAACACGGTGGCTTACAAGAAAAAAATAAAATAAAAAATAACACAGGATTGAGAAACAACACACATAAACCAATGAATCAGTCTGAATGGTTTTGAATATTTAGAAAACGAGTAGTGAATATATTCAAACTACATACGCTACAGCAAGTCTGACTGAGGAGGGCTGGTGCAGCAGCTGGCCTGTGTGTTGGACATCCACATCTGGAGAAACTCAAAACCAGAGGCTTTAGAGCAGGTGACAGACACAATATTCATTAATGACGGAAATCAGAGACGACACAATAGTGAAGAACATGGGGTATGGCATTCTACATGATTGATTTGAAGTTAAATTGCATTACATAGTTTTTTTTGCACAGTATCAAGAGCAGACAGTTGTGCAGTGAGCATGTGCGCTGTGAACTTTCTTTGTTCTTGTTTAGAACATTTTAATGTTTGGTGTTAGCAAAACAGCTATGATCTGACATGTTCTTTGACACTGTTCCAAGTAGTGGCTCCAACATTTGGTTCAACCACCCATCTGCTGACACTGTCTCAGAAATGTGTGTCTAAGTATACATTTATATACAGTCGTATGTCTACATTTTTGTCATATGACGACTAACTGGACATATCTGCCCGGCTTCCTAACAGCTGGTGGTCGCAGTTGTCCGTTCTCCACACATGAAAGTGCATAAGTCGCAGTGTGACATGAAAGAGTAGGGCTGCTTCAGGCGCAGGCTCGTAAATCAGAGCTGCGCATGACTTTAGCAGAGCCGCGTGTGAAACAGGCCTTCAAAATGTACTCTGTTATTCAATGCATTCACCAGAGCTGTGTTTGAGTTGTGACCATTTTGTTTTTTTGTGTCTTATGGACATGTGTTTAAAGATGTTTAATTACTTAAATCAAATTTTAATTAAAGGGACAATGCATTGCTACAAGGTCAACTGTCACAATTATAGCCCTTCTCGATAAGATGCCCCACTCTTAGAACATGTTTAGTGCCACTTATTTGGATGTAAACTTAGCCGATAATTGATGAAACCACATGATGGATCAAGAACATAGAGATTTCTTTTTCCATACACAATGTTCTTGTTTTTGTATAAGGTCTGTGATATCACATTTAGTTCATATTGTTCCTCCTGCCTTGACCTTGTTCTATTAAGGCTGCTCTCTGTTCAGAAGGTTGTGATCTCAATGGCTGACCTAGACCACAGCGACACACCCTCAACAACTTAAATAAAGTCACTCCATGCACTGGTCACGTCTTTACCTTAACCTTAACACTTCTCTAATACAAGTGTTATTCCTCCAGTATTTCCCAGCATGTTGTGGTACACAAAGTAGCCCTGTTTGCACTTCTGAGTATTGACACATTTCATCCGTGACATTTAATTTCCTTAACACAACAATCAAACTGTAGGAGGTTTAAGGCTGCTCTCTTTACAGTATGATACAGTATATGGTGTGAACCAGGTCAACTGCCTTAATGCCACAGCAGCCACCAGCAGAGACGGAAACGGTCAGGAAAGGGTAGAAACAGGCAAGCTTTTAATTACCAAAAGTCATAGAAGTGTTCATGGAAAAACAGCACTGCAAACACATTTTTTAAAATAAAAATATTATTGAAAAATTGATTGATAATTCATGTTAAATATTAGTAAATAGATACAGTAGAGGAATAGTGACTTGATCAGGTCCCTATACAGGAGATTTTAAATTCAGTAGAATTTTTTGGTTAGGTTAACAAAATAGCAAAAAATACATATAATAACAAAAAGTACATATACATAGCAAAAAATACATATAATAACAAATCTACATAAATAAAAAATATGATGATAAAACAAGATTGCACTATAAAAATGTGTAAATGTGTGTTATATTTTGAATATAGTATTAAAAGAAAGATGAATTTTGTATGTATTATTGACTTTGATAAACTGAATTGTATGTCTTTATGTGTAGAAAGAGACTTTTATTGGTTTGCTGTTTGAACATCATATTACCTCTTCCTCTTGATTTAAAATACATCCACACTCTCTTGCTATTGGTGCACTAAATAAAAACTCATAATGGTGAAGGTCCTGTTGGTCTTGACCTGGCTGTAAAACTCTGACACAGTGTTGTATTTCTTTCCACAAACTAAATTCCCACCTCATTTTTCTTTTTTTTTTCTTCTTTTTTTGTTGTGTTTCCGCCTCTGCTCCTCAACAGCCCAGACCCTCCAGACCATTCATGGCCGCTGACCGTTAATCACACAAGCCAGTTAACTGCTCAGGGCGGAGGGGTGTACGCAGGTGAACCAGTGCATCTTACATCATACTTACCCTGTCAATGTGTGAAACAAAATCAATATTTTTGTTTTCCTGCCACCCTGACCCCACCTATCTGAACAACGATCTGGTAGCACTTTGATGATTGAATGAGTCATGTTCGTTGTGTAAAGGTAACTCAGCTCATTGTATTTACATCACATTATTTATGTAAACGTAAAAATGAAAATTTATCATAAAGTCTATGTGCAAGTCCATTTCCAGTGTAATAGCAATGTTTTCAGAAGTATGTGGTCATATCCTCTAGCATTATTCTCTTATGGGCGGCTGGCAGCTTCCATAAAAAGGAATCCCCTCATGGCATGTTCAAAATGATGAGTTACTTCTCGCTACTTTTTGCAAAATGTAAACACTGTATACTATACCAATAACATAAATAATTTCCTCAAACAATGAACTATTTTAACTTAAAGAAATGACCATTACAACCATATTCCTATCCAGGACAACACAATATTTGATTAAGTTTAATATATGTTCTGGGTTGAGTTTCAGTCTTATACTCAGTCTTGACTCAGTTCTAGCCTTATTTACTGTTTTATGTTATTAATATGTGATGCCTTCTTATTTATTACTCGGCTCAAGTGGCTTTAATAATACACCATAGAAACGCACATCCTGCATTATCCACACCCTGTATTAAATTAAACAATGTAATAGTTTTAAGAAAACATAGCCATGCTCTATTTTGAAAAGGCAAATGTTTGTAGAGACATACTGGATCTTTCATGTCAAAATGTCCAGTAATCTCTGTAAATCTCATACAAGGAACTGACTCATTTTGACATGTTGGACCCAACAGGTCACTGAGGATGGTGGACTAGATAAAGGCTAATGCTGAGCGCTGCCTTGAATGTGAGGAATAAAGGAGCAGTAATAAAGGATATGTAATATATATTTTTAACACATCCAAGAAGAACAATACCATTGTATTCAGAGAAGCAGAGGCTTCTAGTTTCAGATATTGCCCTTAGGAGATGGTCCTACCTTTTCTCCTTAATACAATAATAGTGCTCACACATAAGCAAGGTGCCCTGACCTTGTTTTTGGCCAATCCCAGAGAATCCACACACCTATAAAGACCCCTTTACACAATCCAGCTCTGAGTGTATTGAGGACTGGCAGTCAAGACACAGACCTTTTGCAGAGTTTTCATCGCTCAAAATCAAAATGAAGCTCTTTCTTTTACTTTTGCTTTGGCCAGCCTTAGTGAGCAGCGCTCTAACCTTAAGCGAGTGTGGAGCTGAAGCCAGGAGACCAAAGCTGGATGACATTGCAGTGGAGTGTGGAACTGCGTCCATAAATCTGGCCATCCAGATGTGTCCAGTCATCTACACCGGCTACAATGAGTCCGAGCTGGTCATGAACCACATTGTGAACTCGGCCTGCAGGGCTACTCTGGACACCACTGTCTTCCCTCCTGTGGCCCGCTTCAGCTTCCCCCTCAACGCCACCAATGCCTGTGGGAGTACCTTCAGGTACACCAGTGCCCCTGGGACTGGGGTCTTTGCCGATTTCTCCAACATCCAGAATGTCAACATCAGTGGCATCATCCGAGGAGTGGACCCCACCACAGGCACCATCACTTACAACGCAGAGCTGAAGTATTACTACTCCTGTGCCTACCCCTTAGAGTACCTCGTCAACAACACTAAGATTGATGTTTCAGGGTCTTCGGTTTCCATCACAGACAGAAATGGCACCTTCTTGAGCACCTTGAGCTTGAGTCTGTACAGTGACTCTTCTTATACCACACTCTTTAACATCCCAAATTCAGGCATTGAACTGCGGAAAAACATCTTTGCTGAAGTTAAAGCTACAAATTTGACCGCCCAGTACTTTGTCCTACTTGACCGCTGCTATGCCTCCATCTCAGCGCTGCCAGCAAATTCCAGCTTTTTCAACCTGTTTGTGCCCTGCTCCAAAGATAAATCCACCACAATAGTTGCCAATGGTGTTAGTCAAACGGCTAGATTCTACTTCCCGGCATTCCGTTTTGTTGAACAACAAAATCAAAATGTGTCCACCTACTATCTCCACTGTATCACGCGGTTGTGTGAGCAGAGCACTTGTGACAGCTTCAAGCAATGCAGCAGTACCTCGGGCAGGAGGAGAAGAGAAATAAAAGAATTAGATCCTAATAGTGTCTACACTCTCACCTCTCCAGAAATCATCACCAAGCCCTCCTCCCCTGTCTACAGCGCACAAACTGAGGATACCAACGAAGGTCAAAGATCATCTGTGGGTCTCGGCGTGGCTGTTGGCATCCTGGCATGCATTTGTGCCATCGGTCTTATTGTAGGTGCTGTGTTTTACAAAAAGCTTAGAAACTGAGAAGGCTTCTTATATTTGGGACACTTCCTAGAGAATTCTGACTGCTTTTTCAAGTTTTTGGTGGTGGATTGACCCCAAGATGCTAAAGAATGTTCTACTATATTTTTAAATGTAGCATTGTATGTGATAAGCTTGCAATAGTGTATGCACCATTTTATGATTAGGTAGATGTGGTAGTGTCTAAAATTCAATCAATGGATAAAGAAAGCTATAAGTGTTATTGCATGTCTGCACTTTATAAGCTTTTAGGGGCAGGAGACAACAAGAAAATGGCAATGATTTCAGAAATGATCACCGTTGATTGTTCAAGCTTGGATGTGTTGTGAAAGTGAAGTTAAAGTACTTTTTAAAGTATTATGTATAACTTATTGAAGTGACCTCAAGATTCGTATATTTTCAAAATTTGTTGCTTTAAAAAATTACAAATTTGTCCATAAAGCACAGTAAAATCAGTAAAATTACATTAGAAATTTCCCTGGACTTTAAGTAGCAAAGTTATCTCAAAAAGTACAGTTTTTGTCAAACAGAATGGATTGCCATTCATTATATGTTTGTTTTTCTTTCTATTGTTTGAACTACTTCCAAAAATAAAATTCTTCTTTCAATCTTCTTGTTCACAGTTTTAATGCATAATACAATGTACACTTTGCACTGGGCACTAAATGCAACAGAACAAAAAATAAATACTTAGCTTAATGATGTATATACCATGAGAAAAGGGAAAGCTATACCCAGATATTTGATACATCATTACATTATTTGGGTCAGTTCAATTAGTTTTCAATCAGTGAAAAGCACCATGTAATATTATAGTAGCACACAGTTACTAAAAGTACCTTAAGGCCTCAGGGCTACAAACCTCTTTTGTTCCCTACATCTTCATATAACCTATGTACTGTATTCTGTCTATAGAGTCCACCAATCTGGGAGGTGTCCAAGGGGATAAATATACATGGGAAGGGAGTCAAATGGAAAACCTTAGCTGTATGTACACTGTATCTCTACCCCCCAAATGTTGTCCACACAAAAACACATACATACATACAAATTAAAGCTATAGTAAAAAACTAACAAACTAACAAACCACTATATATATATATATATATATATATATATATATATATATATATATATATATATATATATATATATATATATATATATATATATATATATATATATATATATATATATATATATATATATATATATATATATATATATATATATATATATATATATTAATTGGACTGAGAAAAAAAACAAAGAAGACTGCTGCTTGTTTTTGTACAACGAACACTGTTAACACTGAACATGTGTCATTCAATTATACCTATGTGCAATACGGAATACCATGTAAATCTACTGAAGTCACTTTACTGAGATTTATTCTGCATTGTTACTCTTATTGTACATAATAGGGTTTTTTTTTTGGTATTTTATATTTTGCTCCATCGAACAGTGTGTTACATTAGAGTCTATTTTTAGTTTATTTTCTAAGTCTATTTTGAAATTATTTTAAGCTATTATCTATTATCTAGTTTTATTGCATGTTACCATTTTCCTGCTGTTCTTGAAATGTGCAGCGGACTAATAAAGGCATATCTTATCTTACCTCATCTTATCTTATATTTTTCTTCAGCTTTAATAATCTTCCACAGCTTAATAATCTTTAGATTTAGAATCATGCAGGTGACATGCCACCTAGAGAAAGTTACATAATGTAGATTTAAGTAAAATAATATTTGTTGTATATAAGTGGTATCCTTAGAAATTATTATTTTTCAGTCTTTTCTAAAGGCAATATTAGGAATATAAAATAATAATATCAAGAAGAGTAAACAAATGGTTATCATAAAGTAATGAAATGAGAAGCCTTTGGAGCACCTGTATCCTGTCAATACTTTCATATCACAGCGGTGCTAACTGTGAGCCGACTTGAGCCATGAGGCTCATTCTAAACATATTACACCACTTCATGACCTTGCTCCTATAGTTAGGTCTTTGTTTTTCTATTTTCAGGGACAGATATTTGTAGATTGTTAAAATTATGAGTAATTACATACTTCCACAAAATAAATATCTTCGAACATCTTTGGGTTGGGTGCAGATGAGAGTGAGAAGGGGAAAGTGTATATACAGGCGTTCAGTTTCAGCCTCATAAATCTGTGGTTCCCTGCAGAGACAGATGAAACTGCCTCCTATAGAGCAGGCATGGGCAGGGCCATATTTCACATCAGCAGCACAGAGCTCCCGCTGCGCAAACACAAGATGGACAACCGGACACGCCGTCTCTGTACACTCGTTTTCTGTCCAAATGTTTTGAGTCTCAAGTCCTCCCTGTTTTAGAGGTGATTTGTTAAGATACCGAATATGTTACGTAAAGCATCATGAAAACACACATGAGCACAGGTCCATATCTTTAAGTGAGATTTAATTACATCAAACGATTCTGTTTAGCTGTGCATATTACTGAAAGGTTTTTATTCTGTCTTATATGAATTGAATTACTTTTGTATGAATTGTGCCGTACAAATAAACTTGCCTTGCTTTGCCTTTAAGTAATGATATTTTTAATGTATTTTCTTACTTTTCATAATTCAATTCAGTCTCGGATGAAAATGAAATACAGTAAATATTTATTAATGATATAGTTCACTTATATTTGGTCATAGTTGTATTGCTTGTGACAGACAGCTCAGTGCAGCCTGACCCAGGGCAGAGCAGAGGCAGTGGATGCAGCCGCGAGTGTGGAGAGCAGTGCTGAGTGAGGACTCCATGTTTATTCGTCCATGGGGAGAGGCCTGTCAGAGCCGGATTCCTCTGAATGAACTATGGGGCCTAATTCCTGAGGGCTGGATAATTCACTAATATGGGACTGTTGTGTTTGCTGTGGATGTGACACCTCCACAGTAGAGAAAAGAATTCACACAAGGACAGACTCTCCAAACAAATAATACCACTCATATCAGAGGTAGTGGGCACTGGGCAGAGTGTAAGGTGGCACGAGAGCTGAAAATAAACCTAGATTGCATGTGGCTACTAGAATTCAAGAGATATACGTGAGACAAATCAAGTTGGTCTCAAGTATGTTTCAAAAATAATACCACAAACAAAATTAAATATAGGGTTACTATATCGACATCCTGTTTAAGTATGTTATTTATGACCATTAGACAATTTCTGATATGAAAATCAATCAAATGGTAGATCCAGTAACACCGAAGTTTGACCTGCTGTTATGCTCATGTGCAAGACACTTCACAAACCAGTATTTATAAATTATTACTGTATTTAGTTTAAAAAGTTGCATATGGACCACAACAGTGCAACTCCTCATGTTTTATTATGTAAAGAATAAAATAATCATAATAGTACTGCGTCCTTAAAGGCCCTCTATGGAGCAGATCCTGTGTTGAGTTGTTCACATACAGGAAGACCCCTTTCCGCTCCCTCTCTCATCTTCTGTATCGGATGTCGTATCAGTCATCTACACTGTGTTTCCTGGGGATTCCTTGGCATTGAGGGAAAGCGGAAGGTAAACCCCTTACTGCTCCCCTATTCCTGATTCTTCTAAGTGGTTGTAAACCTGCTTGAGTTTTCACTTTGCTGGGACTATGAAACCCAAACTGGCTGTAAATGTGGGATAAGTATGACAGAAAAATGATTTTGCCTGGTTTTCCTTTCCTGCCGTTTGACGCTGGCTCGGAGTGATAAAGTGCAGTCTCTAAAACCCTGCAGAAGTCTTCCTCCTCACGTGTGGGAGGTCTGTGGGAGGAAGTGAACCCCACAAATGTACACGTTCACAATGATGCACTCTGGAGTTTTATGAGGAGAGGAGGATAGAGCTAAAGTCTATATGAAGGCTATGTAAACGCTCCCCTACGCAGCCTGGCATGTCAGACCTGCATCGGAGTGTGTAATCGCAACACCGTGTCCAAGGCAGTGCACCACTCACAAGCCAAATTGTGCATGTCATCGCCCACTCCTGTCGGTGAAATAGTGAATCTGACATCATCCGGCCCCCTGCAGAGAGCACCGGGGGACCACCAGCGGGCCGGGGGTCAGAGCAGAGCAGGACAGTACATGAGGGAGGAGGGAGGGGCGTGGACATGTGAGGAATCTGGTCTGTGGAAGAGTTTGAGGCTGTTCCCCTGGGGTCCATCTGAAATTATTACCTGCTCCGTCGGCCCGTTACATCTTGTTTCCGCTCTTTATGTGTCCTCCACAGCTCACTCTGGATCTGTCATTCCCATTTGTGGACATGTGTATTTCATCTATTTGGTCAGAGCTCCTTCAAACTGCAGTGAACAAAGGCCGCTACGCCTCATTGGAAACTCAAGCTCCTGCAGATAAATTCTCTATTATATGCAGTACAAAGTTTCATTTACTCTTTGAAAGGCTTTGCAAAAGATACCAAAAAGATACCATACTTAACAACAGTATTGCCAATAAAAAATGCAGTACCCTGTCAAAAAAAAGATATTTACTCATCTGATTACTACAACTGATTGTTGAGATTACACATTAGCCCATGTTGAAATATAAAAATGAAGATAAAGTGTTTAAATTGCCATCGTGTTGATCACTCCATCCAAAGCACTAACATCTCAATAGAAACAAGTGGTCGACCCTCCACCAGAAAAGTTACACTCTTCACCTTAATGTGTTGCCTATTTCCACCGTATTCAGTGGGTTGCGCATTTCCAGGTGAGTTTTGGTTCTCACTGTTCGTCTTTTAGAGCCTGACAGGTGAAATACGACAAACTAATCTGTGTACTGCCCTCAGGGACACGGACGCAGAGAAAAACATGAGTCTTGACCTTGAAGTTTCAGATGCAGATTCATTCTGGAGGAGACAACCAGCCGACCCCCCAGTGACCCGGGCTTTACTCTGAGCTCAACACACACTACTGCAATTTCTCACCAGCAAAACATCCCTCATACTGTCGGGACCACCACAGCTGTAAAACGCACTTAAAGCTGCTCTGTGTAACTTTTCTGGCAGAGGAACTGCCACCTGCTTGTCTCCACGTTATGGAATTATACATGTATGTGGTGCCACGAGGCAAAGTTACAGGTCAGATCTGTGAAGAGACAACGCCGTGTCTGTAATCTCTTGTGTCTATTATCACCTTTTCAGTATGCTCTAATCCAAAACTGTGTTCAGAAATGTAGAATATTTCCTCTTGGGCTGTGTAAGGGGCACTTCCTCCATTAAACCACTGCATACTCTCCACACCCCAACACCATTTTGTGGGACTGTTAAGTCCTTTGACAAGAGCGCAGGGATACGGGGCATTCTGAAAACGTCAGCTGGTGGCTTGTTAACACTGTTTTTCTCTGGCCTGAATGTGAAAATAGGTCTGCCTCAACCTCAAAGAGCACTGGGAGCATTCCACTGACAAAGCAAATATATTATCAGATACATTATAGTATAGAATGGTTATTGGGGCACTGTGACTATTCTGGTGGGTACAGGTCAGATATGTGGAGAGACAAGTTATTTTTTGAGCAATAAAAACACCTGTAACTGAATAGTTCATATGTTTAATGATATACTGTGGAACATTCCAGTCATGAAAACTTACATAGAGCACCTTAAAATGTTTGGAGAGTGCTGGTATGTCTGTGTTGGACAGTGCAGGATGTGATAGGGTTACAGTGGGCTGAAAGGCCTTGGTGATTTGAGGTGGGGTCTGTTACAGTGAACAGGTGGCGCACATGTGCTGCCCAGAGCCCCTGATGCTCACATTCTTCAACATATAACATCTATGAGGGAGTTTCCATCTTCTGGACCACAGCAAACCCCTAAATAGTGACAGTACTGCTATAACATTCAATTTAAGAATAACATGCCACATCCAATACCACTAAGATATAACCAATGTGGATCATGGGAGGATCAAATCAAATGGAATAAAGATATAGACAAATCTGTGAGAGAAGTTGTAATAGTGAGAAACGGATGGACCACACAAAACCTGCACACTAGTCTTGGTCAAGGGCCTGGATCTCGAGGGATTGCTGAGACACAGTGAGGTAATTCGGACCATCTGCAGACAGGCAGGGGTGGAAAAGGGCCTTCCATTTAACAGCCCTCCATAAAACAGGTTTTTGGTTTTGCCGCACAGGTTTCTCCAGAGCGTTATCCAAGCAGCTACACACTATTGCATCCATCCATCCATCCATTTTCTTCTGCTTATCCGGGAAGACTATTCACCTTTCTTATACCAAAGTACCAAGATGGGTTTGGTGAAATATTACAATTGGTTGATGTGGTTGATGTTTTGATCAAAGTCTTAAGCATTTATGCCTAAATTTAAAAGTTCAAGGACATTTTCAACGTTCAGGCATCACCACCACACAAGTGAGATGCTGTAGCAGAGGTTTGGTCCATGTGAGTGCTTGTGAAAGTAGAAAAGTGACTTACACAAGGACACAAAGACAGCATTGCTGAATAAAACCACAAACATCACATCATATTGTCATATTAGATCAAATCATCAGTGAATAAGTTCCCTGTCAGCAGCCACAATCCACTTTGAGTCCTTCACTTGTGTCGATCAGTGTGTATTAAATGTCCACTGCCAGTCAAATGTCACATTTAAATTGGTGCTGATCTGAAGGGGGGTATTTCTGGAGAAGGGCATATTGTGAATATGTGCATGCCCAGTGAAATGTTAGGAGAAGGCCTAATCTCATTTTCAGGGAGGATTAGTGGTAAGGTTAGCTTCTTTAAATGAGTACGCTCACAACACGGCTGCTGGGTTAAGACATTTGTCAAGAGGCTATACTGGGACAGAAGACGTCCAACACATGAGAAAGAAGTATAAAACCTTTGAGGTGGGAGTTCTTACATAAAACTAAAAGGTGTCCATGAAGTCTCTTTATTATTTAAAATATGTATTACAAAGGCAGTTGATAAGATGTCTTAATCAGACTTGTTCTATTGTGCTCAGTGGTTTCCAAAGTTTTTATTTTATTTATTATTATTATTTTTTTTTTACCTCATTTGATACACCTCTATATGGGCACCATTAGTCGGACAAAGCACATCAAGCCTCATCAATGTTTGCAGTCGCATCTGTTTTCTTTTGCTTTAGTTCAGTAATGTCCCATATCTTTGTTAGATACACGATATCTTTAACATAGCCCAACAGAAAGAAATCCAGAGGTGTGATATCTGGTGAACGTGGTGGCCATGGAAGTGGATAAATCCCTTCCAATCCAATGATCTGGAAATTTGATTGAGGAACTCACAAACATGCAAACCCCAATGTGGTGGGGCACTATATTGCTGGAAAATTATGTTTGTTTGAAGGTCCTACAGTTGTAGTGCCACATATTCAGTGAAAAGTAAAGTAGACATTTACAGTAATTGAGCTCTCGTGGAAGAAAAATTGACCAATAATTGGCCAAAAGTGTGATGTGAACTTTTATAACCACTGAGTACAATACTACAAATCTAATAAAAAATATCTCATCAATTGCCTTTGTAATAAAATTTTAAAACTGTAAACTTTATGGACTTTATGGACACCCTGTATATTAACATTAAGATATTACATATTTTTACTTCAGTTATACCATGATGACAAACATACAAATCACAAAACGTTCAACATATAAATAGATCTACTTCTTACTGGAAGTTTAAACATTACTTGAACTGCTCTTGGGTTGTATTGATTCCATTGTCATATTTACAGCTGCATGTTCATTACCTTGATTTTCTTACTGTGCAAATTGGTACTTCAAATATATTATAGTTTAACATTATAGTGTCATCATCATCTTCACAGTTCTTAAAAATATTTTATTATCACAACGTAACTTTCCACTTTTCTGCCATAAAACATATAAACCATCAGACTACAGCACATGTATTGGCAGTGTATTCACCAGCGTATACATATGTGAACAGTAACAGTGAAAGGACATGCTGATGTGAACGTGAACCCCAGGATTGAACCCAAAACCTTTGCGAAACTAAGAAACTAACCACACGGTTGTATTACATATGTATACCTCAACTCATAGTGACTTTACTATATGTCTCACCACTGTTTCCCATGGCCCAGGTTCACCTCAGAGACAGTGACAAACTGACAACAACAATGAATAAAGACAAAGGCTGGAGAGAAACGCTTTAGCACCTGAACCCTGCGGAGGACAGTAAACGTCAGCAGGAGATTTACACTGCTGTATATTGAGAATGTCCAATTCCCTTCTCCGCAATAATGCTCCTGCAGCTGTTATGGGCATCAGGCTGAAAACTCAGAGAGAGAGAGAGTGCGCTATGAGACGAAGAGACAAAAACTTGAATGACACTTCATCTCTGATCCACTTAACTGCTATCATACACTGAACGTCTCGCAAGCGACTCCTCGTGTAACCCCCAAACTGCATGATGGAGCAACTTATGCAAACAATAACCTTTTCAACACTTATTTGTGACAGAGTAAAAATAATGGGCTATGCTACACCAGTGGAGCTGGAGGAAGTGGCTGGGGTGTCAGTATGGGCAACAATAATGATTCTGTTTATTACATGCTTATTACTATAAAATCATGAGCATTAAATAAAGTATAAATACAAAAAAGTTATTATCAGAGAATTAAAGGGAAAATTATAATTCAAACTCACAATTCGACACTCACAACATATCTGCTGGAAATTGATATTATTTACTGTAGATTTCCATGGCGACAATCTCTCTATTTTATCCTTATTTATATCGCATTGGTTCTGCCCATAGACTTTAATAGATGTGAAATTGTCCATCTTTGCCCATTGCTACAACTTGATCACTTAGTTAATCGCTGCTATCTGGAGTTATATCAAATTGAACATTCCTTCACATACAAATGAAGGTGAAGCAAATCCCCATATTTAGGGTAACCAGACTGTGGTTATTAAAAAGGAGGACACCTGGTTCAGGGGCAAAAAAAAAAAAAAAAGCCAATGTCTGAGCTTTATAACCGGTGATTTCTGTTGCAGTGCATAAGATACTGCCGAGAGGGTTAGCCTATTCCTGTGTAGCCTGTGTGCTACATGCACTTGGGTTCGCAGCGCTAAAACTTTTTCATCTGGGATTTATGAACGGATTTCTGCAAATATTAGAACCATTTTGGTCAAATAAAAAGTGGAGTAGAGTTTCAGACATCAAACACTATATGGTGCATTTTCTGATCAAAAGGAGCAGTCTGGTCAATTGCCCTGACATGTGAGCGCACACAGGAGTGAGGAGGGAAAAGGTGAAATTTAAATACATGCTACTGCAGAGGTTTATCTGATGAACCAAAATGGTCATCAAAACTAAGAAAAGTGCCCAACACAAAGTTGTCAACTAGTAAAGAGTCTAGAAGCAGTTCAGTATTGTACAAATAATAAAAGTAGTCCTATAGAGCTGTAAAGAGAAGCAGGAGTCTCTCAATGTATAATATGGGATACGTTTATTTACTATCACTGGGAGTGAGGCGGGTTAATTGTCTTGCTCAAGGACACTACAGTATTCACCTAACAAAGCTGGAATTGCACTACAGCCTGTGGGTTGGTGGATCAGACCGCTGTACCGACGATGTACATGTCAAGCGGGATTCGAACCACCAACTTCTAAGCACTCTGCCAAATGAGCGACTGTCTCCATCAATACATAGGTTAATTTTGTCAATAATCATAGTGCACTAAAGACCCCTGAAGTTGGTGAGTGTGGTCCCTGATTTGCTGAAAGCCTCCAGATCACTGAGCAGCTGCTGACAGAGGGACATCTGGACTGTAGGACGTGTGGATGTGCTGCTAAAGTGTGTGAAGGAGACAGATCACAACACGCTGACAGCATCGACTCAGGTTCATCACTGCGAGCTGCCAAACCCACGTCACCAAGAGAAACCAGGAGCTCAGCACCACAGCACCATATGTGTGGCTAAGGAGCTAAGTATTTAACTACATTTAGAATATTTAATCAAGACTGTTGTATTTCTGTAATGTGCTTAGTATGTGGCGACATGGGGTTTGTCTCCACAGTACCTTCTAGTGGTTGTTTGTGTAGTTTCTTATCCCTGTGTTTATTTGTCCAAACTTCACCATCTCCATACGGTCACAGTTGGCGTTGCTGGCAGGATTGGCTGATGTGTGACAGACTTTAGGATTAAAAATGCACTATGTAAATCCCCTGTCTCACTGATTTGGCTTGGACATTCTACAGTATTACATAAACATATCCATCTTTCTTTTATTCAATTCCAAGCATTTTTATTGCCAAAAATTACTTGCCAAATTCTGGAATTACCATAGTAAATCACTTAAACCTGGCCTGAGCTTCTGTGATCTGTACCATAACTACACCCAGAACACAACGCAGAGGTACACAAAAGGGGTGGAGCGGTTACAGTCATTTGATGGAATGATCAGCTTGTGTCCATCTCCAAGTTTTATGCTGTTTTGTGCAATATTCCACGCAAAACAACAACATCACCATGGAGAAAAGACGATTTCGAACCCTCCACCTAAAAACGTACACATTGTCCCTTTAATGTTTAGTAAGTAAGGAAGATGATTGGATAAAAAGATCTCAGTCTACATTTGCACATAGAAAACACACTTTTTCCCACACACTTCAGAGTTTACGCAGATATAAATCATTTCGGCACAGCTGCAGTCTGCTGCTTTATCACTCCTCTGATAAGCCTTCTCAAATCTCCTCCAACATTGTGTGCCCTTCCAGCTCTGAGTCTGCCCCGTGTGTGAGAGCATGTGGTCACCTCCATAAGGCACAGAACAAGTGTACAGCAAATGTGGCTCTGCAGAACGTGTTAGAGTGAGTGAGGCTGTGATTATGGCCGTAACTAGGGCCCACTAATCTGTGCAGGCTGATAAAGATCCATCTCATCTCACAGCTCCAGCAGCTGAGGGGATGTGAACATGTATTTCAGTAAACGAGAAGATGATAGAATTATGCTAAGAGTGCTGAACTAAAGGGATACCATACATTTCAACTTACATTTTTATTTTATTTTATTTAAACCAAGCAACAACAAAAAATACACAATGCCTTCATCTTCCTTTAATTTTTTTTAATCAACATGTTGTAATTAGCAATGCTATTTTTAAGTAAGTAAAATAATCATCAAGTGACAATTTTGTGCAATTTTTATTTTATTTCACGTATCTTTATTTATACAGGGAGAGCCCAATGAGAGCATTCAGACTCTCCTTTTCATGGGAGCCCTGTTCAAATACAGAAAAATGCAAATGAAAAACAAACCAAACAAATAAGTGCACAAGTCAATAAAACATTAACAACATGTGCAGGTGTGAGTATAAATATTTGTCTCCAGATTATTAAAGTGCATTTGTGGCACCAAAGTATCCATATTTATATCTAATAGTAAAGGTTTTCTTTTACTTTGAACCAGCATAAAATAATATTGCAATGAACCACAAGATTGGATTGCCACAGGGAATAGTACTATCCCCATTGCTCTTTACATTACTTTACACTGATGATGAGAATTTTAGCATTAAATTCTGTGAAAAAATAGTTGCATAGTTTTGCACTTTGACAAACCAGGCTGCAGGCAAGACCTTTAAATGTGCTCACATGCTAAAAGGGTACTAGCGCCATATGCTTCTCATTGAGTTCAGGGTGAGTGAGTGTGTTTTTGGACAGTGGACATTTTTGCATGCACAATATAACACAATGGGGTTTCATTAGCTCTATCTTCCCTGCAGAGACTTCATAATTGACTGCACATACACACATGTCTGTCTCACAGGACGGCACATGCTGGAGGCAAGAAACCTACTCCGTTTTTTTTTTTTTTTTTTTTTTTTTTTGTGAAATATATTGATGTAATTCTGACTAATCTAATAATCTAATCTGTGGTGAGGGGTCCGGTGTGTGGCGGCTCTTATAACAGTAACACAGTTGTGAGGCAGAGAGGGAAGTTCAGGCCTCCAGGGAGGACCCAAGTGAGAACAGCCCAGCTCTGTGACCCCTGCACTTCAACAAGGCTTAAAAACGTTTTCATTGTATTAGCTGAGAAAAGTCTTTAGTGAAACTTTAAGCCAATAAGATCAACAAATGTAGCTATATGCAACTATATAATGTATAGTAAACATAAAAATCTGCTTTAATATACACTTTGCTGTAATTGACATCATTCTTGTATGTTGTATTTTAATATTTATTTTATTTAATTGGATTATTTTTATTATATTAATTATATTGTAAAGATGTCTGTGCAATTCCCTCAGTCGTCCAGGTATGATCCATAGCCCACAGTCCATAGTCACTCCTACAACATTTTGTGCAGCTGACATATTTGAGTTTTTCTTTTTATTATCATGTTGTAGATATTTGGCTTCATAAAGATTATTTTAAGTTATTTTGTTTGTAACCTTTCATGAATTGTTTACAAGTAACATGGCCTGCAAAAAATACTATCAAAATGTGTAAATTTTCTTAAAAGCAGTTTCAATTTTAGGATTATCATAACATTGTATATGAACTGACTGTATTATTGTTGAATTTAATGCAATTACAATGTTGTTGTTTTTTTTTACAGTATTACAATTTTATCTTCAACCGAGGCCAATAAAAGATGAGCTGTTGTAGAGTTTATTTAATTTTATTGGATAGTTACACTGTATGTAAATGCATCAAATACTTGAATTGTATGTGGAGATTTTTTGGTTTGTAAGAAGTGTCTATAGCTTTTATTTTCAGGGCACAAGGAAAGAAGATGCCACACAAACAGCACTGGTCAGCAAACAGCATAAAGAATGTAGTGCCGATCTGGCTGTAGTGATGTGAGGCCTGTTTTGTTCTCCACAGGTGCTGCGATTTAAAGCGCTGCTCATGTGACAGTGGTTTCAGCTCCAGTCTCAAGATGCCGACGCCTTCATCTGTGTTCGGAATAACTGTGTTAACAACTTCTCACACCGAAGTGCCCTACGCTCCCCCAGCACCGCACAACAACAAGAGAAACTGAGAAAGAACTGAAAACACACTGCTCTGTTTGAAATAAGCCCAAGGCATTAACAGTTTTGGTTCTGTGGTGTGGCACCTAATAAATGTAATCAGGACACTAGTTATGTTCAGATAATAAAGGGGAAGGGTTCATTTCCTTGTGACTAAGATAGTGATGGAAAAATCTGTCCAAGTATTTTTAAAAATATGTATGTAGTTTGTTTACACCAAAAAAAAAATTGCCACCTCTTTATTATTGATTTAATTATTGAAAGACTGAAGGAAAAGGTTGATTTTCCAATGCGATTTAAAGCGTTGCTTAACCTGAACCAGATTTAAGAGGGGTACAAATGCATTCCTGCTGCAGAGAAAAAAAAAAAATGAATAGTACAATTATACAGTTTATCTACAAAATCATCATACTTTCTTTCATGAGCTTCTGGTTCCCAGCAAAAAACGCAGGTCTGGTACACATAAACTGAGTAATCCAGGAACAGAAGAATAAAATGTGTCTTTTGCCTAAAATGTTCTTTGTTGACCAAGGAATAAAGTCTAAGTGTAGCCAGTGCAGTACACCAACCTGAAATGATTTAGTCAAATATTTCTGTTTATACATTACTGCTTAAGTATTTGGGTTCAATGTGTTTTTAGTTGGAGGTATGCGCATACATTATATTAGTCTTATAAAAGTTCATATCATATACAGCCACTAGGGGGTAGCTGTGAGTGTGTCCTGTAGCAGCTTGTGATGCCTCTTTCTCAGGAAATAGAAATTGGTGCAAGTGTGTCCTTTCTTTTGTGTTAAAGTAAGATGTTGCTATCACTGCGCTGTTTTGAGAGCAAACTCCCACAGCTCTAAAAGTTCCCAGGCCTCTGCTCCAGTCTTAGCTCAAGTCCTACCTCACTAATGAAGCACATGCATTTCATTTGAGCTCACTGCCTAATGCCCCAAGAGAATATGAGGATGAGGGGAAGGCGAAAGGTCCAATAAAACTCTGCAGGCCTTCGGTTCGAGGCAGGGGCACAGAGCTGGTTGTAGCACCTGTCACACGTGTCCTGGGACCAGTGAATGCTATTGATGAGCCCGCCGAGGTCAGAGTGGGCCTCATCGCATCTCCCAAGCAAAGCCGGAGGGATTGCTGGACACCTGTCAATCACAGAAGGGAGCTATAGGATCTGCTCTCAGCTACTGTGTCCCAGGCCTAAGGCGGTTAAGCCAGCACACAGCAAGCTCAGGACATTCTCACGGAAACCCTATAACAAGATAATGATCTTACAATATTACAGCCACATTCATAAACTTTTCACACACTGGCACTTTATGTCCGAGTTGTGTATCACCCATATCAACATCTGTTTCTGTTTTTTCATTTCCCACAGAGCAGTGTAACAGTTTAGATCTGATTTACTTTCTGGGAGGACATCACTAAAATCAATATTAACCTTTCCTACAGTAGCAGCTTAGGCCAAAAAACTCTCCTGTTGAACCAAAAGGCCATCTTTTAGAATGGACAATGCTATACTTCTTTGTATCATAAGCCTAAATATAAAACAAAAAAATCTTTATATTGGGTACTCATTATCTAAATTGCCATTGGTGGGAGAGAATTTAACTTTAATTTGCTAATTCATTTCCTTATTTCAAATATGTGGAACCAGTGAAATATTCTGTCACATAACGAATGAAATTAAATGAAACCTGGTAATAATTACTAAAATCCAGATTAAAATTCTTCATTTAAGTCAATTTATGTGGAATTAAAATAAATACATTTAATAAAAAATATAAAATGGTAAAATGATTTAGTAATGAGTGGCTTCTCATCTGAATCCTGCCAAATACAAAAGACTGAAGCCCATTTCTGCACCAGGGCGGTCCCACAGGTCACCTCCATTAATGTTGCTAGAGCCCTTTAGGAAACAGCTTTAGTTCAGGTGCTGTCTGTGAAACCTGGGTGATCGGAGTGAACGTGACCTTTGACCACTCCCTTTGAGCATAAAAGGTGGTTAGACTGCGGACAGAGGGGAGACATATTATATTATGGGTGATTGAATTAAGTTTTCTGGTTCTCGGAGTGCCTGGAGGGTTTAGTGAGAAATCAAATCCGTCTTCTCTGCTGTCTCCTGGTTGTCCAATGGGCCTTGCAGCTGTCCTGTTTCCCTCTGATTTTTCTCTGTCAGATTTCGGCCTATAATTAGCAGAAAGACCTCAGTGACTCTATGCGCACATGTGAGTGTGTGCCTGGTCAACGCAGAACTAATGGCTTAAATCCCCCTCCCCACGGTCTTTCGCAGTGGACCGTGCATCTTAAAGGCCAACCCCGCAGAGGTCTCCAGGGCAGTGCCAAGGGGCATCTGTAAGCCCCCCGCGGAGTCTTTCCCCTGCTCCGAATTCCAGGCATGGCATCAGACATCCCACCTGCTGCTCCCGTTGCATTTAAAGAGCAGGTTTATAGATTGGGCTAAAGATCCTGCATGGGTCTGTGAAGTTACAAAGGGGGTATGGCTGTGGGAACTGACCAAGAGTTTTCCATTACGTCTACCTGAGCCTCTACGATAATGGACGCTTGTATAATGTCGGACAAGGTCATGTTTGGCAGGTCGGGCTGTGATGGGAGGGGGATTGACCCACCGGGGTGGTGTCATTCAGGCCTAAGTGGACACAGCTCTGTCAGTGTCATTGTGGAGGGACACCTGCTACTGCCTCATTGTCTCAACACAAAACTAGAAATCAGAGAAAAAGTATTTAGCAAAAATACCTAGAATAATAATGAAAATGTTTGTAATAAGTCAAGGGATACAATTTAAAACATTTGCACTGTGAAACTTTTGGGGGTTTGCTACGTTTACCATAGAAATGTCATGTTTTTTGCCCGAAATGTTCGACAGTATGGCATTGATGACATGTGCTATAATTGCTTGCAAAGTTCCTTGAATCTTGCTAAGCTCACCTCTCCATAGATGAATTATTGAATGATTTTAAACAATTGCGGGATGGAGTCAAAGATACAAGCAAACTTTTGGATTCAAGTCAACTCTCCCTGTTTACTACCTACCATATTTTAAGTTATTAATAAATGATTCATCACAAAATAGCCATTCCCTTGCAACCATAACCCAAATACGATGGTGTGAAATGTCTCAGAATATAAATAGTTGTTGCTGGTCTGTAACTCTGCCTCACCAATAAACACATGCCAAAGGACTGTATTTTTAATGGAAGCGAAAGAGGGTCAGTTCAATAGTGCAGCGGCGCAACAGCTTGAAATCCTAGCGTAACAATTTCCAGTGTGATCTCGACGCGTAATTCAGCGTGCAAAATGAGACAAATACCACCGCACATTTGCTACGAGACAGTATTTCCTCAGAAACCGGAGCCTCATCCTAGAGTAAACCGTGGCGTTAAAGGTATTACAAAATCATTCTTTCACTCCTTTTTCTCACACTTCATTTCGGCATTTCTCTAGTTTACAGAGGATTTCGCCCGTTACGGAGGATTTGAGAGGTTTATCAAGTTTGCCCGGCTTTCCTTCCCATTAAGCCACAACACTAAATCACACATTTGTCTAAACAGATGTTGTTTTATACCCTGCTACGAAGTAATGCATGAACCGAACACTTTTTTTTCTGGTCTGAAGACTTGATCGATTGTAGGCACAGCTGTAGAGTCATTTCAAAGGCAACCAAAAGGCTAAAGTTAGCACTGGGAGGTAAACACCACTGATCTGACAGCAGAGAAAACTACAAGAAAGTTCAAGTTAGAAAGTATAAAATTTATCAGTGGCTAACAAGACAAAGATATGAACAATACAAACAAGTGAAGACCCATCATGTTTTTGACTGGCAGGTTCATGTGGTCCTCAGCATCTCCATAGGAACAAGAGTTTGGTTGCTATGAACAACATGGGCTGATGGATGAACTGTCTGGGCTTCCACGCCGTCAAAAGGGTATAAGGTGTAAGAAGTACTACCACTAAATATAGTTAGGCTAAAGTCCTGCTTCAAACTAGGTCTATGCCATATCAAAAAACAAAAACAAAAAAATATAATTAAAAATAAAGAAAAATCTGTCAAAAGCATATTGCTGGTACTAGCAAACAGGCTGGAGGCTCTGGGATTGTTGCGTGTGACATCATCACTTAACAGTCCCATTTGACAACTGCTAAAGCCTACTTGTGCTACAACTGAAAATCCTCATACTTAACCCAAATCATACACAATAGGTAAAAATACTCCAGCTAGGGTAGTCCTAACCCAGATCAAGATATACAGATAGGTCCCCAGGTGCTGCACAGGTTGGCCCTGCGGTATTGAAGTATACAACTTTTTTCTTATTTTATGATCTAATGCATATTGTGTCGTTGGGAAAGATGCACAAAAAAAAAAGAAAAAAAAAAAAGGATGTCTTATCTGTTCAAGAGGTACAAGTAAAATGTGCTTACCTCTCTGTTTGTACACCAGTGAAGCTGTGGGCTATAGTTGATTCCCATGACTTCAGGCCTGGCACAAGGGAAACACATTACATCCAAGTGACAAATAATTGACTGGCATCAGGTGGTGGGGTACAGGAAAAGGTTGTAGTTACAAAAATAGCATCTTTTTTCTCAATAAATCGTCGTTGGTGCAGCCAGAGGCCTGTGAATTGACACAAAACACTGTTAGGTATTCAGTGCATCAGTGATTAATGTGACAGAGAGCTCTTTCAAGTGTGATCACAAATAGAAGATGAAAGACTTCGGACACAAAACGTCCCTCAGCTCAGACTGATTCTGTGACACAGAAATATATATGGGATGTAGCAGGTGTTTTCATAAGTTTAGCTGCTTTGGTTATATATATATATATATATATATATATATATATATATATATATATATATATATATATATATATATATATATAATATTTATACATACACACTGCCTGGCCCCAAAATAAAGGCACCACCTGGATTTAACTAAGCAAATAGGTACAGTATATGCTCAAAGATTGAGGTCAGCTGACACCTGAATATACTGAATAATCAAAGCTAAAGGTGGTCCAACAATATATTAGAGTGTGTGACATTTTCTTTTTTGGTGGTGACTTTTTTTTGGCCAGGCAATGTACATATATGTCTAATTTGTTGTTTCTTAGCATAGTGGAGTGAAACAAATGCAATCTTTATATAATTTAAAGTTCAGATCCAAATTAGTATGGTATGATAGTAAAACAATCAAATACAATCTATACATTCATAATTTCCATATGGTCCTGGTAATTTTCCAAGTTGTACACCATCTAATACCAATAGTAATTAATAGCATGTATCACTGTTTTATTGCCAATTTCACTGTTATACTTTTACAAATTTGCATTAATTGTGGTGCCCCATTGGCCTTACAAGGGATATACCATAAGCAAGCCAAGGTGTTGAATAAGCAAATCTGCTGCTATGGTGTCATTAAATTAACACCTTTCAAGAAAGTTACACTGAGAAACAGAGGGATTTGTCAGCTCCTGCTGATAATATGTAGGATGTTATTGACCTGTCACCTCTTCCTACAATCAAATTATAATCTGCAGTATATATTATTTGGCCATACTGGCTTGTCAAAGCATGATGGCAGAGATTGGCAGCCTTGCTGCTGTCAGTCTGCCCCAGGACAGCTGTGACTACAATAGTAACTCACCACCACTGAGTGTGGAGTAAATTAATAATGCACTTGCGTACCTATATAAATCCTATGATTAATTAAGTAATAACATTTTCATATGCATATCTTAAAGTAGCACTATGCAACTTTTTCGGCGAGGAGTCCTCCCAATTTGTCTCCATGGAGATGTTGTGTTGTCTGGAAGGTTCCACAAGAAGGCATGACACTTCTAAGCTATCTTGCAGTTATTCAATTACAGATGTCTGACCAGTAACTTGGCCTGTTGGTGTCACTTGCTTGTTTCTATGGAGATAGATAAGTTAAATGCCATACTGTGGAACATTCCGGGCAAAGCAATAACATGCCAGTGGATAAGCATGCAGCAGTACTCCTGCCAGAAAAGTTACGTAGGGCACCATACACCTCCAACATAGAATAGGTCTTAGCTGTTGGCTCTGATATGTAGTAAAATACAGGACACTAGAGGAATCACTACTGAATTACACCCCGTAAGCATTTTGTAATCGTAAAAATGTGGGCTTTCTGCTCTGCCTAAGAAAGACATCCATCATTCAGGTATGGGACCACTGCCAAAGTAAAAAAAAAAAAAAAACTTTATAAAATCCCTCCTGAAGAAAGATAATACCACCTATGATTTATTTAATACAAACCATCCTTGGAGTGAGTTAGCAATGACTCTGCACATGAGTCCACTGCTCACAGTAAACCAGCCACAAATCCTGACAACTTTGCACACAAAGTTGGGCTCAATGTCAGCCTCCAATGTAAACTATCAGTGCTGGCCCAACACTTGGCCTTTACAAAGACCCTCTGTAGTTATCACCTAAAGTGTGAACGGACTGCTCTCTCCGCCTTTTTATAAACTATATGCACAGCCAAGAAAAACATCATAATCCAGTTATTTACTTTGAAAAGATGTAATCTCGAGGGCTGGATATCTCCCTGTGTATCTGACGGAAAGACACTGTGAACTTTGGTGTTGGGTATTTTTACCTCCTCAAATAATCAGAGCCCAATTCTTCCATTTTATTTCACTTTGACATTCCTATGCTGTACCTCATTGAGATTAAAATGTTTGTAAGGGATCAAATATATGAGCTAACAAATCCAAGGCAAATAGGAATAGGTGCACATACAGGGTCATGTTTAGTAATATATATTTCTATTCTAAAATTGCTACCTTGTTCTACTACTACTAACTTGTGCTTGTGTTCATCGCACTGAAAGACTTGCATCATGCATCTTTACTGTGAGTGGGCTTGCATCTCCACAAACCTGACTCTCATTTGGCCTGAAGGCATTCTTTTGGCTAGAACCTTCCACAACATGGCATAAAATATTTCTATCTCCAGGGAGAATTGAGAATGAAAAGTGATCAAAATATGTGTTTAGCTTTGATATAATATCATTTTACTATGCACAGTCAAAGTAAAGTGGAATCTTTATTGCAAGCTAGAGCATTCACAATATGCATTCACAAAATTCATGCTTACATCTCATTGTGCTGCTAAAATACCAAAAGTATTTATTATGTGAGTTGATTTTGTATAAAATAATTACAAAGAATTCATTAATGACATAAAGAGTCATTTTTACTAATGAAAACACACAAGCCCTTGCCATTCAAAGGTGTAACTTGAAGAATATGAACTTTGTGAACTTCATAACAAATTTTGTTGGTCTAGTTTTAATACAATAATATGTCTAGCATTATAAGCTGTATTACTATGCAGGTTATCTATTTTTACATGGGCTGTAGTATTGTATGTATGCTTGTATTCTATGTTGGTCTCCATCTGGCTGAACAGATGCTCTCTTACATGCAGCATAAGCACTTTGAAAATGTTTCTCCATAAATCAATTTAGATATAATTACAGACAACACTATTTGTCAGTCAGCATGGGCTCATATCATGTCTTGAGAAATGATTAGCATAGCAAGCTGTTTCACCGGTAGGGTGATCAAATTGGAAACCTCTTCTCTTTCATCTCAGTTCAAACATTTGTCTATGCTTGTATGGTGATCCTACTCATTCATATTGAAATTATTATAGGACTACATGGACTTGTACAGACTAATATAACCCAAAGTATTATTATTATTATTATGGATTAAAATTACAACAATTATAAACAACGGTCTACAATTAAATGTTGCATGAAAAATGTTTTGCTGTGCTTCCTGTCAAAATCTGAAATGTAAAAAAAACAACAAAAACAAAACATTAATACTAACCTCTACTAATGTAAATATGATGATACTGCTAGCTCATATGTACACAGCATGTCATACTGTTACATAGAAAACATTCCAGTGATATGTAAACATCTGTTCCATTACACTCCAATTTAAAATACATAACACAAGGACTAGGCTACGTCCCATATGAATGTTTCAAACTAAAAGTGTAAAATGGAAACCACTCATGAAATTGGCACTCCCATGGTAAGGTAGAGCCAATTCAAACGTACCATATTTACCAGTAATGACAAACCAAGTATCTCTGTGGTCTAAAGGAGGTGAGACGGCCCTGCCCTCTTCAGATGACCAGTGTAAATCCACTGGCCCAGAGCGATGGTGCTGATGGACGCAGCTTGTGTGACATGCAGAATCAGGGAAAGTGCTGATTAATTAGAAGGCAGCTAATTGGTGCTCATCTAAAACAAATATAACGACCTGGTGACATGCAGTATGAGCGGTGTAAATGATCAGGCAGAGGGAAAAAGTCACAGAGCAGTGACTGATGCTGGACATCAATACCTATAGATTTCTATACTTCTGCAGAACAAAAATTATAGTGGATCAAATATGTCTGCAGAAATGAGCCATGTCCCTTTGGAAACAATGAGGAAAAAACAATAACATAATAATTATAATCACCAACTCATGAGTTTCTAGAAATATTTTTAGAACCCCCAAATGATTATTTATAAAGTAATGTGTAAGAACTCAGGGTGGAACAGCAAATGAATATTAATTGCCTTCAAGATTAAATAGAAGGAACATTTTCATCACTATAAAGTACACATCATATTTGTGGTACTTGCATCAAGGTCATTCAGGCTGTGTTTGCGAACAAACACATCTGATCCACTCTTCACTGATTTGATGTATAACCAGCCTCTCTTTTATTGTATTATATTAAATGCATGTGCTAAACCTGTGGTCCTCCGGACATGCTGTGACCCTGTGAAACCTCTTGGCGCACTGAAGTAAAATGAACTGTGAGCTTCGGGCTGCCTCTCTTTCCCTGGTATTGTAACTCTATATGTGCAACTCAAGCATGGCTGAGGTGATTAAAGCAGATCTGAGCCAACCCGGTGAAATGCAGTCTACAGGAATGTTCCACTTGACCATCCAGAGCATACCAAGTGAGAAGGAGAACGGGCCTCCAGTTTCATGGACCTTCTGATGTGGCAGGCAACCCAACATCTGAGCTAATAAAGAGTTAACCCCTGGAAATCTATATGCTCACACTTTTAAGTATTAAAAGTCTCCAGCTTCATTTTAAAGTATTATGGATAAATATGAATAAATGTTTGAATTCAGATGTTTTTTGAATTCCAGCACACAATACATGATGCTTGTCGCAGAATCCTCAAAACAAGGTTAGATATGCAGAATGTTTGGAGTGATTTATGAAATATGGGTTTGAAAAAGCACTTTTGACACATATTTGACTGGAAGATGATCATTAAATAAGATAAAGAGTGCAGTGCAGGTGAAGATAGCTATATAGGGTCACATTTTTTCAACTATTGTATTAAAAAACACTATAGGCTATAAAAAACTATTTATGTAGCATATGGTTTTACACTAAAGGTCAGACGGACCGCTGTGCTGCAGTAAATCTAATGTTCAGTTGTATTTATCATCCTTCACATACTTTCTAACATGACAGACTCTGACTCAGACAGTCACCTTCATGTGTGGGTCACTCTGTGGGCAGAGACAAATTGAAAGATGCACAGGTGGTCTGCCCCTGGCCCTCTCATGTCAGCCCCAAACATTGCATCACACATGGAGCTGTCCTTGTGTGTGTGTGTTTGGGGCGGTGTACTCAAAATATGTAACACAGTGATTGTAACTGAAAACTACTGAAACTTTTAGTGCCTTGTGACTACAAACTACTGTAGATCCTTAACCATGTAAATATGTCTTAACATGGTAAAGAATATTCTGAAGTTTAGATACAAGGACAGGGACAGGATTATTGGCCACTCTATCACTAGTATTATGTTTAGATTTTTCTTTATACACAAACAGCTAATATTTTCACCACTACAAACATCAAGTTGGTAACTGTCTATAAACTGTTGAGAATATCAGTTTATCCATCAGTGTAAACCTTGTATTGAGCCACAAGAGCCAAAACCCACAGTGGCACTCTCTATTGTAGCAGGCATTGTGAGAACAATCTACTACTCTCATCTCGTTAGCTTGACCAGTTAATTAGCAGACAGGACACGTCGAACCAAGATATCAGCCAATGGCGACACCCGTGGGTGTTGGGCATCAAGGTGTTAAAATGAGGGCCTGATTTATTAAGCTCTAATTGTTGGTGTACATGTCTCTCTGTCAGACAGGGGCTGGGGTTACTGACAGACACTGAGTGTGAACTTTTGTCGGCCGCAGATTCATAGCACCTCAAACCTCCCACTGGGGAAAGAATATTTGTGAAAAGTCGCAAACTTGTTGCCACCAGTCCAAAGTACCCCTTGTGTTGTGTGGGTGGGAGGCTTGTTTTGTCTCTCAGATGATTAATGAGAGAGGAGGCCGAGGGGTGGCACGGACAGAAACAGGAGAGGGAGTGGATAGACAGGGCTGAGAACACAGGCTGTTGGACTAAAATATCCAGCGTGGGGGGTCGCCAAGGGCAGCAGGCAGGGGTCGCCACACTGGAGTGGACTGCAGCGTTCAGCCACAAGCATGGGTCTGTAGATAGACCCAGATAGCACAGGCTCAAAACAGTGTGGCCCGTCTGGAGCTGCTATTTGCAGAGCAGAAATTCAGCTTCGGACACACGCTGTCATCCGATGATGGATCAGCGAGAGGAGCAGATCAGATGGGCCTGGGACAGGGGCTGGGGGGATGGGGAGGGGGTCTGCAGGGGCATCCTGCAGGGGAAAACAAACCTCCATGTGCTGAGCTGTGTCAAAGCTCTGACAATCAAAGTCCTCTGCCTCATATTTCGTCATGCAGCTTGTTTCACCCAATAACCTTTTATTTGGGGCCAAGCTCAATTTTTTGTTACATGACTAATATGAGAAAATAACTAAAATGTTGTTGTCATCATGACACGGACTTACATATGCATTTGATGTACACAAAAAAACAAACAAACAAAAAAAATCTCAAATGTTCGCTGTGTTCCTGTAGAAGACTTTTCTCAACCTGATAAATGATAAGCCACATTTTCCTTTTTTGAAACCTTAGTACTCAAAGCAAAAAAAACAAGGAAAAATTCATCAATTCACATGGAGCAGAGGTGAGTTTTGTGTATTGCCAAGGTGCACTGGCAATAACTGAAATTGAGACACCAACTTTTGGATCAGTGAAAGAAAGCTCTACAAAGTGACTTAATGCTGCCCAAGTTAGCAGCATTTCCTATTTAGCATAAAGGGAAACATCTTTGAAGTATATCCCAGTGAGCCCAATTTTACAACAGACTTGCATACTGTCCATTCTTTTTGAACTGTCCTAGGACGATGGACATACTTAACGCTTCACCATCTTGGCCCACATGTGTCTGTAGTTAAACAGCTTGAATAGGTTTGGCATAACAACATTGCCCTGGGGTCAAAGGGCATCAGGTTCTGTCACTGGTCGCAGTGTCTCCAAAGCTCTCTTGATTTATACATGGACTCTGAATTTACAACTTGTCAAATCCTGTCTGTTAACAGAGGGATGAGGAGAATAAAGCAATAGGAAGAATGGAGTGTCCATAAGGATATAGAGGAAAAAACTTTTGTATCAATGACTCACTGGCACATTTGTCTTGGAACAGGATGGCCAGAGGTTTGATCCCAACTCAGGATATTGTTGTTTGGTCCTTAAGCAAGGCACTTCACTCACCCTTACTGTATAAATGTGGAGTATGAGAGAGTGGAGGTGTTCAAAAACCCCTAGACTGTCATCCACATGTGTGTTAATTAGCATCAGGGCAGCTGATTGAGGGTACATTTTAGTACTAACGCCTTCTACTGCTGCAGCAATTTCAGCATTACAGATTTAATTGTTAGTGATATATATTTGTGACACGCCATTTGTTTAAAAAAAAAAAAAAAATCCATTAAATGATATAAAATGTTTTGTATATTTATTTTCTACATAAAGTTTTGTATTGTGTTGTACAGTGTCTGTTCAGTGCAGATAAAACAGGATGAGCTCTAACCCGTGTTCATGTCTGTGTGTGGGCACTGGGAGCACCTGGCGCAGTGAGGCCAGCATATAAATTCCCATCATAAGGAGAGGGGAAGTGTCACATAGTTGGGTGTCATTTTTTTAAGACGTGAGGAAATGCCGGCCCGCTTGATTTCCTCATGAAATACAGCAATACTTCAAATACTGCTCTGCATCGTCAGGCAGAAAACATTTTATGTGACGGAGCACAAGATAAACCAGAAACCTTATCCATGGTTTTAAGAATTCTGGGAATTTAGGACAATTATCAAAGTGATAAACATTTTAAACAAAATATGATATATTTTTAATCGGAAAAAATACTCAACATTTTTCATATAACAGAAAGCTGAAACCCATGCATCAATTACATCTATTCACTTTGGGATGCATCAAGTCTTTGTTATTTCTCAGCTTTATTTCAGTTTGCTGAAATATTGTAATAAAATAACTGAATTTATATAGCTTGTTTGATTATATGCAACCCACTTTACACTGCATTATTAGTTTACTAATGGCACACACATGGATATAATCTTAACAAAGAAATTCCATAATGAATGGCATATTGTGTGTTCCCAATGGATTTTAGCAACTTCTGTACAACTGGGTGTATTCGAAACACAAAAGTTAAAGTTTAAATGAAAAACTTGGTTCATCACAGAAAATGCAAGTTTAATTAGAGAGAGAAATGCTGCTTGGAAAACTGCACACACAACCAGGTCAAATTTGGATTGGAGATTTTTTCATAAAAAAAGAAATAGATGTTTATCAACTGTTATCAAGACTTACTTCTTACTTCATCTCTGTGCTGACAGAGAGTCACGGAAATCCAGCAAAGTTATGGAGGACAGTAAGAGCCCTCTCAGAACCTGTATTCATATGTTGCTGATATTTTATTGGATTCAGCTATTGCAAATTCTAAAGAGGAAATATATGATGCTTTTAATAGGCATTTTATCTCTGCATGTTTTGAATAATAATGGCCTTCTGAGCTTGATTATGTTGAATCTGAACCTCTGGCAGATAGCAGTCACATTTTCTCTTTAAGACCTTTCACTTACATGGAGGTCTTAAATGCACTCTGCTCTATAAACCAAAGATGTCCACGAGAGCTGATGACCTTGATCCAAAACTTCAATTATTAGCTGCCCCATATTTAATGCAACCTCCATTACACATTTTTAATTTGTCAAAGCAAAAGTTTTAAATGACATTTTCACAGCCCTTGATGACAAACAAGATTGTGTACCATTGTTTATTACTTTAACTAAAGATCCAGTGGCTCATAAAATCCTCTTGAAGCACCTGAAGCATATTGGCTTTGACAATGCCCAGGCAATAGTAGCTGATAGGTTTAAATCAAATTTTAAAATTTATGACAAAGGAGTGCCCCAATGCTCAATATGGGGCCCGCTACTTTTTACTATATTTATTAATTCCATCGGTTGCAATTTAACAGAAAGCCTCACACATTTATATACAGATGATGCTGTTTTGTGTGCAAGTGCTCCCTCTGCTAATCAGGCAATTTTAAAACTGCAGCAAGATTTTAATGGAATCCAAAATACCTTCAAAAATCTTAAACTATTACTGAATGCACATAAAACTAAGTATGTGATTTTTTTTTCTAAAAAAACAAAAAACAAAACCCAAAGCATTTAAGTCATGTACAAGCTGCAAATCTTTATACAATAAATGGTACACTGACTGAATCAACACCTATAAATAGCTAATACTATATATATATATATATATATATATATATATATATATATATATATATATATATAGTATAGCTTCTTCATCATTTGGAACATTTAGATACACTCTTTCACTCAGCCCTTCATTTCATTACAGGTGATGAATTTAAAACCCATCATTATGCACTCTATGAAAGTAGGTTGACCATTAGCTGTCAGAAGAGAACACTGTCTAACACTGTCTAAAATGTATTTATATGGATTACTTGATAGACTGCCTGAATATCTCACTTGTTTGTTGAACTTTACTATGGGAACTTATAATACAAGATCTTATGATTGTCTACATCTTATGACTGTCTACAAAAATTGGCTGCACTAGAACTGAAATGAGGGAAAAAAGGGCTTTCGGTTATTCTGCTTCCCAAAAATGGAATACAGCTCAAGGACTGGTGACATTGGTTCCACTAATGGACTTCAATAATCTGGTGATCAGCAGTTATAATCATACCTGCACCTATTTTTAATGTTTTAAATGAAACTATGCATTTATTTTTGTTCTTTGTTTTTTTGTTGTACTGTATTTTAACAGGGTGCTCATAAAAAAGAGAGTCTGGTACTCTCATTGGGCTCTCCCTGTATAAATAAAGAAATGAAAATGAAATTTATTTTCTTGTCAAAACCATAAATAGTGCATGGCTGGAGAAGTAATGACTGCCTGTTGAAGTGAAAACGTTGTGATGACAGAAGGACAGGACTCAGATTTCTGTCAACTACACTGTGCACCACATGGATAAAACCACTGTGTGAAAAACACAGAAAGTGGACAAAAGTTATTCTCTGGATACTCTAGGTGATTTACTATATAGGTTAATTAATCCATTTTGAGTTGCCTATTGGGTGCTTTTTTGCACAAGCATGGGCAAATTGGTATTGGTTTTCCTGTGCTGCACTTTGTGTCCCGACCTGTTGCCATGGGCACACTTTGAGTCCAAACATATAGATAAGATCATCAAACTGCTAATTTATTGCAGAAGCACTATCGTCTTTTACCAGTCTTGACTTTGTATCGTGAAACCAAAAATGTCACAGTTATTTCCTGATCTCTCTGTCCCAGAATAACACCCGGGTGCCTCCTGTAAAAGTGCCTCTCGGCATGCCTATCACAAACGCCCTGGTATTGATGACACTCGCCTATTAAAAGAGATGTTCCATGTATAATCTCCTCATTAATTGAATGTCACGACAGTTCTCTGTGTAATCTCTACAGAGGAAAGCCAGAGTATAGATGGACCAGAGGATCCTGTGTACTATAAAAATATTAAATATAGAACTTGGTGGTTTTCCAGTTTTGATCATTATTGCATTCTGCCATGAAGTCAGTTTACCTTTAAGGCATGTCAAACCTGGATGGAAAATGTATTTTCATCTAAATTTTGCAAACTTTTACAGTCCCTGGTTTTGATTATCTGTCCTTTATGGTCAACTAGAAGCAGTTGAAGCTACTTGAGAAGATGTCACAAGTATTTAGACTGCATCTGAATGGGCCTATTCAAAGACTGAGTGTAAAGAAGAAGTGAAAAATAAAGTAGACCAATGTTGAAAAACGTGTTAAAGTCTTCAGAAAGTACAGTAAATCAGCGGCTGATTATCATTTACTGGCACATTCCTGACAGCTGTGTGAGGCAGCGACACAGATCCTTTACAGTGAAAGTAAGAGGTAAACAAACAAACAGTTTTGCCGAATGTCACGGAGTGCCCGCTGTGCGTTTGTCGGCGGGGTCACCATGGTAGAGGAGAAAACAGCAGTGGAAATGTCATAAATCAGATGGATTTTAGAATCTGATGACAAACCTAATTCCTTTCTGAAAAGAGCCGAGCTGTCCCCCCCTGACTGTCATCGAAGCTGGCCTATAAACATGGCAGCTGTCAGAGAAGCCCGTGCGGAGCGCGAAGGACATGCCTCTGCCCCTCTCACATGCTCCTGCCCCAGGACTATTCTGGACCGGAGGGGCAGCCGAATTCCACTTTGCATTTTGTCACATTGGGCCGCAGTGGGGGCGGACCACCACCCAAAGCAGCACACAGCGGCATTACAACTTGCCACAGTTACCCAGCATTCCCTGTGATGCCTGACCATCTGTTGAAGGGCATTTACCCTCACAAAATCACTTTATCCTTTTATCACTCTGAAGGCAGGTTGTGAAGCCTTAAAAAGGAAATGTGGGTGCAGGGAGAGTGGTGACGGTGGGAGGAGATGGGAGGAGGTGGGAGGAGGTGGGAGGAGGTGGGAAGGGGTAGGAGGGGGCTGGGGTGCGCTCTGCTAAATGTTGTCACTGCGAAAGGTGAGTAGAGAGGCTTTAGTGGCCATTTTCCACTCAACAAACGTCCAGGCTCATCTCCCCCTCCACTCACACAGCAGAGGTAACAGGATAGTCCACAGTGTGTCTCCGTAACCCAGACTATTAAAGCTGGCAACTCACTCACTGCAGATAAAAAGAGACATATACGATTACAGAGGGATGTCCAGGTATCCAAGACTAGATCCTAAAATGTTGCATTAACCCTCCATGCTATAAAACAAGGGATACTGGGAAATGTGCAAATTAAAATCTGAGACGTGTGATTCAATTTATCTAACCGTTCACTTTTTTCTCATCCGGGGTTTGGTAGCATCTTATGGGCTGTGGGCCATGGTCAGCTTTTAGCAGGGCTTACCCAAAGTGATAACCATGTTCACTGACACGTCTTTCATGAGATGAGGCCTGAGTACACAGAAGACTTTAGCCAGGCTTCATCCTTAACTGGGAGGTGATAATGCTAATCTACATGTATGATATAGGCATCTAAACAGTGACAGTGCTTACTATCATTTAGGAATTATTTCGCTCTTTGTACAGCCTAAGATCATACTCCTTCATTGATTTGAACAGAGCAGCTGTTGGTAAATAATTTATTTACTGTATTAAAACCTCATGCAGCTGTTTTCATGTTTGATCATCAGAGAATCAATGGACGAACTACAGTCAATATGAGCTGTGGCTACCACATGGCTAATCCTTGGTCCTGGTACAGCGGGGAGGCTGTGTTCTGCTAATGGTCAGGAATCTTTTTTTATCCTAGTTTTTTGGTCTTTCTTGCTGAAAGAAATGCATTTGCATTTTACGTGACAGTGTTAATAAACCCAATCAATAGAAGTCCTAGTTGGTCTGTTTAGCAGTATGAACCAAATGGAGGTGACAATTGCCTAGTGCTTTGTATATTACTGACCAGTGTTCGGCACGAGATCTGGATTTTAGTTGCTAACTGATCCTGATCTGTCCCAGGGAAGAATGGATTAATTTCAAATATCACATCAATTACATAATTCTATGTACATTTGTTAAGTCGATTTTACCTTTAGTTTACAAGTTACATGTTTAGATGCATGTAGCAAGAAAGAAAAGAAAGAGTTTGAGAAGGGAGTTAAAGAAGCATTTTATGTTATGAAAGACACCCCTTCCTTGAACAGGGATGGGGGTCTTAGACATTATCAATCTCCTCTTTATAACTCCATCCTCAGACCCAAATCAAAACAGAGCAAACAACAGGGCTGGCCAGGATGCTAATAGCTGTGAAAGCACTGATTAGGGGCTTGAATGATTATGATAAGTATGACTAAGGCACAGTGCACACTTAGTGTAGTTCAACAGACCTACCTAACAAACAGAAACTGTAAACAATAGGTATTTTTAGTTTCAATGTAGCTCCTCCCTTCAAATATATACACTGCCTGGCCAAAAAAAAAAAAGAAGTCGCCACCAAAAAAGAATGTCACACACTCATTGGACCGCCTTTAGCTTTGATTACGCATTGTTTCGATAAGCTTCTGCAATGTCACAATGATTTATTTCCATCCAGTGTTGCATTAATTTTTCACCAAGATGTTGCATTGATGATGGTAGAGTCTGATCGCTGCACAAAGCCTTTTCCATCACATCCCAAAGATTCTCAATGGGGTTAAGGTCTGGACTCTGTAGTGGCCAGTCCAGGTCTGAAAATGATGTCTCATGCTCCTGAACCACTCTTTCACAATTTGAGCCCGATGAATCCTGGCATTGTCATCTTGGAATATGCCCGTGCCATCAAGGAAGAAAAAATCCATTGATGGAATAACCTGGTCATTCAGTATATTCAGGTGTCAGCTGACCTCACTCTTTGAGCACAGACTGTTGCTGAACCTAGGCCTGACTTGTACCTATAGGCGCGTACCTATTTGCTTAGTTACATCCAGGTGGTGAGGTTTTTTTTTGTTTTTTTTTCAGCCAGGCAGTGTATAAGGCAGTGTCCACCAGCAATCTGACCAGAATTGAAGAAGTGGCTTGGATAAGCATTCTTACAACTTTTTCTTTTATTATTAACAACAAATTCTTATTTACAACGTCGCCCTGCTGTATCTGTTTTTGGTCATTCATGTCTCTGTTCAGCGTGGCTTTAGCTACACAATAGTAGGCCTATATCAGTGAAATAAGTCAAGTTCCATTTCTTCCAAATTACTTTACCACAATCTCTGTTCTTACTAGTTAACACTCATCTTTGTTTATTTTTGTTCTCATTTACTGTAAGTGAACTTTTTCTTCGACACAAGTGGTTTGAATTCCTGACTAACTGCTGCTCTGGGCTTCCCCCTCTCGGTTCATTTAGACATAAATGGTCACAACACATCATAAATAATAGGAAGAATGTCACAGGGCTGACTTCCTGTGTAATTAAAGCAACGTGCTACGCAGTATAGAACGCAGTGTGTGCTCACCATATGTGTGTGTATGGAGATGACTTCTGCACTGCACATTTGATCATGTGGTCAAGGAGTAAACATTATTTTAGCATATAAAGATTCAGGAGTCAGCACCTCATTATAGGCAACTTTAACAGAAGATGTTTGCAGGTAGAGTAATGCTAATACCACAGTTGTGTTTTATTATTGATACTGTTATTCATTTATTTAAACAACTTGACCTCTTTTACCACTGAATAACTTGTTCCCTGTTTCTAATTCATTTTGTACACACTGGTAAAATCATTATCCTCTTTGCTTCCACGCCTGATGCAGCCCGCTACATTTATCACAGCGCACCAAAAGTTTACTGGCAGACACTTACTATTTGCAATTAGCATAAATTCCCACAAATGTTTTCCCTAAATCAGTGCAATATTTACAAAATAAAAAAACTGACCACAAAATGTCTTATCTTTCTGAAAAAGTGGGTGGTCCTGCAACTTCTTACAACATGTTCATTTTTGGGTTTTATTGTTTTATTGCTTTACCACAGTTTTGACATGCCACCCCTGAAATGTGATGCCACCGAGAGGAACTTGAACTTTTACTGCCCTAATGAGCAAGAACCATCTCCTTCACCACCCCATGCTGCATCTGCTGAGGCAAATTAGAGCTTAAAACTAAACCGATTTAATGAAAACAAAACATGAAGTTATCCGATGACAGCAGCTTGAGTTTAACCTAGGTATTCACAATTAATTAAAGCGTCAAAGTGTGGCTGTGTTTGATATGTCTGGCTGTCTGACCTTTGACCCCACAGCAGCCTTACAGAACACATTTTAAATCTCTTTGGAAAAGGTAGGAACTTATCTGTCAGCACCTCCCACTCTCCACACTGATTATGTAAAAACAACAGTGTGGTGGGGCCGTGCTGCAAGTTGTGGACATTGTATGCTTTTCACCATTGAAGTTAAAAGCTTTGGCTGTTGCTTATATTGTAAAAAAAAAAATACTACAGAAAACAACTTTTATATAAGCCTATTATTATTGAACATTTATTTTAGTGCTGTATTAACAAAATGTATCATTCCAAAAAGTTGTAGTATGTACACCAATATCACTGCAGAGGTATTGGTCTTGTATTGATACATTTTATAGTTTGGTATTTTTTGGTATTTATTTCATTGTTTTTTTCTTTCTTTTTTTTATACCAAAAGTAAAGTTAAATCTCTCAACTGGACAGAACGTTGTAGGAGTGAGGGCATTTCGCTGCTCATCCAACCCGCTTCTTCACTTCACTTCATTTTTATTTTTAAAATTTTTTTTGCTAAATACTCTTTCAATATGTGAATAGCCACTTAGATAGGATGAAATTCAAATTAGCAGACCTAAATTTTCCATGATTGCTCTTGGCCCCTCAGTGTTTTCAAAACCAAAATATATAAATTATTAGTATTAGTATACATTTTTCTACTCTTAACATATGCACCCTGCTATATTTCACATACACAGCTACAAGGGTCTCATGCCCCATTGTCATGTTCAGGAGGGCGAGCGCATTAATAGTCTTGTAATTGGCTCTGAGTGGATTAGGTGGTGGTCAGTGCTGACAAACACAAACCTGTTGTTAGGCGTGAGCTCTCAATCTGGACAGCAGACGTCTGTGTTCACGGGGCGTTGTTAAATAAATCTTTGTTAAACGTCCAATAACTATACACCTGTGATCGCCAAACTTCAGCCGATAACCATAGCAACCAGCACGTTGGCTATTGTGCAGATAACACTGGAAAGTAAAGTTTTGTAAAGAACTAATGTTATTCTATTGATGTTAGACTTAAACAGAGACACACGAAAATGAGTGAGTTGCCATAAATAGTTAAATGAGTTCATGTAGCATTAGTAAGTGTTACCCTGGTTCATTAGATAGCGGAACCATCCAGTGAGAGAGAAACATATGTTTGTTGGAGAAAATTCCTCATGTTTAAGAGGTAGGAAGATGGAGGTGTTGAGGAAACAGAAGATATTTTAACTACATGGAATAAAATCTGTATAAAACTGGTCACAATAATCACATGACATATTCCACAGTCATTTGAAACACAGACTTGCTGTACTGCACTGTAGCATAATGTGTAGTGTGTCTTGAGGTTAGAGCGTCACTGAGCTGCGCACAATTAAAATCTTCTTTCCACTGGCTTTTTACATGAGGCTGTAAATTTCACTTGGCGTTCCTTTATGGAGCAGGTGTGAGGGATTAGTCCAGGCGGCGTTCGCTAACATGTCAGACATTTGAACATGCATGATTATTCCTGCTGCTGAAATGCATGCACATACAGGACTCATATATTCATAAATGGCAGAGTTATACATAGACAAGATGGGTGAAGTGCCTTGCTCAAGGACAACACCAGTACACAGTTGTCATAGCTGAGAACAGCCATTACTTTGATTCTTTAAAACCAAAAAGTCTGATGTCCATATGTCTATTGTGATAATCTCTGTAAAAAAAATATTTGCATTTGTAATAGTCAAGTATTTGGTTTATTGGTCACAAAACCTCCTATAAAAAGGTGCTATATGCTACGCTCATCCCGCTCTCCTCAACTCCGACCTCTGATGTCACACGCTGGCACAGCCAAGCTGCCATGGCTGTAAGGCCCTGAGTGGACCACGTTTAGGGCTGTAAGATTACTGTTGCAAGGCGTTAAGCTCAGTAATTGCGGAGAGTGTGTGGGCATCGTGGGGGTAAGTGGGAAATTGTCTTGTTGGCTCAGTAACAACCAGTGTGAGGCTAACGTGGGTTGTGTTTTTAGAATCCGTGGCTTGGTGCTGGCCTGTCATCAGCGTGTTTGGGTGGCATGCTGCAATGAATTTATCTCTGTATGTCATTATGGTCTATTTTTTGTTCTTTTTGCCAAATGTATTTTGTATTGTATGTTATATGTAACCTATTGTATCTAGGCTATGCTGATGGGAAGCCCTCCCTTTCTCTGTGACCAAGACCACTTGCACTTGACAGAAAACTGCTTCAAATTAGTAGGATTTTAAAAAAGTGCCATAACACTATTTTCATAACTACATACATTATCTTACTGGATATGCAGTGATATTTACCAGCCTCTGCATATTTACCACCATATGTTTAATATACCAAACACACAAATAGGTGATAAATGGAGTTGTGCACTTTTCTTAGACAAACTTCAGCCCACATGGTATTTCTCTGTGTGGACACTGTAGCATAAGTTTGGATAGGTTTTTGCTCCAAGTTTCATCTTGCTCTAATCAGTGCGTAATGAGGAGGAAGCCTATGTGCAGTATACGCAGGGAGGAGAGAAGAAAAAGGCAGGGAGTGGCGAGCTGAAATGAGGAACATGAACAGGTAGGACGCTTTAAAAATTCAAGAAATTCAAAATTCAGCGCTGTGACAAGGGACAAGATGCGCTGGTGGTGTGTGTGTAGCGATGTGACGCACAGTGTCCACTGATTCCAAACTAACGCACAGGCGGCCTTGAGAAGCCCTAGTGCAAGTTCAAAGCCGACAGCAGCAACCTAAGGAAATGTGATGGCATTCACCGAGTGTCAGCAATCGAGTCCAAGAGATCAGTCTCAAGCCAGTCTCAGGCCAGTCTCAAAACTAAGAATGTACCTCAACCTGCCTGTTCCTTGGTTGTGTCCTGTGAGAAAGGACTCTCTCGAATCTTCTGCTGCAAAGTACCATGTTGAATGTTGTAATGGTATTAAGGTAATCTCAAATAAACTGGACAGTCTACTTGACACATGGACAGTCAAAGTACTAAACAGAATGGGTAGAGTTTTGTATTAATTAACCATCATATGTGACCTAAAACAGATAATAAATTCAATGTAAAGTATATTTATGTCTCATGTCATATTCAGTCAGTGAAACTATGTGCACAAGTACTGTCCTGGTAATACCAGGTGGCGTTACAGATTAATTTACTAAATTATTCCATTCTATATAGAAAACAATGCACTAAAATACACCTCTCTGCTACACAATGGTCAATGAAAATCATTTTAGTTCATCAAGATGCTTCTTACATATCTGAATACCATTTGGAGGCAGTTGTCCATACACAGTGTGTGAACATATGCAGACATTCTGCAGAGCGACAGAGGAGCTTCCTGTTTTCACTGCTAAACCCGTGGCCAGTCTCTGAGACCCGGGTGTGATTCAGCTTTCAACAGGCCTGTTACCAGGGATTACCCAGTGTTGTTTAATACCGCTATGCACACTACAATAGCATGTTGTTTTATCAGAGTAATCGCTCACACACTCTCCTCACTGGCGGCTTCACAAATGTCACCATGAAATTTGTGCGAGTCTGTCCCTGGCCTCTGCCCAGCCGGTGCAGGTGAGGTCCAGAAGAGAACGCAGCTGCCCCTCTCAAACCACATTCATACACGCACCAGCAGCCCGGGCCTCTGGAGATTGATGGTGAGTGAAATGTGTGTGTGTGTGGTGGGGAGGGGAGGGGGGTACCCAACAGACCAGCTTTAACACTGTGGACACGCTCAGCCCACAGTTCTAGTAACATTTTATGTGACAAGCATTATAAAGGTGATTTATTGAGCGCATGTGTGTAAGCTGAATATTTTCCAGAATATCTAGTTGGGGGTATAAACTCTGTATTTTCAAATGCGTCTGAGGGTTGTTCACATTGTCACTACATTAAGTGTTAAACAAACTTCCTGTGAAAATAATGAGCATGGCGAATGGAAAAGTCCAGACACCCTGTGAGAAGGACAAGAGCATGTGTATGTATGCACGCATGCACACGTGCGCGCGCGCACACACACACACACACGCACACACTCAAACACTGTTGTTTTATGGCACGTCCTCTGCATGTGCCTGACCTTCACTTTTATTTGGTGTAAACCTGGTCTAATCACAAGAAAACTACTGCCAGGTCCTGAACTCTGTGCAGCTCAGTGCAGACCCTTCACAATCTCCTGTCACATAATGGCGTCACAGTGTAAATCATGATTTTTAAAGCCTGTTTCACCCCTAAAAATAAACAAAATAGCTAAGAGTATGAGTTTGTTATGGAGGATAATGAGTTAAATGAAGAGGGGACACTCTGGTCGATGACTGGATCTTTGTTCCTACTCTCAACTGCTCTCAACTCCAAACTGTCCAAAACAAGTTACTTACTCTGGGCAGCTTTACACATTTGAGATAGAATGAAGAGCTTATTTAGCAAGGAGCTTGGAGTAGAGCTGCTACTCTTTTAAATAAATTACAACACTCTCTGCTTTTACTTCATGAACAATATGGGTGTGTTAATATATCAATATATTGTGACACTAAATATATAAATATTTTCGTGAGTGATCCCTATGATTCCTATTCTTAATGAACAATAAAGCTGTGACTGAAATGTTTTGACATTTCAGAATCAACCTTTACTTCATTACATACCAGTAGTCAGTAGTTGTATCTCAGCTGTTTGTGTCAGCTCACACTCTTTCTGCTCCTGTCTTTGGTTGGAGTATCCGGTCAGTCACTCTATCTCTCCATCTCTGAGGCTGTGTGAAGAGCCGTACCGCACCGGACCTCTCTCATTTAGACTCCCAGCCCCAGTCCCAGTCACAGCTCTTTGTACTCAGCAGGCTCAGCTCCACAGGACGTCCTGAGCCACGTCTAGTTCCATCTGGGCTTTGGGCTTTATCAGAAACACCTGCCCGAGGGTGACCGTATCTCTAACATCTTTTTCACCTCCAAAGGAAAAGAGAAAATACTGGAGGTGTTTCCTGTTGACCTGCATAGTTAGAGCCTCTCTCCAAGTGGAAGAATGTACATTCTCTTTCTGTCAAAGCAGCTTTTTTCTTTCAGTATAGCGGAGAATAATATTGTTTAGTGCAATAAAAAGGGTAAACTGTAGTCATGATCTTTGCCTTTATACCACCAGACTGTGCAGACAAAAACTACTTATCCTAACTATTAAAGTTGTTTAAACATGGCACTCATAACATTAAAATATGATCAAACTGTCAGCAATTTTAATAAATATCGTTATTATTAATCACAGTTATTTTGGCAATGACAATCAAGACACAAGTATTGTCAGTATTGTCCCATGCCTATTGTCCCTAGCTGTTCCCCCAAAGGATGTATGCCTCACAGTTTTGCTTTCTCCATAATATAACTATGTTTAATGTAAAGTACAAATAGAAAAAAGACATATCAATTCAGAACTTTCAATAATTTATGCTTCAAAGCAATTTGTGTTCTACTTTTAATGGTTGGTAGAAATG
This sequence comes from Periophthalmus magnuspinnatus, assembly GCF_009829125.3. NCBI lineage: Eukaryota > Metazoa > Chordata > Actinopteri > Gobiiformes > Gobiidae > Periophthalmus > Periophthalmus magnuspinnatus. The sequence continues at coordinate 21,581,986 of NC_047146.1, forward strand.
ATTGTACTCCTGGTGTCTCATTTTTAAAGGCTGATGTGTGTCATGACTTTATCAAAGCTGGAATAGATTCAAGATGTTTTATGAAGAGGGGAACACAGAGGCAGATGGAGGTCTGAAGAACTTTTGATTTAATGCTTTAATACTCGTGTCGGGAGCACTGCAACACCTCCAAGATGTGTGCATGCGTGTACTGTCTATGTGACCTGCAGCTGGGAGGAGCCTCTGCATTCAGCTTACAAAAAAAAGACACTTTAACTAGACTTTAGTGGAGGGTGGAAGAAAGAATCCTCCTGCATATATAGCATAATAAGCTACTCTGTTCCTGTTCATTTCTTCACTGTATGAGGAATACAAACTATGAATCTTATCCTAAAAGCTTCTGACTACAAGGGGTGTATCAATGTTGGCTAAACTTCTTGTCAATGCCTGATCTCAGAGGCTAACCAAGGCCGGGCATAGTGACTTGGATGGGAGGCTGTGAATACCAGGTGCATTAAACGTATCTATTTGGCATTTATTTAACTGCATCAATTGTATCATTAATTGTATTATTTAATCGTTACTTGTTTTTATTGCTCAAAAATTCATTGAAAAACATGCATTCTTACAGTGAGCAAAACTTTAATACCTTACAGAGGAACATTTCAGGCAATGCAACACTCCATGGAGACAAGAAAATGACATAGTCCACCTTTGAGTAGGTTTCTGCGTGATAAAATAAAATGTTTAAGCTTTTGAGCATTCCGTGAAACAGTGTTATAGTAGTTATCTGCAGGTAAAATCCAACAAACAACCGGGCAGTGGGTTTCATAAGGATTTATAAAAAATGTGTTTCCTTGGAAAGCCAAACATTACTGCAAAACTAAGGGCTCGACACTGCAAACCAGCCCTTGGATCTGTTAGTCTTCTGTCAGTCATTAAAACGCCAAATCTGATATCACCAATTGTTCCAGTTTCATGTGATACTGTCATCAGTGTGTCATTAATCAATCAATAAGACTGTTTGAGTATTCAGCCTCTAATGATGGACACTGTGATAAAAGGCTTCCACTCAGGGCCTGCCATTCTCTTCCACTTAAAGAGCTGATGGACAGGGCACAGGAGAAGCCAGGTCTGCTGTGCATTAGGTCATGGTGCTTCTACAAATCTCCTCATTTACAATAAAGGGGCCAAGGTAATTTCAAGGGCAAGTTAGTTATGTGCTCTACTTTAAACTATAATCAGAGGAATGTACAGAGAAAGAAAGATGCATGTTGTTGTAAATAGTTGAGAAACGAAAATAAATATTATAACTTCTAAGCTGTCACAAAACAGAAAGATAGTTTCTGAACTGGAGGATTTCTTTGTTTGAGTAAAAGTTTCAACTCTTTGTATTTCCATTTTTGGATTCTTGGATTCTATATTGTTTATATAAAGTCAAGTGACTTTGCAGTAGTTTTGTTGAGTCCCTGGGCAAGACTATTGACCCACATTATCCAATCCAGTCACAATAATACAGCTGGTGATGCTCAGAATGGCATCTGGAGTAAAATTTGGTTGAATCACTATTGAACTGTTTGCTATAACGAACAAAGTAGAAATAAGACACACACTTTATGTTACTAAACTTTACTTAAAGGGCCCATATTACACTGTTCCGAGAGCTCTGTTATAATATTGTTTCCTCATCACAAACATACCTGGAGTTGTGTTTTGTTTCGCACAAATCCTGCATATTTAGGCTTTGGTCCCTCAAACATAAAAGACTATGTTCTAGCTTGTGATGCCATGTGGTAATAAAGGAAATGCTCCAGTGTTTTAAACTCAATACACCTTCACTAGAATCATGAGGAACATTTCAGAGCTGGAATTATCAATGTCAACTAAACAAAAGGTAAAATGTAGCTGTTAACTTGAAAACTATTCCTTCATGACATCACAAGGTGGAACAGAACATTTTCAGCTTTGGAAATGTAGATAGCCTAATAATAAAGGGTTATTCAAACATGTGCAAATGAAGTCTGTGTAATCCCTCAGTCGTCCAGGTATGATCCATAGTAAAAAGAAAAATTCAACTCTGTCAACTGGACAAAAAGTTATTTGAGTGAAGACGTTTTGCTGTTCATCCAAACCGCATCTTCAGTTCTTGTCAGTTTTTCTCTGGTTGACAGAACAGAATTTTTTTTTACTATGTGTGAATGAAACAAAGCACAACTCCAGGTATGTTTTTGATGAGGTAACAACATTATAACATGGCATAGAGCTCACAAGGCTCTGTTCTGTGTAATATAGGACCTTTGAAAATATAAAAATGGCTATTGTGCAGCGCAGTGAAATTACGCAAATAACTATTGGAAAAAAAATATCCTGATTGGTGGACTGAGGTCAAATTATGAAATCATATGCTTCTCTCCGGTGCTTCGCTGGCTCATTACTTGAAGTCAAAGGGAAAACAGGTGTTTCTAATAGTGGCTCTGTGTGCTCACTGATGACGCTTCAGATATGATATTTCATGGCCAGAGCTGTGTGCATGATGGGAAATGATTGGGGAGGCTACTCACAAGACATGCGTGTAATGGAGGCTGATTGGCCCAGGATAGAGCTAACAAGGGCAACCAGAATGAGGTTTGAGTTCTTCTAATTTGAGTGATTCTGTATTTCATCAAACAGGTGCAACCGGTCTACCCTCCTTGGCTGAGCACAACTGGCACAAGAACTTGATTTTTGGATAAAATGAAAACAGCAGTGAGGGGAAAGGGTCTTTTTGTTGGGTCCACTGGTTTTGGTTTATGATGTATGGATTGCGTAGTGTTTGAAGTCCGTGGACTGGAGCAGATGTGTCTTTTATAGGAACACATCACTCTCCGAGTTCATCAATAATCATGTCACTGCAGTTATGTGGCCACGAGGCTTTGGGCTGACTGGCGTTAACTCCCTCATCTATAATCCAGTGTCAGAAATAGAAGAGGCGACCACCAACAAAATGGAATATTTATCAGTGACAAAGATCTAAACATGTGTTAGTTTTATTGCAATTTGTGTACTATATTATGTATTCCAAAAATACAATTAAATTGTTACTACAAAATAACTGATATACACAGACCAAACTCATTATGATCTATCCACTCACTGGCATTATAAACAGAGCTGTAATCTCCACAAAACAGCTAAACTTTATGCTTTGGACATTGTTGTGCAAACACAACTTATTAAAAAAACATATTATTCTAATATACAACTGCATGGTTTTGTAAAATTGTTTTTTCTTAAGCCTAACATGACAACTCATTAGTGTGGATCTGGTCTCTCCGCTGACCAGTGTTTTCTTTTGAAGTGAAGAGTGCATAAAGCCAAAGGCCCAAAAATCCACTGCAGACCAACAAATGAAAACCATCTCGCATGAATCGAATGTTTATTGAGCTTTTATGTGCTTGGCACCAGTATTTACATTTTTTCAAAATGCCTCAAAAAAGTTTTTTCACACAGATTTGTAACAGATTGCCCTGTAAAATCAGCTCTTAAATACTTCTCTACGGCACACCAAACATACGTAATACTCTGTTATTGCTTATTTCATCATTTTTTCACACAAGAACTTTTAAGCTTATGTTATTGATTGCATTCGCCACCATATATATAGATATGCTTAGAAACATTTTCCACTCAAAAATAGTGAAGTCATTCCAGTCCATGAGGAGGAGGCTGTTCACTGTACACGTTGTTACCCTGTTTGAGGATGGAGAGGAGTGTACACGTCCTCTTCTGTCTGTCTCTGAGGCAGAGTGGTCACATGGACCACTGCCAAAGCTGCACAAGTGCTCTGTTAAGTTCACGTCTCAATCACAGTGAAGGTGAATACTGCATACTGAGCTTTGCTGCTATTGCACAGATTTGTTTGATAATACGGTTACACTGTGAGTGTGTTTCTGAAGTCTGTAGTGTCTGAATCTAGAGGTTGTTCCAGTTTGTTAAGAAGAGATTTAAATAAAAGTTTGAATCCATCCTTTTAACATTAAGTGTCTTGAGATGATTGTCCCTGCTCCGCTGTACACAGCTCAGATCCAGAGATCATATTAAGGCTTAGACCATGTGCATGGACATTTGGGAGGAGGAGCCGTACTGACGGCCGTCACAGGAGTTGCTGCCCTGTTGTCCTGCTGACGGGTTACCGATCATGTGCATGGAGTCCATGCTTCCATTGGACAGGTATTGACGCTCAGCAAAGGCCCCTGCTGGAGAGGAGGAGCACAGCAGCCCCCCCTGTGGTTTCTCTGGGCTGGCAGCGAGGCGTGGGGAGCTGGGGAAGTTGTATCCGTACAGGTTGTAGGGGTTGTGTAAAGAAAAGGCATTATATGAGCCCTGTTGGACGTGGTGATGGCCTCCACTGAACATGTGGGCTGAGGAAGAGGATGAGCCTGAGGAGGAAGAAGGAGCAGAGCTAGTGCCCCCTCCCGCCTGCATCACGTACTGCAACTGAGAGAACTGACCGCTGTACGCATCCATCTTACCCCCACCTCCTCCTCCTCCACTGCCCCCGGGCAGTGAGCCATGAGAGCTGCCCTGCATCCCAGCAGCAATCAGGGAAGAAGTCCTCTGGGGCAGGAAGGAGTCAGAGGGCTGGGCAGAAGCCACAGCGCCCCCTGCAGCCTGGAGGCGTCCATAAGAACTGTCGGCCAGACCTCCATAACCCTGCAGTGCTGCCATGTTACTGCGGGCACAGGCGGGGTACTCAGTTAGGCCCAGGTTACACAGCTGGCTCTCCCTGCAGCCCACGTTAAAGGTGTTGGGGGCAAGGTGAAAGGCCGGGGGGGAGCAGGACGGGGACAAGAGGTGAGCAGCACCCGAGGGTGACGGGGTCCCTGTGCTGGACGTAGTGGGAGAGGTGCCAGTGCTGCCTCCTGTCAAAGAAACACAAGGCATGACATCAATGGACTAGAACTTACATGTATGTTATTGCAGGCTGCACAGAAAACCAACGATACTGCTCTACCTGTAACAATGTGTCAAATCTATGTGTTCACCGGTGAAAACAGCTAAAACTTTATATGTCTGAGAATGACACAAATCCCTATCTGTCTGACCTTTAGCCTTCCTGTGGAGGACAGCAGGAAACAAATCGTTTTCCCAGTGGGGAGGTATTAGTATTATGTTCACAGCTCTGACTCTTCGGACAGCAGCAGAAACAGCACTGGACTGTGTTAAAAAATACTTTTGCGGTTTATGTTTATAAAATTTTGGATTGCTCTGAAATAAATATATAAATAAAGTCAACCACTGCGTTTTCTCTTCACATACATAATATCATTGTGAACCAAATCTTTTTACTTTCTATTTTGTATAATAGCCAACAAAATTCAGCTTTTTGGTCCAAAATGATTTTGCAATAAATGTCATTTCAGTTTACTGCTAGTCCTAATATGACTGAAATCCAGATGATAAAAACACTTGCTGGCATATGGTATACAAGTCACAGTTTTTCAAAGTGAAACGATAGCTGTGGAATATCAGGCCCATACTTTTCCATTAATGAGAATTTGGCTGGTTCCCCTCGCTGCAGCAAAAATTCACTTTGAACGAGGAATCAGAAAAAGGAGGCATAACTAAATAATCCAGGGCCTGGTTGGCGTTCTGATTATGAACCATATGCATTCGATAATATTGTTCTGCTGAGTCTATGAGGAGGGTGGGGGATGGAAACAAACTGTAGTCAGAAAAGAAGAGAGACAGATGGGTGCTGTCATCTCCTGTAATATAATAGATAAATATAATGTATTTTATGAAAACATGTATTGAGAAGTAAGACAATTGTATATTTTATTGGACTATACATTGTTATATGTTTTTTGTTATTCATGATTACTTTCCTGATCGAAATAAAACATTATTAACTATTGGGGACTACAATATAGTACTTTATTATATTGTGCCAATGTTTATTTTTTATCTACCATCTACAGGTTGGCTTTTAGTCAAATTCACTTCAATTTATATTTGTATAGCCCAAAAAACCTTTGATGACAGTAGTTTACATTTACTGCTCAACTTTTGTTTTTAAATATTGTCTTGTAAATTACCCTGCAACTAAATACTGTGAGCCAATTCTATGAATCAGTTTGACAAGGTTGATATGTCCCACAAAACTAGGATTATGAAGTTACATTGACCTCGACTTTCCCCTTGCACTGTGAGCCTGTCCCTCCTCGCAGCCCAGAGGGGAGGCTGACTGACCTGTTACTGAGTCATTCTAAATACAATGCGCTTGTTTAACTGTGTAACATTTTTTTCCTAGATCTTTGAGTAGAGGGAAAGGTTCAGTGACCAGGCCAGGCTCACACGAAGGACACCAGTGTTCGATGCAGTGTGATGATATACACAGGGAAAGTATGCAGCAAGTTCAGCCTGGGATATGAACTACAGGGTCATATTCTTTTCTACTTTGTTCATTTTAAACACATTTCAAAATTGAAAAAGTGGATTTGTTTTATGGGTTTATGGGTTATTGTAAAGGAGGGCTCAGAAATATAAGGCTTGTAAAATGCAGATCTGAAAGGCGCTGTGGATAGCAGTTCATGAGGGCACATTATTCCTTTGAAACTGTAAGCAGAGAGTTCTTTCTGAAGCCAGTTTACAGCATTCACTATTTTTAGAATTCCTGGCACAATGTGCTGGCGTCAAAACTGTTTCATGCTTAGAAGCAAGTATGACATGCTTCAAAAGTGAACTATTTTTACGCTCAGACCTGTACAGATAAATCACATACAGGATTGTGTGAGCGCGTGCCCCCAACAGAAAGAGGAGAACATTTGTCATACCTTGTTGCTTCTGCATGTTGGTGAAGTCCTCAAACGTCAGGGTCCGAACAGGAGGTCTCCAGAAAGCATACGTCTCCATAATGGCTTCTAACCCAGTCCTAAAAATAAGAGTGTTCATTTACAAGAGTTCAAACAACAGCAAAACCAAACTTGTATTTCTATATAACAACTCAAGGAAAAGTTTAATTACTTCAACAGGAAAGTTAAAGGAATTATATGTAAGATTTTCAATTTCAAAAACTCAACTGTTTGAATTCTAAAACATGGGATCTCTCATTTATTCACGTTATAATTTGGTGTTTTGGTAAACCAATCAGAAAGCAGAATCAGTCTCACATGAGTCTCTCATTTGGGTTGCCAATTTCAAATCCAGTTGTTTTTAACCTAAAAGGACTCTCTGATATGAATCATCACTATCTAAACCCCAGCAGCCAATCATGAATCAGTGCTAGTGCAGCCTTTGCAGCTCAATGGGAGAATTCTAGAGGTTCTGAGTTTTCACATGTGGCCTGTCCATAAACTGAGAATGAGAAAAACTTAAATGAGTCCTCTATCTACAGGTTAAGGCCCAGGTTCAGTTGTGACTGTAGTATCTTTTTTTAAAACAAAAAGAGTGCAGGCTACATACAGTTAATATAAGTAATACAAACAATAAAAGTACTATACCCACAGATACTACTGCAACTCCTCCTGCCATAGCCATTCTTTTAAATCTATATTTTTCTTATTTATATTAGGCTTTGGTTTGTTTGTTTTAATCATCGTCATATAGAAGCCAGTCAATACTCTTCCTGCTTTGAAGTATTAAGCGTACTTTTAAGTGTTATTCAAAACAGAACAACTTTGTCATCCAGACTGCACACTGTGAGGATAAAGCAGCCGACTTCTCATATCGCTACACAACAGCTTTCAGACTGAGTGCTTGTGTGAAAGCTAAAGTCAGTTTGTATGGAGCGGTCCAGACTGTAATCCTGCACAGAGGAAACTAGAGCCATTAAAAGGAGCAGGTTTTTATTGAGGACATAAATCTATGTGACGTTTCATCTGAAATCTGTAGTTCGCTGTGCTTCCTGTCTGATTTACCCTAGTGTCCCCAGGAAACCATGGTAACGACACCCCTGTTCTGTGTTATTTTTGGACTGTAGTAGCTCGTTAGCGGGCCGTGCTAATCGAGAAGGCCCATCCGGATCACTGCGCCCATTCATACAGCACGGGCCAGCCACAAACACGACCATATTAAGAGACTGGAAACTCCCAAAAGGAAACCACTGGGTGCTTAATGTGACAATTATTGGTTTGCCCTTTGGATTGATTCAGGATTTCCCCTTAAATGTGGAATTAGCCGCTCATGTTCCACTGCAGATTGGCTCCATTCACACTTCGCAATTAATTTTATATTTGGTTATTTTCTCCCATGCAGCAGTAATATATTTTATGGTCAAATTGAGCGAAAATATCAGTCTCCATTAAAAGAGACTAGCAGGTTCATGTTTCAAATGCAGAATGGATGTAGTTGGCAGTGGTGGAAGGTAACAAAGTACAAGTGGTAAAGTACTGTACGTAAGTCACTTTTACAGTGGATACTTTTTACTTTCACTTCATTACATTTGAGAGCAGGTATCCGTACTTTCTACTCCACCACATTTTTTAACTGGACTGAAAAGTAAACAGTTCTTTTCATATGATTTGAGGGGTTATTTTTACCATGTCTGTGATAACATTCTGATGAAAGTTTTTGAGTTCAAGCTTCGGTTTTGAGCAAACAAAAATAAATACACAAAATTCAATTGAAAAACTAAGAAATTGATTTGTATTGCTCCTGTTAACCAAAATATGTATCATTTTAAATCAATATCACTACATTTAACACTTTAACAAATTACTTTTACTTTTTACTCTTAAAGTACATTTTTAAACGGGTACTTTAATACTTTTACTTAGATTTTTTCATGTGATACTTTTACTTATACTTGAGTAACCTTTCACCTCTGTATCTGAACTTTTACTTAAGTAACAAAATTGAGTACTTCATCGCCTCTGATAGTAGATAGATACTGTTATACTGTTAAAAGCTATAAAATAAAAAGTTTAAAAAAAAAAGTATTGTCTGACAAATCCAGTTATTATAATATGATGTTTCTTAATGATTACATTATCATGAGTGAATGAGTCCAGTGCTCTTTGACACAGTGTGAGTGTCTAAACTGTATGACATTCTTTCTTCCTCATAAAACTGTAAAGAAGACACTGTGAGAGTGGACTGGACTCACGGCTCACTCCTCTCTCCATCCTCTCGCCAATGAAACTCTAATGCCAGTTCATAAATCAGTCGTCTATTGTTTGAAAAATGAAAAAAGATGTCTCAAATATCTGCGTGCCAATAATGTGGTCCAGATGAGGGGCCAGCTCTTGTGTGTGGAGGGCTTCTCTTATACAATCACTATATAAGAGCTGAAACCCGGGCATACACAGGGCAATGCTATGGCTATGGAGATGCTCTAAATTAGATACTTGATACTTGAGACTATAGCAGCCAATAGGAAGCCTCACACTCTATGATGTCACTGCAGCAACAAAACACTGTACTGTATCTGCATTTGTTAGGAAACATTTGAGGATAGTTTGCTTGATTACAAATTTTAAAAGTAATGGCAGTAGTATGATGTTAATAGCTGCAGTAGTCACAGGAGCTGTCTTTGCCAAATACTTGTTCAACATTAGAGAAGTAATGCATTACTCAAAACTAAGCATCCCCTGGCCAAAATCCAGAATTACTCCACACATCTGTGAATGTCCAAATAAAAATACCTTCTATTGAAAACTTGTTGTGCAGTTGAATGTCACATACCTGTTCCTCCCAGAGTCTCTGAATCCTTTGGCAAAAGGGTTTCGGTCAATCTTTAGTCTGGTGATCTGAGAGCAGAGACATAGGTTTTTATTAACGACATTATAACAACTGCTGCTGCATTAAAATGGCTGTACAAGTGTGCATGGTCTGATACCTGCTGGTTCTGGTAGGCAGTGACAGTGGTAAAGACGGTCTCGGGGAAACTGAAGGTCTTGACCCCCTCCCCAGTTGGGACAGGTTTGTTTGGGGACAGTTCACTGCTGAAGTCCTTCCTGATCACATGGACACGAGGCTGGTACTTGTGCATCGAGTGAAGGATGATCTGAGGGAGACAAATGAGACATATGTGTGTGCGTGTTTATGTATATATATATATATATATATATATATATATATATATATATATATATATATATATATATATATATATATATATATATATATATATATATATATATATATATACACACATTATTCAGTGTAGGCCAAATGGATCTGCAGGTTGGTGGGTTAATAAACTCTCTGTGTTGTGAACACTGGATCATATGGTAATATAAAACACAATTAGCCAAATACAACATGCAGACAGCAGCTATGTCAGTGTGTGTTTAGTTTTACTGTGATGTGAGAACAGGGTCTCACAAAAAGATTAGCACAAAGGATTAATAACATATCAAGTCCATAGTTGGGTACAAATGTAACTCTAGATAGACTCCTAAACCGTATACTATTTTGTGGTTGAATTTCATGAATCATTAACTTCAGAGACTCTATCACGGCTCTTAACATGAGGTGAGTTCACACTGTATGAAGCAGGATTATTTTGCAGTGTAGTCCAGGCGTCAGTCGGGCCGATCCCGCCTCGGGCCCAGGTCTGGTCCTGATTAGACTGAGGGTGAGAAAACCTCCCTAGAGCCAAACACCCCACATTGCCCCCCACACATCCCCCACCACCTCCACAGCTCTAACCCAGAGTATCAGGAACACTTGCAAATATTTTGCATTTAAAATCTCAGAGAGGGTCACTGAGAACAGATGTTCATGCTAACTCGCTAGTAACATCAAAACAGTAATGATGTTTGTGAAACCAGGGATACAATTAAATCAAACAAAATAACCGCAAAAATGAGATAATTATTACAGATGTCATAAAGGAAACAGCCAGGCAAACATTTTGGAGGTATTCAGTGGTGATGGTAACAAAGGCCTTATGCTTAACATTTTTCTTTCTTTTTCTAGACCTATAGACTTTGGCTCGTAAAATGTGTTTTGTCATTTAAGTTATGGTGTTTGTGTGAAATGATGTGATGTTGTGTAAGGTAATGGCAGTATACGCAGAGACAGTTGAACGCACCGTTGTCTTTATTTGCTTTTTGAACATTTCCTTCACTCTGAACCTGAGAGCCTGTCACATGACTCATAAAAACAGACCAGGAAAGGTTAAAACTGAAGGGAAACGCCACAGTAACACGGCTGCCCCAGAGGAGAGGGAAAGAAAGGGGCAGAGAGAAAGAGGAGTAGAGAGAGAGAGACGTAGAGGAAGAGGGGTAGAGGAAGAGGGAGAGAGGCTTCATCTGTCTAAGGTTTAAGATGAAGTCACTCATCATCAGCTGACTGTAGTTCACACTCAAACACTGTTATGATATTTAAGCTTATGAGTCTGTGGACAGTCATCTGAACAATAAAATAATAATAAAAATAGTCAATAATAACATAAAGATACATTTTGAAGTCACTTAAACTCTACTGTTACAGGTAATTCTTATTTAGTTGATCACAAAACACAAAACATGGTCAAATATAACCTGCTTTATTAATATTAGTTTAAGTGTTTATGTATTGAGATCAACATAAATCACACATGCTCAGAGTAGACAAACACTGAGGGAAAAGACGTTGGAGTGTCTTACTTTGATTGGACAAAGCAACCCTGAATTTTGAGCTAAAAACTAAAATGTAAAATCCTTATTTGAAATACTCTACGTTTTCTGAAAATAGAAGGGCAAAGAGAAAATTGATCCAAAATCACAGAGATATGCTCAAGACGTTACTGGCATAATACAAATGCAACGGCTCATTTAGAACAAAGCTGTCATAAAAATACTTCTTTTGCATGTTATAAGTTTTTCCCAGAGAAAGATGGTAGAATGAAGCAGCTCAGAGCAGACAGAGGGATGTGGCTGGAGGATGAAATGTCATTTATCTGTAAAATATGTGTTTGTGGTCAGAGCACAATAACAAAAGAACATAAACACAGGGCCTATATACTTATGTATCCTGTTTATGATACAGCTCATGGGAGTCTGAGTTTGAACCTACTCCCCAACAGCGGTGAAAGAAGTACTCAGTTTTGTTACTTAAGTAAACGCGCAGATACTGGAGCAAAATATTCTCAAGTAAAAGTAAAAGTATCACATGAAAAAATCTACCAGTACTTAAGTAAAAGTGTTAAAATACCAGTTTGCAAATGTACTTAAAGAGTAAAAAGTATTTCACGCATATTTTGAGATCTAATAAAGCTTCAAATGTAGTGATTTTCTAAAAGATTTGTATTGAATTTGCTTCAACAGAAACAACTGAATCAAATTACTCAAAGTAGCTGATGATTAAGTTGATAAAAATAAACCCTCAACTTTTCAGCAGTTCTCAAACAGTAATAAAAAATACTTTAACTTTTCAGTCGTGTTCAAAAATGTAGTGTAGTAGAAAGTACAGATACCTGCTCTCAAATGTAGGGAAGTAAAAGTATCTGTTTTAAAATTTGCTTAAGTAAAGTACAGATACCTAAACTTTTTACTTAAGTGCAGTACTTTACTACTTGTACTTCATTACATTCCACCACTGCACCCCCAGAGACTTATTAATAAACTGGAATTATGTCTAAAGTACATATGAATGTTTTTGTACTTTTTACTTGGTTTGGTGGTACTCATTTTGGTAAGTTAAATGATGAACTTCACATAAAGGTAAAAATAAATAAATAATAATAATAATAAAAAGAGTAATCTAACCTATAGACTTTAACTGTTTATTGTTTCAGCTGAGAATCATTAACACTTTGCTTGGTTATTACAGATGTCAAAACAAAATATAAATAGTTACTTTTTATTTGGTAAGACATTCATAGTGAGACGTCTGACCACCGCACTGTCAACAAGTAAGAAAGACACGACTTTTGATGTTGTTTTGCAGCAGCGAGATAAATCTGAAGCTATTTCTGCGTGTAACATTGAAAAGTATGGTGTGGGTCTGACCGTGCTGGTGTGGCACATATAAATCTTAGACAGTTGTATGTGTGCGGTAGTGATTCACGTCTCGCGGCTGTTTCGGATGGAGGCATTTTGTTACACCACAGCCAGGAAAATCAGAATTCATTTCGATCGATCTGAAAAAAGATGCGGGTGAGTGTAAAAACAAAAGGCCATCTCAACCCGCATCCTGAATTGTTGCTTGAAATGGCAAATTATTATGCTTTTTTTTTTTTTTATTACAACTGCAATATGGTGTAGTACTACGTATATTTCTAAACATAAGGTCCTTGTAAAACTTAAATTTGCGGAGAAACTTGGAGGCTCGCAGTCAAACCTTTCACCTTTCAAAACCACATCATATATTTAAAGAAACCAAATGCCAATAGAAGTAATTTCAGTTCCCCGTGTTCGAACTGGATACAAGTTGTAAATCAAGATGTTGTTCCACCCAAACTCAAACTGGCTCAAACAAAAATCACTGAAATCTCGCTGATCGGACCATTACATAATTTTACAGAGGAAATTAATATCTGACTGTCAAATTAAAGTCAAAGTTAGGGACGTTTGGCTCTTTTAAGGGATCCAAATCTTTTAAGAGAGTCGTTCAAATAGACTGGCACTTTCCGTTTATGTGTATGACAGAAACTCAATTCATTTTATTCAGTGATTCTTTTGATGGTTGAACATAAATCAGGCTAAAAATGTAAAAAAAAAAATCCAAAATTATTTCCAGGTTTACGTAAAGGAGCCATTCAAAAGTGATAAATGTCACGAATGCCACACGTCTGAGCCCTTCTCTGTGTTGGAATAAAACAAGCACCTTTTGAAACTATTTTGGGGAAGAAATACCTTTGTTTGTGCTGAATGAAAAGACAATGAAGCCAGTTTTAGTTTTGTATGAATAAGCCCAGTAATTAGAGCGAACCATAAACCAGATCAAAACCACTGCATCTTTACAGGTAAAAGGAAAGTTCTACCACAGAAATCTGACCTGTCCTCCAGCTCCGTTTTAAACTATGGACAGTTTAGAATGAACCTACCCTTTGGATTTGAGATTGGTGAAAAATGAGCACTGTTGCCGTAGCGATTAACAAATTTAAGATCAAATTGTTGGTTTTCAGATTGTAAAATGTGAAGATGTCGTACTCCCAGATCGGGCAGGAGTATAACATGTACTTTGCCATGAAATATCAAAAGTAAATTCACAAATGTTGAACGTGATCATTTCTCTATTAAATATCATTGGTCTATAATGTTGAATGTTTTCAGAAATATGTTGTTATCTTGTGAATGGGGAAAAAAAAAACTCGAGATGAAGCTTATGAATAAAACAGCCATGGATACGGGTGTTACTAAGACAACCCATGCCTCTGCGGTTTAGGCTTAGCATCAAAACTCTGTAATACTGTGTTATAACGGGACCACACACAGCAGCGGCAGACAGAGTGTCCTTACATGTCCTTGGTCGTCCAGTTCGTTGTTGGTGAGTTTGAGCTTGTCGAAGCTGACCACTTGTCTCATCCAGGTGTCACCCGAGGCCAGGGAGTCCGGGTGGATGTAGACTCTAGGGGGCACCGGGGAGTCGGCGTTTCCAGCCACCATCCACTTAGAGCTGTGGTACACGTATCTAGGAAGAAGAAAAGAGCAAATTACATTACGACGCATGTGGATGATGTTATAAGGACAAGGGGGACGCATCAAAAGCTGTTTTCATTTTGGCTTGACTTTCAGTTCAGCGACAATATTTATAATAATTAATCACATGAAAAAATTGTATAAAAGTACCTGTTTAAAGAGGAAAAAGTAGAAGTATTTCACGCGGATTTTGAGATCTAATACAATTTCAAATGTAGTGATTTTGTTAAAGATTTGCGCAGATTTTTTTTCATTTTTTTTATTAGTTTTTCCTTTGTATATTTTTGTTTGGTCAAACTGTGAACATGACAAAAAATAAACCCCTCAGCCTTTTCAGCAGGTTTCAGACAATGATAATAATAAAAACTGCTTTTACTTTTCAGTCCTGCTCAAAAAGCGGAATAGAAAGTACAGATAACTCCTCTCAAATGTAGTGAAGTAAAAGTAAAAGGTATCCACTTTAAAACTTAATTAAGTAAAGTACAGATACCTAAAAGAGTTATGTAAGTACAGTACTTCACTACTTTCACTTTCACTGACTATTACCATGCAGCAAATTTGGAAGTTTTATTATTATCATGATACTATATAACACTGATACTCTAACTCCTAACCCTTTAATGAAGTAGTAGTAATAGTAGTAGTGCCTGAATCATACTTAATAAACACTTTGTCCATGCTTTGTTTATTATTAAGGCTGTAAATACTGCAGTTGTTACCAAATTTTCAAACCTTTCTAACGAGCATGTATCAAGTAACTCCACATCCAACTGCTGAAACATTCGTGTTGTTCAGTCAAATCACGAGGGCGTCACTTTTCAGCGCAGGGTTCAACTTTTATTAACAATCTGTAGCTGTTTATTTTTAATTGAAGCACAACACTGCTTTTCAAACGTGTGTATTTTTATTGTGCTTGAAACAAGAGCAACATTAAGTGCTCCATACGCAGTCACGCGCACAGCTGCACAGTCTGAATTAGAAAGAGTCATAATATTTGATGATGCTGAGGAGAAGGAGGCGCCCCACCCATAACACAGTGGGAGACGGGAGAATGAAAGTAAAACCACTTGTGACATTTACTCTACTGGTTTTAAACGTTAACCGACCTCGACCACAAGAAGACTGAAAAAAAGTAAAAGTGACACTCAAATGTATTAATGAGCATTAAAGCACTATATACATCATACTACAACAGTACATAATACAGATGTTGATGTAAGTTTTTTGAAAATGTTATAAAATGAAGTATTTTTTATTATTGTTAGTATTGCAATAGTGTCTGAAAGTATTTGGGGTGGAAACAGCGCCCGTAGCAGTAACACAAGGTTTATTATTTGGAGGATACATGCAAATTTGTATTAAGAGCACATTTAAAAACACTAAGGCTGCCAAGAAGTGCACAAAGTCAATATGAAGTGTATATGTGCAACTTAGAATGAACAACTACTGCAAGATTAAAGTACAAGACAACTCATCACATCACAGGAAAGAGGGAGAGAGATAGAAAGAGAGAAAGAGAGAGAGACAGAGAGAGAGCGAGAGAGAGAAAAGAGTGAGAGAGACAGAGAGAGAGAGAAAAGAGTGAGAGAGACAGAGAGAGAGGGAGAGAGACAGAGAGGAGGGAAAGGGAGACAGAGAGAAAAGAAAGATAGAGAGAGAAAGAGAGGAGGGAAAGGGAGAGAGACAGAGAGAGAGACAGAAAGAGAGAGAAAGACAGAAAAAAGAGATACAGCGAGGGAGAGAGTGAGAGAGAGAGAGAGAGAGAGAGAGAAGAGAGACAGAGAGGGAGCCAGAGAGGGGAGGGAAAAGGAGAGAGAGAGACAGAGAGAGGGGGGGCAGAGGGGGAGAAAGAGAGAGAAAGAGGAGAGAGAGAAGAGAGGGTGAAAAAGAAAAAAAGAGAAACAGAGAAAAGAAAGAAAGAGAAAGTGGGAGAGACAAAGAGAGAGAGAAAGAGGGAAAGAGAGAGAAAGGCAGGGAGAAAGGGAAAGAGAGAGAGAGGCAGAGAGAAAGAGGGAGAGAAAAGGGGAGAGAAAGAAAGAAAGAAAGTGAAAGAGGGAGAGAGAGAAAGAGACAGAGAAAAAGATAAAGAGTTAGAAGGATAGAGAGAGAGAAGAGAGAGAAAAAAGGAAAGAGAGAAAGAGGAAGAGCGATATTAAAAAAGGGCAGATGTTAGAATTTAGAGGTTTTTTTGTTTTCATGAGTCCTGCAAGAATCCTCCAATTAAAAGAGCTCCAGCCACTATGACCTGTGACACAGTCTAAGAATGACAAGAACTACTAATACAGTCTGCTGTTCTATAGAGAGGTACAAACACTGCCATTAATAAAGCATATGTGCAACGATGTATTTTTAAGTAAATGTACCAGCAGCTGTGAAAAGATGGTACATTTTAGTCATGCAAAGTTAAGTTTTTGGGGGATTAAATATTAATATTATCCAATAGTAATACAACCACCATGTTATTTTGGATTTTTTGATTAATACATCGTTCCACATTCAAATGTAATCAAACTGCGACACACACCAGAAACCACTCTCTCTTATTAAACTAGAAACTGACTGAAGACAGACAGCTGATCACAATAACAGACCATAATGAGGAAAGCTTTTAACAGACTAATAAGATAAATAACCTTCATATTTCCTCATAACTAGAACATTGAACACATTTCCAACCAGAACACTATAGCCACTCTATTGTTTACTGCTCTGGATGCAATCTTGTTTTTACTTGTGACAATGACAATGAATGTGCTTAGTGTTGATCTAACTTCACTAGCGCAGGGAACAAGGACACTTAAGCTCCAAACATGACTGGAAATCTGATTTAGCCATACACTTTCATCTTTTATATTGCACATCTGGCACCATCATAATCAGTACAGACCGGACTTTATGGGACACTCTGACGGGGCAGGACAGAGGAGGGAGCCACTAACCATACACTGTTTGGCAAGTCCAGAATGATATCTATCTGGATTTTTATACAGAGGGATTTTAGTTTGGTCCCCACATCCTCCGTTGCCCTTCGAGCCAGATTCAGACAGTACTGTGCAATCAGATGTATTTATTACAGTGACGCATACAAGAAAACGGCGATCACTCTTACTTCACTTATTGATTCTGCAGAAATGCTTCAATCCCATGTGATATTTTTTCCTTTTTTTTCTCCCCTCGTAAACTACCGGTACCACTGGTTTTGATACAGATGGAACATGCACATCTCCGATTGGCTAATCCACCTGTCAATCACACCCATCTGAAAACGAGGCGACTCATGTGTTTGTGAAGTTTCTGTATCGCAGGCAAAATCATACCCACACTAAAGCTATATTTTTATCTTTATGTAAATCAGTGAATGCAATATTTCTGTCTTTTTCATGGGTGTCCTGTTTAAAATACAATACACATACACACAAAACTAACAAAATAAGTATATAAGTCCATATAAAACATTAAAAACAAGTGCAGATGTGTGTATAAAAGGCTGTTACCAGATTATTAAATATCTATGGGACAAAGGCACAAGAATAACACTGGACTGTGCTCACTGTGTTCACCTCATCAGATACATAACAGACAAATGCACTCATAAAAGTCACTTGTGCCAAACCAGGGCTGTAGATTATATGACTGGACTGACAGAATAAATATGAATATTGGATTACTCTTCAGTGTGTTTGGACAGAGAAATAAGGGTTTGTCTAAAGCCGCAGAATTTCAAACTCATAAGAAAAGCAGAATTTGAAATAGAAATTAGAAAGCGTGAGGTTGATGTTTTGCACATGTCACAAGCTTGAAAAACATGCACATTATCTCAATAAATGCATTTATATTTCATTCATATTTCATTTATGATTTATGGTCGGATCCTTTTGACGTGCGAGTTTTTAAAGTGTTTTATTTGAGGTTTTTAAGTGTTTGTAATTTGGTTTGGCAATTTTATTACGCAAAATAATGCCTTTTGAAAGACTTCGAACCAAACAATTAATAAACTGAGTGTCACCAATAGACCAAAAATATTAAATAAGACCAGAACGTGAAGCCCAAGTAAAGCAGTGTTGTCCAGTGCAGACCTCACTCTGAACCCCGGACAGTAACAGAGCAGTGACAGTCTCCAGATCAGTTCAAAAACCATGTGCTGAGATCCTGAGCCAGGCAGAAAATCCTATTTAATTTTACAAGATCTTTTGGCCCTGTGGCTGTGTGCAGGGTGATGTGGTTAGCTGTCAGGAGACTGAGTAGGCGGCCGAGCAGAGCGACTGCTGAGCTCGGCTGAAATACTCTCATTAATAAACAAGAATGTGAAATGAAGTATGCCCCAAATATTTTCAATGTGCAGAGCATCGTTGACTTTACTTCGTTTAACTTTTCGCAACTTTTTTCTAAGTTTTGTTTGTTTTTTTAGATGGATGTAATCCTCTTTTCCCTGTCATGCCTTAAATAAAACTTTTAAGCTATGAATCGAACATAGTCAAGGGCACATTTTGCTGGTTTTTAGATTCTACAATGTGATAGGGAAGCAAGAGCCACAAGAAGGAGAGCAAGAGCCACAAGAAGGAGAGAAAGAGCCACAAGAAGGAGAGCAAGAGCCACATTGTTTGCATTATATTGTTATAAATGGTAAAAGGTCACATTTTTATATAGCGCTTTTCCACCTTCGAAGGCATTCAAAGCATTTTACATCAAGGAACCACTCACACATTCACACACACACTCATATACCAGTGTACACAGACACTGGGGGCAAGGTCGGTTAAGAGTCTTGCCCAAGGACACAACAACAACAACAACAACATGCATCTATAGGAGCTGGAATCGCACCGCCAACCTGTGAGTCAATAATCAATTCTTTTAGTGACTAGACCCCAGAACTCGCAATATTACAAAACATATCTGCATTTTAACTGTATTCATTTTAGCTTCCTCCTGTCCGTAGAATGTTGTGACGCCGTCTGACACCCATCTCTTGCTAACCGCTCCAGTTTCACCCCTGTGCAATTACATCAAGGACTACGGACACTAAATGAATAACTTTTACCCCGATTCACAAAAAAGGTTCATAAAACTTACACTGTTGATTTTGAAAGGTTGGATGTCATTTTAAATTCAGACACAGCAAAATTAAACACATGTAACTGAGCACTCTCCTCATTTCCGCTGTTGAGAGTTATCCGATTAGCAGGCAGCGTTTGGCTCTGCCCCGTCGCTGTATGATGAATACGTTTCAATATCAGGATAGTTTGTTGTATTAGAGCTTATATCCAGAGAGCTACATCACTGTCAATATGTGTCATTATGTAGTATTGTTATTAATGATTATCTCCTCTGACTATGGGCTTCAGTTTCCTGTTTATAGGTGTCATTTGGAGCACTTTTAACACATTAAAACGTATAATATTTTGTTTTGAACATTGCCAAGGTGTAGGTACCATCAAAACAGAGTCTTCACACGGCATGGAGTCTGCATATCTTCCCTGATGTGAAAGCATTATGTTTTTATGGCTTTTTTCATTATCTAAACATGCATGAGTGAACTGGTAACTTCAATGTATTCATATGACCAGGAACAAATTAGCAATATGTATGTTTAGCAAAAGATATAAAACTTTGGTCAACACTTTAATTTAAGGTTCTTTAAGTGCTAAGGGGGATGGGGTGGAGAGATACTGATTTAGGCTATAAACACTACATTCTAAATGAGCTAATATTGCAATAAGTTCTTTGTAAAACATAAATAAGGACATGTGCTACCTAAAGTGTTACCCGTTGTATGGCAAAGGTCCAGATGTTTCAACATTCTGAAACTCATAGTCCACCATAGTTCACATATGCTGAAGATGGATCAATGAATAACTCAAACATCACTAAAATAAGAGCAGGCTAAAGGGAATATGTTGTCCAAGTGGGTTAAAAATGTGAGTTGACATTTGAAAAGCAGCCAGGAAAATCCATTTGTAAGAGCAGCACATAGATATGACTGTGCACAGTCACACATTAGCCAGCTGTGCATTTATTAAGCAGGTCTCTGAAGATTTGTGCTATATTCAGACTAGAGTGGACACAACTCTTCCCTTAGAGAACAATTATTCTGCGTTCCCAACAGCATCATACTCGCCGTTAAAATAAATCAAGTATTTTGAGCAACCACTTATGACACTGCTGTGATTGGATTTGGGGGATTATCTAATACCTGTATCTCTTGTTGTCCACAGGAACTATATCCATGGCGATGTAGTACTGCTGATGAGGGTCCAGGCCGGCGATCTTCACTCGCATGGCAGGAAACATCCTCCTAAAAAGCACAGTGTAATTCTTCAGTGTGACAGTGAAAAGGGTTTGCACAGCTCCTGAGCACTCACATCTTGAGAGCTAATAAGTTATACCATTTTTAGATTCTCATTTGGATCCTGCAGTGTTTTAAGGATCAAAGTGTCTCTCCTCATCTCAATTTACTACAACAGAGCAACATTATTGTGGTATGGCAAACTTTTTTAGATTATTTTATTTAGATCATAAAATGTGACATAATTAAAATCAAATTGTTACAGGAAACACTGGTGATAAAAAATACCGTTATATGCACGTCACCAAGAAACAGTTACGAAAATCAAGAAAATTTATTAAGGTCTATGTTGTCTTTTACTGAATGAAATACTTGACAGCAAGAACAAATTGGCCACTATTTTAAGCTTGCAAGTTAACTAAATAAACTTGTGTGCATTTGAGTGTCAGTGTGGACTCTTCTTCTTTTAATAAAACAAACATGAGGTTGATGTAAACACTGTGATATTTACACAGCTCTGAAAGAAGGTCTGCTCAGGAGGAAAACACGTCTGAACTATTTGGGAAGCCTGGAGTAAATTTACAGCTAATGCAACTATTCGCATGCAGAACAGTGTATTAGAAGCACCAACCAACAGGAAACTGTGTGTAAGATAAAGCTATAAACCTGACATATCCCCAATAATGCACCTCTGAGCCAGACTCAGCCAGTTTAAGCATCACTTAAAGCGTCACCGTTTGAAATAACAGCCTGTGCGTAAGAGACGGTTAGACCTAATGCCTTGTGTTGTTCTTCAAACGGTGCGTTTTCTTTTCTCATTTTGAGCTCATAAATCGGACCCTGGCTAATGAGAAAAGAAGGTCGCTCCCCGTTGGATTTATGAGCATCTTAGGAGGGAGCCGTGAAATGCGCGCTCCGCCTGTTCTAACCCGGTGATGCTCTATTTATGACCTGATTTACCTATTTAAAACCAATTTAAGCTCTGCTCTATAACGAGGCGGAAGCGCATAGTGTAGCTTGTTGCAGTTAATTAAAAAATGAAAGAATCCACAAAATCAATGTCACCTTCAAACCGTGCCACTAAAGACGTTTACGTAAAACACAAACATCAAATAAAAACGAATACGCTCATAACAAAGCAACGTGTTGCACAGTCTTGAAAAGTCTACGCCACAAACATTCTTGGTTTCAGAGTGTGGGAGTGCGTGTGTGTGAGACACACACGCAGGAGGTTAAACAGGCCTAGACTTTTAGCCCTGGTACCTATGTGTCCGCGCGAGCATCAAACGCGTCGAGCAAACTCACCGCCAGTGATACATATGCAGCATCATTTAGAGAACATGTAGTCTTAAAGTGAAATAGTACTTTATTGTGCACAGTAATAGACGCATACTGAAGACTGGTGCCTTAGTGTGCCAGTGGAATAGACCTTCACTGGATGCGCCTGGCCTACCTTCCAGCTTTAGTGATGATCATCTCGGTACCGATGTCGTGGAACCGCTTCCAGAGGTCTGCGCACTGCAGCTCCACCTGGATCTCGTCCATGGAGGCCGGAGGAGACTGGTCGCAGGCCCCGGGGGCCAGCTCTGCAGGTGATCCGAAAGAGCAGGACGTCCTCTCCGCTAGACCCTCTCCGTCCGAGCCGGGACTCGCCTCTGAGTCTGCAGGGAAATGAAGATGATGAACAGTCCGCTCTCATATCCAAGGAATTAATAGGTTTAAGCTTTACACAGGAAACTTGGCAAAAGAAGACAACGCCCCGGAATCCAAATCACCTGCCGCCTGCAGCTCAGAGAAGCGGCCGCCTGGCTCACTGCTCGTGGACGGTTGGGTCGAGGTCAAAAGCAGAGTAAATGCAGCGTAACGACTTTGAAATTCAATGAAGAAAATAGCTCTGCAATTTGAATTGGACCACACATCGGGGAAACTGCAGACAGTCTGAGCTTCTATGGCTCCTTTTCGATGAATTGATGTAACTTATTTTTAGGCTATTTATTAGGTATTTTTATTAAATCAAGGGCACACAGAAAGTTTACTCGGACAAGAAAATATTATTAACTATTGTCACTCTCAAGACAAAAAGCCAACGCTGACATCCTGTAGGCTATTTGAATAAGAAAATAAAGAAACATTTAGTGTGGCACCACGCGTCAGAGACCTGAATCAAACTCACGTCTTATTTCTAAATATGTGATTTAATATTATTTTCATTATGTATTTTTGTCTCTTTTACATATTTTTTCATGCATCAGGGAAGTAGAGTATGGAAAATTAAAATTAATAAAGGCAACTCCTCAAAACGTAAAACTCCTTTTCCAGTTCTAACTCTGACCTTAAATGGCTGTTGGAGTTCAAAGGAGAATGAGGTTAAATATTACTGTAGTTGTTCCAGCTGGATGTCAAATCTTTCATCCTCGACACATTAAAGCTCCCTCCGATTAAACTCCGAACAATCACCACATGCGAGCTCCCATTTCACTTTTCTCAGAACTGGTTTATAGTTGAATATCCTGCCTCAGCCCCTCCGACACCACCAGCGCCCGAAAAGTCAGAAAAGAAAGTAATAATGTATTATTTATTGAGGGCCTTGACACAAGGAGGTTGACTTGGCAGACTACAGGGCACACAAATATGGTTATGCAAATGCGCAGACTGGACAGCGTCCCAGGCAAAACCGCTACAGAGGAGCAAGAGCCAAGAGCTCTGGAAACGAGAGACACGGAGAGACAAAGAGGAGGGGGACCAGCAGTTCTATTGAAAATACACTGCAATATGCCTTTAAGGTCTAAGCACTGTTCTATCTGATCATGTCTAACAACTATTAAATAGGCCTATGACCAATCATTTACAATAGGCCTGATAATCCGTGTATTGGTCCAAACAAATGTAAAACAGATTAGACTTTGATCAGTACGTTTTGTATGTTATTTATTTGACAAAATTTGAAAATGGAAATTGCTTTCCATAAATAAACATATGCAACCTACATAAACATAATTACAAAAAATAAATAAAATAAATACTGCTGCGCGTATCCATTTACTGACCTGCAGCAACAATTCAGAAGCTGCGTCAGTTCAGTCACTGCACACCCAGCCTACAAATGCTTTAATAGTATTTTGTGAGATCTGTTTTCTGCTGAAAGTGAGGCACGGAGTCCAGGGTCAACCAACACGGCATTGACACAAAGCAGCACTGCACATCCCCGCAGCACTGCACATCCCCGCAGCACTGCGCATCTCTGCACAATGAATAGAAATAGGAATTACTCGGACACCGAAACACTTCATCTACGCGTAATGATGAAATAGCTACTTCAGAACATCCACAACCGAACTTTGAAGATACACTTAAAAAGTAAAACAATAACCCTGTGTTATTTTATAAACAATTACATTAAAAACAACAGCACCATTTTGACACAGGTTTGTGCACTTGGTCAATAACCTGCCTCTTGACCCTCAAGTCTGGATATTGCGGAAATATTCTTATTAAAATGTTTCAAAAGAAATATGACTGATTCCTTAAATGATAAAATAATAACATGTTTCCTTTTAGTGTATTTCATGCGCAGCGGTGCATGACACAATACGGAACATTCTCCAACAGGAACGATGACGTATACGGCCTATAGTTGATTTGTCAGAGGCGACTGTGAGCCTCAGCAGCGCAGTCTTTGTGGCTAATAAACGTGTTATACGACCAGCCCCTGAGCCCACAGAGGAGTAAAAATAATATGACTCTGTTAAAGATTCCCTAAACCATAATCTGCCCACAGAGACTCGGTTTGATCCGGTGACCATCCACTCTGGTGCCACAGCGCAACCCGGACGTGGAGGCAACCCGCCTGCTAATGAGCAATACACACACCTACCAAGGGCCAAAGCACCGGGGACCTTGTTCAGTCCACTCTCACAAATATATACATAAAATAAAGAAATATATATACATTAAAAATAGAGTAACGTGTAGGCCTACTGCTAGGTTTTACACTTTGTGTGTGTGCTTTTCTACGAGACAACCCTAAAATCGTCATGGAGTATTTACTGATCTGTCCCAAATAAAACGGGAACAAAAATATGTATAAATCCTTAAAATCATTTTCAATTAAAAAAATGCTCTGGTTTAATACTGCAGCCATGCGTAAACACGCAGTGCTTTAAAGACTGAACGACATGGGATCAAGAGGCCCACTGACACGAACAATAGTGATGTTTCAACAATAACATGTGTTGTAATTAGAACAATAAATCGCCCGCTTTATATCATCTTCACAATTCATAAAGCAGGGATTTCAGATTAAAGGGGCCCCACTGGTGCTCCAATGAGAATTATACATTTCAGACTCTTTAATTTGTCAAAAACAACAACTGTAAACAAAATACTAAAACACACATTTAGCTCAATATATCCATCTGAGTGCGCTCACACCTCCATTAAAGTCCTACAGTATGTGTGTACAATATAAAGTCCTACAGTATGTGTGTACAATATAAAGTCCTACAGTATGTGTGTACAATATGTTTTGACTCTTGAACCGTTTGCGCATTTAAAACGGGAGGCCTACAGTTTGTAACTGTGGCGTTTCAACGTAGAGCAATGAGCTATTTCAATTTTTCTCTTAGTTTGTTTTAATTATTATTAGTATTATTATTATTTCCTGTACTTAGCTAAGGTCATGTTTAACTTTAGTCAAGCAACAGCAAAAGGCAACATCAACATGACACTTTTAATTTTACTCTTTGATCCTACATCAAGTATAAATTAAAGTTTAAAAGAAGATAAGTTAGGCTTTGTAATAGCCCAATAACGCACATTGCAACATTTACAGAGTCCTTTGCCATTTCTAACCCAAAACAAAAATTTTGGTGATTAATAAAATTGATCAAACATTATGATATAATTCCAATTTAGGCTGCATCTCAAAATGTGTCTACGTCAAGACTATGGATAAAATGCTTAGAAAACGTGACGTTTGTGATACGCGCGTAAACATGGTCTATTGATATAGACTATTTACACCAAGATGAATGGACTAAAATATTTATGCTCTGTTATTTATTTATGAACAGGTTAAAATTGGGGTCGTAGAGTATGGGAAGTAAACAAATGTAGTGTTTTTGTAAACGCGTAAGTTTGTTTTGAAGAGGGTCTTTGGTCATAATATGGCACAATGCACAAATGAAGGCCCTGACATAAGTGGACCACGTCTTCATCCTTATTTTGAAGTGGTGCCCCTTATACCAATCCCACTCGGTCATGCTATGATGTAGTGCGGTGTGTCTGTCCCACTGACCCGGGTCCATGTCCAGTGCGCAGTGCTCGGGCTCGTCTCCGTCCGCCGCGAGACTCTCCATGGACAGCTCGAGCTCCTTCTCCTCCCAGCCCCGGAGCTTCCTCTTCTTGTTGGAACCGATAAGGGACTCCACGGAAAATGCGTGGGCTCTCGAGCTTAGAGCTGCGGCCGATCGCCTCCTCTCACTCATGTCTCTCAGATCCACGCGTGGGGAAAGAGCGGGAGGGGGAGTCCACGTCAAATGAAAAGAACAGATAACCAGAAGAAAAGTTAATCCAAAGTGTGTCTAGAAATGCCACGGTGAAGCGCTTTGGACTGGCCGTGTCATGGTGCGCAAATCGCGGACACAGTGGTGCGTCTTTCCACGTCCTCTCTTTTTCTTTCTCGAGGTCTGTCGGTCTCTGGCTCCCTCTGATTGATACCCACTTCTGGAGGAGTTTTTTCAGAAGCAAAGGGCGGCCCATTTCTTCACTCTCGGTCAAAGCAAAGCAACCAATCACAAGTGCACGCTGACGAGAAGAAAAAACATTCTGTCCAATCAGAACAGAGCTGAAACGCGCGTCCTAGAGCAGAGTCTAACCATGTCTCGGACCTGTTGCACATGTTAAAATACGGCCTTATTATGTCATTACACCTGACACAGAGACAGGACTTAAAAAACCCATCAAAAAGAACGGACTGTGAGCTTGAGTTGATTACCGTTCAATGAAATAGGGAGGATAGTCCATTGTGTTTCTTTTAACGCATGTCCGAAGTCCAACATTAGAAGGGGTTTTAGGTAAAGTCCCTCACAACTTTAAGGCAGGTTTGAGCTTACTGCAGTTAAGGACAAAGTGGACAAAGTGCTCCATGGTATTGCGCTTGGAGATTTCGATTCAGTAGCCTGAAGACGACTTTTTATACAAACAACACTGACAGATAATAACGTGGTTACGTTTATACAAATGATTGCATGCACCAGCAAGGCGTTTTTGTTCTGTTTATGGCCCACGCATGACTTGATATCAAAATAAAAATAAACTAAACTAAATAATAGCCTATAAAATTGCCTAATTAATTTTAACCTGTACCAAAGCAGGCCTATGTATATTATCGATGAAGTCTGTGGGAAATTGGAGAGTTCAAATGTAAATTTTGAGACGTAGTCAGTTAAACCAAGGTGAGTGTGCGGGCCGCGCGGAGCAGGATGTAGGTCCAGTGAAGGACTCGGAATGTCCTTGTGTCCGTCACGAGCGCACATGAGGGAACATGTGTAAATATTTGCGAAATATTTATTTGGAAACGGAAATGAACCACAATCACAAGACAAAGCTCATAATACATAATGCAAAGTAAGTCTGAAAACAGTCTAGCCTATACTTCTTAAAGAATCGTTCTATTTCTACCAGACAAAAAGGAACCAACCAAGAAAAAAGTAAAATTGCATTCAATAGGCAAAATATTTTAGAATGAAAAAAGCACAACAAAAATATATTATCCTTTCACAAGAAGAGAATATCATTGAATTCTGTTGTGCGTAAAAACACTTTTGGTGCGACTCTTTTGTACATTTGTATAGGCCTATAGCAGAGCTGTAACGACTGCAGCAATGTTTTGATTTTATTGAAACGGTTTTTGTTCAGTCTACGATATATGAATTACTAATAGAAATAGA
The DNA here is from genome assembly GCF_009829125.3 of Periophthalmus magnuspinnatus. NCBI lineage: Eukaryota > Metazoa > Chordata > Actinopteri > Gobiiformes > Gobiidae > Periophthalmus > Periophthalmus magnuspinnatus. The sequence goes on from NC_047146.1 coordinate 21,609,750, forward strand.
AATAAAGAAATAGAAATAGCCTATATTCCACCAAACAATGGAATGTGCATATTTTTATCTAGGCTTTTCATTTGTGTTTCAAACATTGGGCCAACAATTCCTGCTTCTATACCCAAATCAACAACGGTTTTCGATATTGGTTTGTGGGTCATGTGGAGGTATTTTTATCCCGTGAAGAAAATCCCTTTGTGAAGCACTTGTCTGATTAACGCCTCGTCGCAGCGCAGCGATGGAAACGCTTCTGTCAGTCTGTTTCTCCAGGGAGCGACCTCCACGTGTTTGAACAGCGCACAGACCCAGAGACACGAGGAACGGAGCCGGTGCACACGGGCTAGTGCCTTTTAGTTTCAGATTATGGATAAATTCACATTTTTATGTCAATTTTGTGAGTGTTCAGTGTGCACAAATAAAACAGTTCTCACTCCAGTTTCTCCGTGCACTTTTGTTCTTGACACGTTTTTAAGTAGCCGAAAAAAAAGATTCGAAATGCCCAATTCGTGTTTAAAGTATCACAATAAATCAATATCTTTTTTTTTTTTGTTATTGACAAATGTTGATCAGTCATAATCAATGTATTAATTACTTTAACAAATATTTATGGTTTTCAGCTAAAAAATGTAAACTGCCACATTTTTTTTACTTGCAGATTTTACCGAGTGTATTAAATAGGGCCAACATAAAGTGAGATTATGTGAGAGCAGGTGAAGGTTTACGGTTTCCTCTTTGAGTTATTTCATTGACTGGGTCTAAGCCTTACACCAGTAAAATGTCTCACTTTCAGCCCTTTCACAGCGGATTTCCATTTACTACCCAGGCTCTATTGCTCTGAAACACACTTTTATTGCACTTTTATTCCATCTGATTTCTGTAACAGTGCAGTTATTTTAGCACTAATATGCTGTATATTAGTCTAAGTCTGACTGAAAAGCTCTATGTGATTTATGGCCTGATGCAGTCTATAGGTTTGTATTTATGGGCTGTCAGTGTTTTAGGTCAACAGAAACGGGAACAGAAATTCTACTGAATTGATGTAACTGACTAAAAATGTTCTGGAAAAGCAACGATTAAGAAAAGCCTATTAGTCCGTGCAGCATATAGTTTTCTGGGGACCAACAGTTGGCAGCCACATTAGAGAAAATTACATCAATTCAAAATATGAATTGTGATTTGAATAGCCTGAAAATTATTTAAATTAATAGGCTTATTTAAAACAGAAAATATATCCCACTGTTTCATTTTTTGAAGTGCAGCGTGTAAACATAGAAATGCAGAAAATGTTGATCTATTTCCCAAATGAAGAGAGTAGAGTCAAAGATATACAAACAAAAATATTTTATAGAAAAAAACACATTTGTAGTTCTATTATTAATTCTAAATATGTACATGTATATGTTAGATGGAGGGTCCGTGTTTACAAACATTAGCAGAAGCCCACTCTGTGCCGGACCTCTTTTAGGACGGGAGTAGCTAGTTGTCGAGCCTTTTGAGTCCCCTGGAAAAGCACTGACTCCAGGTGACTCCTGTCCGCTCTCAGCCTCTCGATCTCCTCTCTGATCGGCGTTAGTCTCTGAACCACAGCTTCAGTCACCAGCCTCTTGTAGGCCCCTGTATCCATCCCTTTGGCCTGTGACACAGCCTCCTCCACAGAGAGCTGTGCCATCGCGGCGTGGATAGTCACCAGGTTAGAGACGCCCGGGCGATTGTCAGGGTCAAATGTGACCTCTGAGGTGAAGTCTGTCACTGCACGACGGATCTTCAGGGCGATGTCGTCTGGAGAGTCTGTGATGCTGATGGTGGCCATGTGGTGTGGGTCAGACTTGGACATTTTGGTTGATGGATCACGGAGGGATTTCACCTTCCGGGTTGAACCTGCAGCAAAAATGAAAAAAAGACAATAAAACTACAAGATTAGTTAAACCAAATGTATCTTTTCCCTGTTTTTTTTTTTTTTTTTTAAGTAATGTCACACATTCATTCAACATTGGTAGTGTTAAGTAAAAGCACTGCACAACATAATAGAGTTAGTCCAATGTTAGCAGGAAATGTGAGAAAGAAATTGATACAACACAATCCAAAATATTTTGGAAACAGATGAAGGATTTTGGTCCAGTGCTTTGGGTGTGTGAAGCAGACATGTCTGTGTGTGACGTGATGAACGGAAATGACAAATGGATCCTCCAAATATCTTTGAAGTTCTTACAACTAGCAACTGCCCAATGTATTTCCTCATATATCTCATCCTGCTTTAACAATAGACATACATTTTAAGTTTTAATAGTTGACTTCCCTGGCTCAGAACAAGTGTCCACCTCCTTTGGAGTCATTTTAAGGACTTCACTACAAACGCATTAGTTCAAAATATTTAGATACAAGAGGAAGAAAGTGTGTCTTTGATCAAGCTGCACTGCACTCAGGACTATGTTTTATCTGATAATGAACTGGGGCTATCTAAGTGTAATACATATGCATCATTTTATACCAAGGCCATGGCCTTATGTCACTGCGTGTGTGTGCTTGTTATAGTCAATGAGCAAATAAATGCATTATGAAAACAACAAAACAGTAGAAACTCATTACAATACAGCACAATAGATTAATTTTGCTGTTAGTGTAACAAAGCTAATACATAAATTAAGCCATTCAGTTTCAATTTTCACCTCTGCAGCACTGTTTGTTAATTTAATATAAATTATATTCCAATGACATTATTTATTTTAGACAGAGGCAGGCGCATGTCCATAAAAGTGTGTACAGCGATATGTGCACATGCAGAGCAGTTCTTACTGAGCAGTGTGTGTGGCTCAGGGAACAGGTCACCGAAGCGGTGGTTGAAGATTCTGGCCAAATCCTGTGCCAGCTCCAGATGCTGCACCTGATCCTCTCCAACTGGGACATGAGTGGACCTGAGGAGACAGAGAAATGAGCGTCCCAGCACAGATTCTACAGACAGGACAAACAGTGTAGAACGAACAGGAAATACAACACAAGCGCAAGCCATTTGACTATCACTGAAAGGAAGAAATCCATTATGACCGTTCAATGTGCACAGAGACATTTCATTATGTTGCTTACATACACTGTATAAATAAATGGTTGCTTACAGTGCTTATAATACACATACTAACACATACGAGTCTTTTACCTGGGAGCAAAAACATCTCATCATATGATATCCTACGAAATAATTGAGTAGAAATTGCATTCATAGTATATCTCCATTTTTAATGCATTTCAGTTTCTATTTCTATTCTATTAGTAATTTCACTATACACCTTTGGATTACTACTAGGTATTAACAATGCACAGGCCTCATCAGGATAATCAGTAGCTTTCAAATGATTCAGTCATTTTATGCAGGCTCTACTGTATGGTATATAATTATTAAATCAATTAATTACAGCGTGCATACAGTATAAACTAAAGTGCTGCCTCTCGCTCACATTGAGCGCAGTTAGGCCGGCTTTCAATACACAAGATTGATCTGCTGTTGGTGAACACAATGGGTGCACATGTGAGTGGGCTCACAAAATATCTCAGGATATGAACATAACTTTCTGGCTTCAAGTAATGTATTTAATTTATTTATTGAAATAGTGGAAAATGCAAAGAAAACCTGTGCATTGATTCATACTTGTAGAGGAGTATATCGGCCGCCTGCAGCACGGGGTACGTGTACAGACCAACGCTGCCTTCACTTTTCTGTTTGCTCTTCATCTGTCGGAACAAAATGGAGGACGTCAACAAGACATAAAATCAGAGAGGAAATGACAAATCCATTTCATTTGAAAAAAAAACAAAAACAACAACAAACACACATTGTACAAGACTCTTGTATATATATGTACATAAAATACTTTTTCTTACTTCTAACCTTTAACCTCCTGTGTTTGTGGTTGAAATATTCCACAATGTATTGCTTCTGTACTTGCAATTAAAACCTTTATATTACATAAATATACATGAATATACAGCATTGAACAGTTTATGTATATAGTGGACAATGTTACGGCAAATGTTTCAACCTAATTAATTAAGACATACAAACATACTTTTTCCAGTGTCTCAATAAGCATCATAAATACCTAAAAATAGGCAGATAAAACTATGCTTCAAATAATAATAACAGCACATTTAAAAACAGACAAAGAAAAATGTGCTATTTGCATCTATTAAATTCAAGTTAAGTGTAGACATGGGAATAATGAAGTCAGTATGAAGCTGGACCCACACAGAAACGGAAAAATAATTGAGCAGGGAAACATCAGCTATATAATTTCATAATCATAAATGGTATCTTTATGTCCAGTGATTACCGGAGTCTTACATCAGTGATTTTAATTCAGTCATGAAACGCATACAGTTGATGTTCAGTGGTGATAATGTTGGTGGGACAATAATTTGACCACAACGAGTAACGGGAGATGGAGATACAAGCTTCATTAAATGTAAGATATTCTTGGCTTTGCAGAAAACACAGGGAGAGATGACTGAGAGTTCATGTCTGTTGCAAAAAAAAAGAAAGAAAAAAGATAATAATCCACAAATAATCATCATTCTAACTTGTACAACTATATGGAAACTGTAAAAGGTTAGTCCCAGTTTCTGAGTTTAAATCTTTGAATCAAGTGGAAGAACTGTATTGTATTTGTCCTGCCCTGAATTAATGATTAAATTAAAAAGGACTTAAAATACGATGGCTGCATCAGGTTAAAGCATCTCATAAACTGCATAAGGTTTTGTCTGAGATTAAGAAATATAATATAGATACATAAATAATGGACCTTCCACTGAGGCAGGTGTCGGAGGCGGGGCATACTCGTCAAACAGCTAAGGATCCAGGACAGTTCAGCGTGTTCAGAGACCTGCAAAACAAAGGTGGTTAGATACATTTTGCTTTTTTGAACCTTATCGACACGGTAAGTCATTCCACCTTTATTTTATATTACATATTACAAAAGTTGCTAGAAATTTACTGCTACTTTTTACTTTTACAAACTGTATGCACTGCTTGGGTATTGCACATTTACAGTTCTAGGACTCTGCACAGTGTTTTGTCTCTGAAGTAGAGGGTGCTTTCATAGCACCTCCAAGTGGCAGTAAAATGAACAGCAGAGCTGTTATCCAGCTGATTTTTCTTTTTTGTTTGCTCAGATTGTATCATATGGATCATTTAATTTTATACTCAGGCAATCAAACCAATCATTATATAATCAATTATTTTATTTTTAAGACTAAATCATTTTATCATCATGCTTTATCATGTTTAAGCAACTTTCTTTCTGTACTAGATTATGGCGATATACATGCAGACTTCAGCCTCTACTATGAAACCTTTAGATACACTCTTTAACTCAGCCCTTCGTTTCATAACAGGTGATGAATTTAAAACCCATCACTGTTCACTCAAAGAAAAACTAGGTTGGCCATCGCTAACACTATATAAAATGTATTTATAAAGGGACTACTGGAATATCTCACTTGTTGAACTTTGTCTGCGTCTAAAAACTGGCTGCACTAAAACTGAAATGGGAAAAAAGTTTTTGGTTACTTTGCTTCCCAAAAATGTAATACATTTCAAAGACATGCAAAACTGGATACATTAGTGCCACAAATGCATTTTAATAATCTGATAAATATTTATACTCACACCTGCACCTGTTTTTAATGTTTTAAATGGACCTATGTGGTTATTTGTTTGGTTTGTTTTTGTTTGTGTTTAAGCAGGGCGCCCATGAAAAGTAGAGTCTAAGTTTTCTTATTGGATGCTCCCTGTATGAAAAGATAAATAAAAAAATATTCATACAAGAATTTGGTTTCATAATAACAAAAGTTTTATATTCTTTGTGATTTAATTCACATTGTCCATCTCCATTTAGTAGCTTATTGTAGCAAGAGCCTTACAATAAAACTTCTCTACCCCCTCTAGTCTAGGAGCCTTCTGGGGGACATGACATCAGCCGTTTTGAGGAGATAAAGCAGAGTGTGAGACCAACATGTGGGGGGCGGTGTCCGTTACATAGAAGGCTTGGGATGGGACAGCCGTGGATGAGAACACACAGGGATGGCTCCATTTTACAGAGTATTCAGGATCCAGTGTTTAAGGGTTTTAGGAAAGACAAGGCCTCCATTCACAGAGCATATTATGAAGACACCAATACAAATGTTACGGCTAATTACTGGCATTATAGTGACACTGATAGCATACCACACAGACGCATCCTAAATCACAATATCAGATAATGGAATCTGACAGGCTTAATAGAACCATATAGAAACTCCCATTAAACAGATCTAATATAATACTGCTGATCCACTCATTTTATAACTGTAACTTGAGTCTGTCGCCAGTTCAAATCCTGCTTCGGATAAAACTCACTGTTGTCTTTGGGCAGTCACCATATTTTTACATGTGTGCAGGACTGTTGCACTGTAGGGTCACCTCACTGCCAAGTTATGTGGCATGAAGCTAAATATGTGTAAAAATAGGGTCGTGTGAAGGGTACAGGGAGGGCAGAAAAACACAGATGGACCCAACCCAGTTTTTAAATGCATTTTGGCTTTTTATGTCTGATTTTAAAATTCAGGTATTAAATCAGTAATTTGCAGTACTGTGCAACAGTTTTGGATTAGAATGCTGCAGAATACATTATTCTGACTGTATTTTCAGGTGTAAAATTTGGGGCTAGTTCCCCTAATTTCTTCCCATACACCTATGAGTTCTTACTATGTACTTAAAGCAAAAGTTGAACTAAGTTTGTACAGTTGCATGTTTTGATAGTTTCTGTGAATTTGCAGAGTGTACAGTAGAGATAAGAATCAGCTCTGATCAAATAAGCAATGCAAGGCCAGCCAACATGTCTGTCAATAAACACACAGTAGCTGACAGCAGGAAAATAAACTCTTACAAACAGCAAAGGGGAAACTTATATGGACTTAAAATGGATGCCAAACATCAAGACCTTTTGCTTTGATACAGTATATCCACCTATTAGTCCAGCAATATACAAAATCATTTTGTTTGGACTAAAACTGGAAGTTAATTAATCACAACTAATTGATTATTTCAATCGTTGGCCAATTTAGTAATCAAATAATTGTTATCTGGACTTTACACAAGACAAAATATATCATGAGCTGAGAGCCTTTATAACACAAGAAACATGTGAAACATGTGAAACTGGTGTTTTAAATATACTCCATCAGGAAGCATGAAGAGGGGATTCACTAGCTTACTGCATCTCAGCCAAAGTTTGTAAAAATATCAAATTAAAAGCCTTTTGCGATCTAGACAACTAATCATTTAATTGAAGAATAATTGCCAGATCAAATGATTATTAAAACAAATGTTGCAGCTACAAAAACTAGATTACAACATAATACTGATTGAATTTAGCATAACAACAAATGATCATGTAGTTGGTGTCTGTCCAGGGAAGTACCTAAATGATAAGCCAGAGACACGCAAGAACATTGATGTGTGTCGTATTTTTCAGAACAAATGTACTGACAAAGGTGTTAAAACAATTTTTCAATACAACACTAGCTTTTACAGTTAAGCATGTTTTAAGGGCCAATACTGTGCTCACCTGAGACTGCTGAAAGAGTATGGCCTTTTCAGGGTCAATGCCACAGGCCAACAGGCTGGCTGCCATGTCCAGGATGTTGGCTCTGAGCTGCTCCGGGTCCTGGGGCTGTGTGATGGAGTGAAGGTCCACGATGCTGTACAGGATCAGAGGGTACTGATGCTGCAGGGACACCCAGTTCTCCAGAGCACCCAGGTAGTTCCCCAAGTGAGGCACCCCTGTGGGCTGGATGCCAGAGAAGACACGGCTCTCCACTGACGCCTCCTAGAAGAAAAGAAAACTTTTGAAAATGCACCAAGATATTCCAAGTGATTTAATGTCTGTTAAACATGCTCTATATGGCTTCAACGGTGGTCAAACACACACTAAGTTATTGGAAATTTGTTTCAAAATTTTTTGTAAGACTATGTGGGATGTCTGTGTAATCCTTCAGTTTCACTATATGGGTACAACAAAACACTACATTTGGGAGTCTAGCTTGTTTGGGTGTAGAAGAAATTTTTCATCCAAAGGAAAAAATGCTGGACCCCTCCAGGTTTTTAGTATGTCATGAAACAGGAACCTTTATTCAGGCTTGGGACAGATCCAGTTGTACAAAGGTTTACTTCTACTGTATTTAAGTGAATATACTAATATGAGTTTCCAGTCAGTGAGAAAAAAATGGTGCAGAGAGACAGATGATGAAGTCAAATCCAAGAAACTCCAGGAACAACTTGGACGTCCTCGGAGGCTCTGGTGTCAAACATTAACTATTAGCAGACTGTAAGCCAGCCGCAGTCATGCTTCATTAGCTTGATGCTAACTCCATAGCTAGCACCTCTGTTCTCTCCCAGACACAGTCAGCGCAAAGAATGCATCACCTCCCTGGCCAACAATGACAGTTCGTTCAAATGGTGGAGTGACACTGAAGAAGTGGAGAGGATCAAATGAATCAAACACAAGAGTTTGTGACTGGGAGAGCTGCAGGAGCAAGACTGTTTATAACACGGGATAAAGTTTGTTTCTTTTTCTTCTGCAGATTCAGACCGAAACGAAATGCCTCATTTCATCTGGCATCAGCTGGTTTCAGTGAGGCTTCGTTTTTAGTGGCTAACTCTCACACAGCACACGAGACACCACCTGTTATGAAATGTGTGCACTCATTTTCCTCACACAGACTGGTGAACACTGTATGTTTACATTAGGCAGAATACCAAAACACAAGATTCAATTAGAAACCTCTTGTTAGTTGGACGAGAGATGGACAATGTAGGCTGTGGTAACTGTATATTTGCACTGTCAGGTTCAATTTGGGCTCATAAACTTTGGATGGTTACAGTACATTAAAATATCTACTCTAAAATCAAAAGAAAGGAGACATTAGGGCTAGTAGGGTTATTGTGGAGGAAAATTTGTTGCAATCTAAAGAACAGGTATGAAGAGACAAGAACATTGCACTAGACACAACAGACTGCAACCGTTTGCAAATTATGACCATTTAAATTTTATACTCTAGCAGCCCTTATTGACCTTATTCCGCCCTGCCTGCTTTTGCCGTAAATGTTACTAAATTGCACTTTCTTTGTGGTGGCACTTCCGTTTAAGTGGGAATTCATTCATTTCAATGGAGAATTTGGGAAAAGTTTTGCTGCTAAAATATGATATAAAGTAGGTTGATTCATTGTTTATGCGCAACAACAAGCCAACAACATATATCGTGTGTGCATTTTGGAAAATTAGAACAGTTGCAGGTCAAACAAGGAACTTCTACGACTGATTACAGATACAAACTAATTAGCGTTTCATTCTTCTTTATTACAGTTCATGTTTTTTTGTAAACAATATATTACATTTAGACTAGTTTTTTGGCCTTAACGGTGCTTTTAGTTTATTGTGTCAGTGGCATAAATCAATAATATCGTTCATCGTCTATGTTTTCTTCAGCAATACATCGCACTTCAAAATTTGTTATCGTGACAGTAGTAGTAGCAGCTTTTTTACTTTCAATAATAAAAGACCTGGTGGATAACACTGTAGCACTGCTCATTCCAGCTCTCGTGATGAAGTTTGGTTTATTTAAATGTAATGTGCTGATAGGAGGTAAACAGGAACAGTCAAAGATTTCAACAGAACTATTCCCACTAGGTCCTGTGTTATCACCTTCAGTCTAACCGCCCATCATAATTCAGACTGTACTTAGAAGCCTTATCATTTACATTAACAAGATACTCATCAATACTATAACTATGTATTTGAACAAGTATGGGTACGGAAAAAGTTGGGTCTCATCAGAACTTGTAAAACATCATGTAGTACTATTAAAATATATATAGTTTTGTCTTAAAAATACACTCAATTGTTATTAATTATATGATTGTTGTATTAAAATGAGTGGATTTTTTTTGCACAGTTAAATCTGCAAACCTAATGTGTGTTATTCCTCAGTTGTCCAGGTAAGTTTCATCGCAAAAGAAAACTGGGCTCTGAAACTGTCAGCTGTAGTAAAGTTTTCAAGAGTGAATATTTTCTTCCACTCATCTAAGTAGCTTCTTTAGTTCTGACACGGTTTTGGTAGTTATTTGTCACTGCTTTACATCTCTGTCTGAGGGGGAAGAGCTATTTCGTTAGTTAATTTTAATGTTGTTTGCACACTGAACCCTGTCAGCACCGAAGAAGCTACTTTGGATGTGTGTGGCAAAACGTATTCACTCTTAAACACTTTAGTCTAGTTTAGTCTTTTTTTTTTTCTTTTTCCATTACTATCACGTTTCCCCCTTTAAGTACCCATATTTCCCTCCTGTTCCTTTCTTGCTTGTAAATATGCACAAAAAAATTCAAATTTTCTCTTGCAATGTCACTATTTTACAGTCACTCTTTTTCAATCTCTTTTTCCTCCACTGTTCCTCAGGAGTGACAGCTTGTTGAGTTAAATAACACATAATCCTAAAGAGCCACAAAACTCTCCATCAGATAAGGCCTTTCTTACTTCAGCCATCTCTCCATCTCTCTCTGGATCAGGTAACAACTGTACTGGGGTCTGCCTGCTCCACAGTCGCTCTTGTCCCGGCCTCGGGGAGCAGGAAGGAACTGGGTGCTTATGTCATTAGCGACGCTGGGGTAATTGCACTGGGTTGCCATTGATGCTGAGAGGCTCTTAAGAGGTGTCAGGGTTGATTTGGGAGCGGACCGGCCCTGAGTCTGGCTTATGTGTGTTCTCACCTAAAGCTGACACGCCAAACGCATGTACCCCTGCACCACCGCCCCCCGAGGGAAGCCATTAGCAATGCAGACATGGTAATAGTGTCATTTGAGCCAATCAGGTGTCAAATGAGACTCAACGCTGCGACTAACTGTGCACTAGGGCAACCACAGGCCATCACGTATGTTACACGCATACTAATGTCTATTTAAAACATGCACCTCTACCGCATAAGACGATTATTGCACCGAGTAAATCAGCTCCTGGATGATGACAGAAGAGACAGCAAACGTTGTAAAGCAATTATGGTTGAAATGGATACAGCCAAAAGTCATAAAATATTTTCACGTAGCATACCACCACTGTGAAAGACATCAGACCTGTGAGAGTCAATTTATGTCAAACAGTTAATATCAGCAGAGTATGAGGGACAAGGAGTGAAAACTGAGCTATGTGTCGCAAAAAAGCATTTGACAAAATATAAAAGAAGCCTGTGTTTAAAGAGTCAAACATGAAAATGGGTTAAAATGAATACACTAAATGAAATGAACAGACAAGTAACAGTAACAGTTTTCTGCTTGAATATCAACTCACTCAATATGCCAACAGAGTAGACCCACATCAGCATATATTACTGGCATCATTTTGAGATAATCTATAAACAGTATTAATCACACACAAAGTAAAATAAAAAATATCAAATTATTGTTTTGAGTTAATAAAAATATAAAAAGGCTGAGAAATCTTGACTGAAAAAATGCACAATGTAATCTTTTTAACCTCTTTTAAAACAACAGAGAAATATAGAGTACTATGTCTTTAACTGATGGGTAAAATATCATCTATGTATCCTTATCAGAATAATTTAAAAATACATGCTCTTATTGCAATTCCATAAGAAACAAATGCTGTTTTTTATCAAATAGTACCAAATAGTACTGGTAAAATCACTCTTTTGCAGCTTTTGTCATGTGTCTTTCCTTCTCTATCATATAATACAGTCAGTCGTGTTGAGAGCTTTATTCGTCCATATCTACCATGTGCTGAACAGATTATGCGTTACTATGTGTGTGACAGTTTGGAGGTTACCCACACTCATAGGCCATGTTTTCACACTTGCTGTACTTTTCCGGGAATCTGACTTCATTTGTCTTGGTGCGTAGCATGTGTGTGGTAGCGTCCTTATGGGGCTCGGGTCATGTGTCCGCACATGTCATAGTCTGTGCCTAGATCAACATCCAAGGTGTAAGCCAGTTTGAATATGACAGCTCAATGTAGGGCCAGTACTATTCATCATCAGTAGATCTAAAGACACTTCATTATTAAATAGAAAACAATATGAAGCTAAACGGATCCCTTTTCTATTGGAATTAACACTGGGTTTTCAACAATAATGCCAGCCAGTATCCACCTACAAACTGTTCTGTTGGATAAGCCCTTTTAATTTAAAAGTCAGTTCTGTACATATGAAAGAGTTGCATAGATTTGCACTCAACAATGTGATTTATAACCTCCTCTCAAACGCAATGTGGATTCTACTATTATTCATTTCATAAACTAAGAGAGATAATAGAATGTCATTTTCTAAACACAATAAAAGTATTTCCATTAATATTTCCTTGTAGCCTTATACTACTTCTGATATAGATTAGACCATTCTATGCCGGATTTTGTATAAATACTTTTCATTTAGATGTACTAAACTCGCTTAAAATTAATTATATTATGATGTGGCAGTAGACAATAAGACCATAAAGTATTTATGTATGGGCTTCAGTATTTGCCAAAATAGCTTCACGTCCTGAGGTTATGAATTATGTGAATCACGGCAATGGATATGCTGGAGCCAACCTTTACAGAACAGTACATTTCTCTCCTCAGATGTGTTCTGGACTCATACATCAAACCAGAGCTCAAGCTGCAGAGTGGCCCTCTGACATGTCTCTTGCTGAGGGGCTGAAGAGCACAAGTGTCCGTCAGTGCCGTTTACCTGAGCCAGTTTCAACACATCTCAAAGTCACCACTGGGAGCGCCGCCACAGGACCTGCTGTGAATTACCATCAGCTCTTTGTAGACTCAAGGAAGAGCTCCAGATCTCAGCAGCTCACCACGGAGAATGGATGGTTTTCCTGCCTGTGCCACCCGCCTGTCCCTGTAGGTCTCAGCACACTGGGTTCAGTGTTATTCCTGAGGCCTACAGAGCTCCACGCACCCCATTAACACCAGCATCCTGCTGAAATGCACCCTGCACACTCCTCCCACTGCCCCGTGGCCTTTTTTCTGTTCTACCCTCCTCTCCCACTGGGACCTGTTAACGCAGGCGACCAGCAGAGCAGCGCCTCAGCCTGGCATCCACCTGGAAGCAGGGGTGAGTGTAATACCCTGACATCCATAAAAGCATGTGTTTAACTGTTGGATAATGTGGCAATAAACTCAGCTTAAAGCAAAGATACACAAAGCAAACCTACTACACAAAACATGAAACAGTCCAAACACAGATATTCAGGTTGAAATGGAGGTTAAATATGAGATTTAAAAGAGTGAGTGTAACTGAGTAAAGGCTTGAGCGGTTTCTCTTTCCTCCAGGAGCGCAAGCGAGGGGTAGAAAAGGGAGAGGCCCAAAAGGAGCGTTTGATTAAATCTGCGGTTGACGTGTGGGACAGGTGAGATTGATGAGGTTCCTCTGAGCTTCACACTGTGAAGAGAGCGGGGGCACAGGAACAGAAAAGTGCAGTGTGGCGGCCAGGGCTCGGGGCCCGCTCACACCGTGGGGTCCCTGGGCTGATTAATGGACTGGAGGCCCTTCAAAAACAGCACTCCCCGCAGACAAGGCCTGACGTGGCTCCAAAAATAACCATGTGAGAGAGGAAGAGCGGGCCTAACAGGCTGCAGCTTCTGAGAGATCAGGCTCAGGAGGAGCAGGCCCGTGACAGCCAGAGGAGTGTGGCTCATTAGAAAGCTAAACTGTGAGCATTTTGGCCAATGACAGATGCTGTCTCAATGAACAGCTGACGAAATTGCATATAAAAGTCAAGTCATGGAAGCAAAACAATCTGCCACAGATGACTGCACTAAACTCCAGTTGTATTGGAATTTTCCTATTGCCAACGCAATTAACAACCGGACCACAACTAGGGTAAATAGAGAGAAACAGATGTAAATGATCATTTTATCACACAATTTAAAAGAACTTTGCAAAGATGAGTGGTACTGTAAGTGTATCCTGTCTGTCTGATTTGAGTTGGGTGTGACTGACAGGCAGATTAACCAATCAGAGAGAAACATAGTTTGTTTGTGTCTAACGACTTACATGTAAAAAGGGAAAAAAAACACAGGACTGAGAAACATCACAGATTTCTGTAAAATCAACAGTCAAAGCTCAAGTAAAAGCAGTTGATAATGGATGATGCTACTGGAGTGAGTCTATATGAAAGACACAAAAGTCATGACAGGATGGGCTCTTTTCTCAGAAAAGTAATTTAGTAGGTGAGGAGGCAAACATGTAAAATAACGTAGAGCTCAAAACACTTAACCAGATACAACATTTTTTGACTACAGAAAACTGTGTATAAAAATGGTTTAGGTTGACAGCTGCCAGTTTGAAGAAGTGGCTGTAGAAAGACTATGATATTTTTAATTACACTACGGGGACTACTGAGCATTAGCAGAAGTTTCTGACAGCAGAAAATAAATAGGGTAGTTAATGAACATCCTAAAAGGCAAGGCCACATTTCCTCCAGCCCTCTAATGGTTTTAGCCGACAACCGGTAAGTCAGTTCATAAGTAGGTAAGCACTAACTTGTGGACCAAAATATAGCCTGCTAGCCAAATATTATACTAAATATAAGCTAAGCTGTACTAAAAGACTTGAAATACTTACTTCACAGACAATGCAAAAATAAGACAAACAATAGAGGAATTGAGAAATGCAAATGTTTATTGAATGGTTCACTACTCTGCTGAGCCTAATTATATTCTACTTTAGTATATGTAAGAATGCCCATAGTGGCCCACAGTGACCCACAAAATGCTTATGTCAGACAAAACAAGTCTAACAAATCACACCTTGAAGCCGAAGGGGCACTGTTGTTCATAGTCTGATCACATTCATTTGCAAAAAGTATATATTCTATCATTTCATTTGTGCTGTTATTACTGGTAATGATGCACTACAGGTAAGTTCCTTCTTCCCTCACCTCACAGTGCACACTTGACATAACAAAACACAGACGTTAGAGGCCCGGGGTACCCTGTCTATTCCCACATCAACCAGCAAAAAACCTGTGATCACAAAGACGGCATTTCTAAATGCAGCATAATGCAAGAACAGTTTAATAATTAGCCCGGTTGTTGTGGTGAAATGAAGTGATTACTCTTATGGGAGCCAGGGGAGTCGTTGTTTGCCTTAACACCTCATTTACCACAGTCAGGCAGCTGTGCAGTAATGGAGAATTCTATAAGGAGTTATGGTGCATTTCTTAAAGACACTACAGTCAAACGCTAGTGCTACTGGGAAGGTGATGTCACACATCAGACTACAACAGGAAACCAGAACCTCAAATTAAAACCTTCTATTACTGAACACAGTCAGTAAAGTACATACAGCTTGGGGAAGTGCAGAAAATAAGAAAATTAAATACCAACTACGCTAAAAACTCTATACAATGACTTCTTTTATTTGCTACAATATTTCTGGTCCATGCCACAGCCGGTAAGTTTTTTATTTCCTCCATTTCTCAGAATGCCCTTCCCTCAAGAGACGGGGAGCCATGTTTGCTTTCATCTCTTTGACATCAGAGCTCAAACTCACTTTTTTACTGACAAACTGGAAACAGCTGCCAAGTATTCCTAAACTAACAACTTGAATCCTGTCTAAACATATTTACTATAAACCTTACTATATTATTCAAATTAGACAGTCTATAAATAAAAAATAATAATATTAATTTCTGATTGTTTAAGATGTTGCACTGGGCAGTGAGGACTGTATTTATTTACTTCATAAATAACCTTGATCTTGTCTGACTGGTGCTGGATAAAACTGTATTTATAATGTAGATAGATAACTAACAAAAACAAAACAACAGGTTTTTTCAATTTTAATGTAATGAATAATACTTTGGAATTATATAGCACATTTAAAATATTCAACTCTAGATTATAACCTAGCAGTAAGGAAGGAATAAGGATTTTGCTTAAAACGTACACAGTTTAAATCAGACCTATGTAGCCTATACAATATGATCTGAAAGAAATATCATATGACATATAATTTTATCTGAAAATTGGCTATTGGTTGTCAAAAGTATCAATACCCTGATACTAATCTATACTAAAACTAGTATCAAAAATAGGACAAAAGTATTGTAGAATGGTCCATTTGATCATAACCAGTATACGACCAGATGGCACAAAAATTATTTTATGTTGAAAATTATATTATATTGTCTAAATATTGTGTAAATTATAATTATAATTATAATTATAAAATCGAACCTATTTCGTTGCAAGTGAAATCAAACTTGAAATGTTAGTATCCTGACTTCATTGGGGCACAAAACATTTCTGAGGAGACATATTCACAAACTACACGACATGTGAGAAGCATCTTTTCAGAATAGCTAACAAATTTTAGATTTTTAACTACAGATGAGGGAAATGGCCTGAATGTAAAATATCATACCACCATATGACATATATAACATTTAACCACTGGCACTGCATGAACTGAGCCAACATGTCCATATAACAATATTGTCAGCTTTAATCAACATTCTAGTTATACCAGTAAAATGTCTTATTTCTCGTCGCATCCTCCCATCGACCAGAGCCATGCAAAACCACACAACACTATTTCGTCAGATTAAAATGTATAACCCTGATTGAAAAGGAAGTGTTTGTGTTCAATCGGGGGACAGCATGTAACACAATGAACGACAAGCAGCACACTGACAAGAGCTTCATACTCCGTCGTTTACCTTTATATCCGGTGGAACAGAAGTACACAGAGACCTCTTTGAATAGTTAAACTTCTGAATGAAACCGAAGAGACGATTCATGTTATTCCTTACGGACAGCGCCATCTTGGATTGTGACCTCACGCTGTACGGTGGCTCTGAAATGTCAAACTAAATGTATGCGCTTTTCTTTTTTAATTAAACCAATACAGTCATCGGATAAACATAATGGAAAAAAGAAGCTGTTACAACATATGCACACACACGTTAGCAAAGATATTTGGTGAATAGCCTTTTACTTATTACGCTACCACTTAACCAATAATGAGGGGTATCTGAAATCATGCAGCCAAGTCTTTTATATGGCCAATTTTCGTTGTCTAAAAATATTAATAAGAGAAAACACTCTAAAAGTTCCATTCAGTTACAAAAGCGTGTGAAAGTTGCCTTGTGCTCATATGTCTTTGTGCCAACTGGCTGCTGTTGTGTCTGGTTGGAGCTTCTTTAACTATAGAGCCATCCCACAGAACAGCTGCAGAACTCCTCTTTGCTCATTACAACCTGTCCATGTGTGTGCTCTTTGACTGATTATAGCACAGGTTTGGGTTACAGTATGTTTGCAGGGCACTCTCCTGACGTTGGCCACATCTGCTCCTGATTCCTCCCTCCACACTGAGCATCTGGTTGCATTTGTAGCACAAAATACAGACTATCATTCCATATTCATTATTATTTCCCGAGGCAATGAGGCTGTGGCATTGTGGTGCATCAGATTAGACCTTTATGTTCTCTCACGGCTAGCTAGGGAGGTCTGGCCACTGCAGAGTCTCACTAATATCTGTATGATGTGTTGATCAGCTCTTGTTTGCTGGTTACCGCTGGTGTGTCTTCTCTTCATCCACAAATAAGGCCATTTAATGAATTAAAAAACTATCTTCCTTATTCAATTAAATTTGATTTATATAGCACATTCAAAATACAACTTTAGATACCGAAATGCTTCACATAAAAGTCAACAAAAACAGAAAATATGACTAGGCAAAGAACAGTAAAACAATAAAACGCCAAGATATTCTGTCTAGTTAGAATAAAGAGAGAAGAGGTGGGTTTTTTGTCTAGTCTTAAACTGTATTAAAGACTGACAGGATCTGACAGGTAGAGGGAGGCTGTGGTTGTGTCCATAGTCTGGACACAACCACAGAAAAGGCTCTGTCACCTGTGGTCTTGAGTCTGGCTTTGAGGTGGTCAGCTGACCTCGGGGCTCCAGGAAGTCCCTCAAATAAAGAGGACATATAGAGTGCAGAGACATTTCCTTAGCGTACTTGTACAGTATTTTACAGAGACAAAATATTATATTGCCTAGCTTTTAAAGGTCATGTTCAATGTATACTTTTTTATCTGGGACTCCATCTCCAGATCTTGAGAAGGGCTTGGTCTAAGACTACCATAGCTGGAAAGTTTTAAAATATACCCAGCAAAATGCATGCTTATGTTAACTATAAGAGAAAATATGTGCAGAAAATCAAAGGACTTGTCTGTCTCAGCAGTTTTCGGAGTGTGTCTCAGGATCTGTTGCATTTGAACCTAGCATTAGTGTAACTACAGTGCACAAAGTTAAGTGTGGGCACATTCATGACAACAAATTGGTCTAACATAATCATTACTATTCATAAAGTTGGTGAATTAATTCAACCCGAGATCATCAGGTCCTTTCTGAACAGTAAATCTATTGTCTTAATCAGTATTGCACAGGGAGTTGGGGTGTTAAAAGCCGTCGTCCGTCAGCTGGAGCCAGGGCAGTGCAGGGTAAGAGGCCACGCAGGTGATGAGTGAAGACGCTGGGCTTTCACCACACGGAGCTCCAACATCCAACAGGGACCGCCATTTTTCATCTGCATCAGCTTTTCACAGCTCCAGCTACCTTCACTGTCTGCAACTTCATCACACATACCACTGTTACATGAAGGGTTTTGCTTTGACAAAATAGGCCAAACTATTTCATTTTCTTTTATCATTAAAAAGTAAAACGTAAATGATTAAACATTGTAAGACACGTCTATTTTTGTAATAACTTTACAGATTGCAGTGAAGGAACAATTGCAAATGCAACACAAACTTTGTAAAACAACAGCTATTAACTAGGCTATTATTTTATGCTTTCATTTTTACACAGTGTCTAATGCTCTAATAGCTAAAGAATGGTCAACCAAAAATGTTTTTATTATTTTTATTTTTATTTGCTAATTCAAATTGACAAAAGGTGCTAATAATAACTAAGGTTAAGGTGTACTTTATTGTTCCTATAGGGAAATTGGTCCTCTGTATTTGACCCATCTGTTAATCTTGCTGGGACATCTCCTCAGTAGCAGTGAGCTAGACTTGGTCAGGAACTTAGCTGTAATATTTTACCTATTGGATTGATGAGGAAGAGAAACCCACCCGACCTCGCTATGAGGCCAGAGTGCCCGCCACCCAGCCACCACTATTGTATTAAAAACCTGTACTGGATAAACTGAAACTGTTTTCTGGTGGGAAATGTTACATGAACCTTAAATGTAAATTACATTTATACAGACAAAATATTATTTAAATGCCGGTAAGAGCCCAATAAAAATAAAACACACATTTTAAAATCTTGTATAATTTCATTCCCATCTGCAGAACTCATATACACACAGATACACACACCTTGCAGTCACAGAGCACCTGTCATAATAGATCCAGACAAAGCATCATGGGAAGGAGGAGAGCTGTTGACTAAGGGGCCAAAGTTGTCTCTGAAAATGTGTGTTTTCTGGGTTTTGGATCCTGACGCTGAAAGACAGGATCTCCCCTCTGACACTAGGAGCTGCAGGACGTCCACCGCCCAAGTGGAGAGATGGACAGATGGACAGAAGGAGAGAAGAAGAAACCAGGGGATGAGTGTGATGGTCAACATTTCACAGGTGATTTTCACTACATACATACATATTATTATTATTATTATTATTATTATTATTATTATTATTATTATTATTATTATTATTATTATTATTATTATTATTATAGCTAAGATGGATTTGCTACATACTCTCATATAGCTCTGTACCATATAGACAAATCAAAATTATGTGATCATTTCCACTGATGTTTTCTACTTTCTGTAATTATGTTGGGAGCATTTTATTTTAGAACAATACTCAATATGAAACAATTTTTTTTTTTACTACAAAAAACATAATTATAATTTTCTGAAAATTATTATTTTTGAAATGTACTATTGTTGAATAGTTGTGATTAAATTCCTTTTATTTTCCATATAAATGTGTAAAGATCCAGCAGAAGAGCGAGCTAGTGGGACCGCACACAGGCCGCGCCGCTGCTCCCTGCCTGGCCCGCTGCGCTCAGACCGAAGCCTCTCAAACTATAATAAACATTGAGCTCAGAGTATTTTGTGTGAGTCCCATGAGGAGGGTCTGGATCTCATTATTCATTTATGTGACCGTGCATTAGAGGAACACCTCAGATTCGTCATGTCCATATTTATGTCTTTCAAATCAAATGCACATACAATCACTATTGAGTTTTTATTCATGTTGATTATGACTCTGTTATATTATTTTTGTACCTATTAATAGCAACAGTATTATGTGTGACTGTCCAACTGTAAATTTACAATCACTTTATTTTTTTAATATGAGGTGAACAGAGGCCTGAAAGTGTGTGTATGTGTGTGTTTTCAGGGATCCCATGAGGACCAGCGCCTGTCCCGCTCACAGTCGCTGTGTTGATGTGAACAGAATGTTCAGACACACAGGTCCACTGTAATCACATATAATTTAGGCTTTTGTTATTGTGATCTCAATGTTAATTTTTAGGGCTCAAGCCCAATACAACATATTAAACCATAAAATCTGTTGAGCTAAACCCCCATAACCTCGTATATGTTTATTCGCATTTTCCCAAACAGCACAGGCCTCATGTGTTTGGAGTGTGTGCTGTAACCAGTCCCAGACCCAGTGATCCATCACAGTCCATCCCTGACAATGTGCAGGGCCTCTATTCACTCAGTTTAAGTGAGAAATAATGTCTTTGGATGTGAACCCCTCTCTCTCCACATCCCACTAAAGAAACTGCGTGAAGCACAGGGAGAACTCATGGCATTGACAAATTGTCCTTGTTTTCCCCAAAGTATAATTCCCAAAGACTGCTGTGGCTCACGCTCATCTTTTCCTTTTTACATTTATAAAACAGTGACATGTTCAATATGGCTGCCGTCACACAGAAAACACGCTCTTTTGGGTACCTGCCATCATGTTTCTTCTCTTTCAAGTTTCACTTTATTTAGATCTGACTGTGTGCAGACCTTTTTCACTTCTGTTGATCCCCTGAACGGTTCAAATTTGGAAAATGTTAAATTGTTATATTATTATATTGTTATATTGTTAGTGTTAACTTAGTGTTAACAGTTAGGTTCTGAACCGACAAATGTTTTGACCATTAGAGCCCCAACAGCACAGCCAAACTAAACCTTAATTTTCAAATATATCCTGCCCCCGCTTGGCTTATACGTGTGTGCATAGGTGGAGGAAAGGGGAGGAGGTATTTGTCACATTTTGGGGACAAAAATCTGTATAAAGTCAGGACCAGGTGAATGATTCAGGGTTCAACTTCAATCCATCTTATAAGCTATTTACTTGTGTATCTATGTGAGTTTTACTTGTGTATTTACTCCAAATACAGTCTTCATAAACCAATCGTGTCTGTCAGTGATCGCACACGTGTCAATAGGGTTATAACTGTGTTTTTGTGTAATAGACATGTAATATATTGTGCTGAGGCCTCTTTGCTGCTGTCAGCACGTCACATGATCAGTGAGTGATGAAAGATATACTCAGACTATACATCAACAAGACTTCATACCAAAAAAAAAAAAAAAAGACAGGCAAGAGTTTAGACCAATCGAGGTCTGCAGAATTTGAGAGGCAAAACATTTTCTTAAAATTCATACATATAACTTATTTGTTGATTTATATTTTACCGTATCATCTAATACACATCGCTTCACTATAATATATTTAGTGAAATCTGGCTGCGAATCTAAAAATATATTATTATTATTATTATTATTATTATTATTATTATTATTATTATTACTAAGTATAAATGGAAAAAAATATTACACTATTTTCTAAGCTACGTTATAATGTTGTTACCTCATCAGAAACATACCCAGAGTTTTGTTTTGTTTCATTCACACATGTTTAACACACAAACCCTGCATATTTACTCTTCTCTCAAACAGAAAGCATTCTGTTCCACATTGTGATGCCACATGGTAATACAGGAAGTGCTCCACTGTGTTTTTGAACTCCATACACCTTCACAAGAATAGTTAGATGATTTCAGCCCTGGAATTGCCACTCTCTATAGACCAAAGTGTAAAAGTTAGTGGTTAACCTGAAAATTACCACTATATGACATCACAAGGTGGAACAGAGCATTTTGAGCTTTGGAAATGTAGACAGACCAATAAACCAGAATTATTCAAACATGTGTGAATGAAACAAAATACAACTCCAGTTATGTTTTTGAAGAGGTAACAGCATTATAACATGTCTTAAAGCTCACAGAAGTCAGTTTGTGTAATATAGAGCCTTTAATTAATCTTGTATGTATGAAAAACTGAAACATAAAACGCCCCTTTTTAAATTTTTTTCTAAACATATAAAGACGATGTTGTCCGCTTTGATAGCTCACAGTGGCTGCACTTACCCCTGCTCACCCGTGTCAGGCTCTGTTCTCATGGATCCATCTGGAAACAACATCTCAGGACTTAAAAGAGCAGATGAATGTGTGTGTGCCTGCCTCGAGACACGGGCGCACCAGCAGACTTGTTTATGAGTGGATTAAGGATTGCTGGTGTGACAGAGATGCTCCTCTCGGAAATTATAGGTCGTCAGCAGGACTTCCTCTCATTCATGTCGGTTTGCCTGCACACAGAGTCATCCTCATCTGCCCTCACACGCCCTGATGCCATCTATTTAAGGAGCTACCCCAAACCAGCATCCCATTATAGATGTCAGTGACAAATGACAATAAATGTGTTTGCCTATTTTAATCCCCCCCATAGGCCAACGAGTTCATATCTGTTTATGCATAACCAGCGACCTCTAGCTTATGTACAGCATCATTTTATACACTCTGAAATATTGGCAACTTTAGAAAACCATCGTAAACAAATAAAACAATAACAGTTAACAGTAACTGCATGATTTGTTATCACTAAACAACAGTGGAATAGACTTTAAAGCAGCTCTACTTGTGTACATGTCTCTCCATGGTTTAGCACCAAATTACATTTCTGACATGTTAATGCCATATGAACCATTTTGCACTTTGAGAACTTCAGGGACTGGCTTCCTGCTGGTGCCCAGAGTCTGGACTAAACATGGGAAATCAGCGTTTTCAGTTCTATGCAGCTGGAGATGTGACACAGGCCTCTACTTTGATAATGTTTAGATCCAGGCTCAAAACTGTTCTGTTAAGATGTGCATGTGACTGAAATGTTTTTATTCTGCACTCTTCTCTTTTAATGTTCACTTTAAAATGTCTATTTATGCTTTGATTTGTTGTATAGTGATTTTAAAGTATTTCTTATTCTGTAAAGCACTTTGAATTACTTTGTCTAAGAATTCTGCTATACAAATAAACTTACCCTGCCTTGTCTTGCGTTTAGGGCCCCCAAAGTGACATCGCAGAGATTGTGAAGTTATCAGAAATACATAACATTTGATTTTTAAAAATACTGTTATACCTATTTTATGATTAGTGCAGTAAAAGAAAGAAAACTGTGATAATCCATCCCGTTTAAACCCATTTTTGACAGTTTTGGTAATGTGGGAATTGCACCCACAGCCTGTCAGACGCACTGACAAGCCCCTGCTTATTGTCTAAACCTGCCAAACCCGCTCACATTAATAATAATTACATTTCCAGCTTCCTCTGTTTGCATTTGTTCAAAGCCCTCACGGTCACTTCATAGCTGGCTGAAATGTCCATTGGTCTATCAACGGTAAGAGTCTGAAAAATGAACCCAAACAGCTCATGGTTTTAATATGATTTCGTTTTGTTGGAAGAGACACAGTGGGCATTGACTTCTTGGTAATGTTTTATTAGTTTTATCACAGCAAAGACAGGAATGTGTGGAGTGAAGGAAACATGACAGCATTGGACAGCCTGGAAGAGAACACATTTTGGGGAAATCACAATGGAATGGTTCAACTGACCAAACCATTACTCTTTCCGATTTTACATATGAATTAGCCAAATGAATTAACAAAAAAAAGAGGAATTTGTAGGGCTGTGGTATGGGAACTGGAATTTGTGGTAGCATCTCATTTAACCCTTACATCAGCATGAATTATATAAAATACACATACTACAAACATATATCTTTGCTGATTAACTCAGTAATCAACACAAGAACAACTGTGTCATTTTTCTTATCTATGTGGTTTAATTGTTAATTTGCCATACAGAAGGGGGGTTCTGGGGTGGGATATTCTTCTGTCATGATTGCGTTCCCTCATGATCAAGCAGATAGAAATGTTAAGGGAACAGTATGTTATTAAGTGTCTTTCGTTTTGGGGGTATCCAGTTAAAACCGTTGGAGATCCAGCAAAGGTAAAAGGTTCAAGCCCCATCCACTTTGGGAGGTTAGGGAACATATTCTCTCTTGTTCCCCCTCAAATGAAGTACTGGAGAGGACAAACATTATGTATAGGCCTATAGGGTGCATCCCCATAGACCTGAGTATGTTTGAGTTAAAGCACAGACCTGTTTTAAAGGTGATGTCTCCTCCTGCTGGCCTGAACAGATTCCGTCCTTGCAGCTACTCATCCCCCCGAGTCAAACACAACCAGAAACACTTGAGGCTCATGATCGAAGCTAACGATCCATATCCCAGCAAGACAGCACAGAGGTAATGAGTCGACCTCATAGTGTTATGGGTGAAGGACAAGGAGCAGGCTACGCTAATGCTAACGACTCACTCTGATCAGCCAGTGTATTGTGCCGATCCAGCGTTGGGATTGAATATCATAAAGAAAGCCACATGCGCAGAGGTGGGGCCGGGGGAACATTAGAAAAAGGTACAGTGGAGTGACAGCACATGTGCATCTGCTGCAGTTTGTTCCACCATTTCCTACCACACTAATCAAGGCTTGGTTAAGGGGAAAATGTATGTTTCGGGTCATTGATTCTATGGTGGTATAGCAGAGTAGTATTGCTGTGGAAACCCAAGCACGGTCGATGTAAATAATGTGATCTATCTATGCCATCTGGAAAAGATTGGGCCAAACTTTGCTTTTTTCTGCATTACATGGGAGGATCCATTACCGTGTTTATTTACACAGCTACAGTCCGCTCAGCAAATGGGATAATGTTGTTGGGGATTGAGAGTAGATCCTACACATTCAGTACAAGAATAAAGCTGGATTTTGGAGATATCGTGAACAATTATGGATTTACAGGTAAAGACTTTTCGCTCCTCTGCAGCTTTGCGCTATATCTGTTTTACAAAAATGAAAACCAGATTCACATCAAGGAGCAGGGCTAAAAGAGGAAATCCAGAGAGGCTAGGTATATATTATCTTTACAACACATAGAAAAATACAGGGGATATGAGGGCAAAATGCTTTAGATTCTGTTAGTTAGTTTGTTTGTTTGTTAATTTATTAGTTTGCTTTAAAGATTTAACTGTCCCCCTACAAAATATATAACACTTTTTATTGCTTTGTTTTTATAGTCAAATAAAAACGGGACTAGGCTCACATTAACCATCATATTCTGTACTCCTTACTGTCAGTGCTGTATGTTGAAGATTGCTCTTGTATGGTTTCTACATTTCAGCCCTAACTAAAGTCGTGCTGTGAAGTGTGGAGCTCAGAGCCCCTCATCTCTGTCATCACCGAGTGGACATTTGTATATCACATACAGCAGCAGTAGCTTGTGTAAACACATGTCTGTATGTGCATATGTGCTCCTAATTTACTGAAGCAACAAGACGCTATTTACCATTTGTAAAACTTTTATAACTGAAAAAACAAGCCACTGAACACACATCAGAAATACTGTGTAGGTTTAATAACACAAACTATTTAAAATCACTGTCATATATTCTACTGCTTTGAAAGGTTGTTCTACGCATGACTAAAAATACATTTAGGAATCTGTTAAGTTAAAATAACACTACATTTCAGAAAATAAAGGTAAAAAATGGTTGGATGAAGTACTCAATTTTGTTACTTAAGTAGAAGTATAGATATAAGATCCAAAGTTAAGTAAAAGTAAAAACATAACAAGACAAAACGACTTAAGTAAAAGTGTTTAAGTACCTGTTTAAAATTCTACTTTTATAGTAAAAAGTAAAAGTGTTGTGAATTTGTTAGTTTTAAATGTAGTGATATTGAATAAAAATGATACAGCAGTAACAACACTAATCAATTTCTTAGTTTTGTTATGAATTTTGTGTATTTATTTGTGTATTTACTACCAACATTATCAAAATAACTCTTCAAATAATATGAAAAGTACTTTTTATTTTTCAGTCCAGTTAAAAAATGTAGTGGAGTAGAAAGCACAGATACCTGCTCTCAAATGTAGTGAAGCAAAAGTTATCAACTACCTAAAAATTCTACTTACACAATACTTCACTATCTGTTCTTTGTTACTTTCCACTCTGGTAAATCAAACATTAAATACTTATTGTTTCTGGCGTTTCAAATTATTACACATCTCAAATTGTATTGCTCAGAAGACTATTTTAAAAGATGTGTTTCATAAAATGTCCCTTACTGTAAAAGCACACATTTAGCAGCTTTACTAATACAGTTAGTTATATTCTTGTTTAACTTTTCGGCATAAATAAGGCTAACTATTTAAAAAAAAACAACACTTTCCTCCATTGCCTCTCCTCCCGTAGTTGCTGATTTGTCCCTGTCAGAGCGCTCAGGTGATACACAGTGGGGTCTGTCCACAGATGGGAGCCCAATGACAGATTCTCCATTTTAACTTTTCTAATTTGGCTTCGGCACAGAGGCAGGAAGTAGAGCTGCCATGTCCCCTTTCCCCCACCATCCCTCACCTGGGATGTCCCACCAGACTCCCCTCCGCCCCCCCCCATGCCCCCTCCTGTGTGCGAGGTGCCAGCTTCAATCTCCACTTTTTCATTTGACTGACCCGCTCACCTCGGGCATCCAGAGCGTCCCAACAGGAGCAGGGCGATTCTCACGGTGCTGATCCCTCTTTAACTGTGTAAATGAGCACGGATTGACCTCCCTCTGCCTCGTGTTATGTGGAGACTTGGCATTGTGCTGACAGAAACCTGACCTGGAAATATGACATGAGTAAGTTGACAATAAACAAAATTTGGGAATTATTATTTGGTTTGTTTGTTGGTAGGTTATTCATGTTTAAAACTTAGAATTCATAAAAGTAAAGGGAGTTTTCCTGCATAATTCTCAAAAGTACACAGGCACTATCTTAATTTTGGCTTGAGAACAAAAAATGTGGGGTCTTGATTGCAATCATTTTGTTTTATGCTTGCAAATTATTAGATAGAGTTCAAATTCAAAAAGAAAATGGCCTTTGCTTACCGAGTAATGAATTATATTACCAAATTAACCAATCGCAATATACGTAAACATTGATAGATCACATCATAATCGGCTTGATCGTTCATTTTGCAGATACGGCCCAATAAAACATTTAAACGAAGTACCTTGCTTACAAACGCTACAGAAGTTATATATTTAGCAATTTTACACTAATATTCAACAGAGAGTTTGCGCTTATAAAATGTCAAATACAGTTATCAAAATACAGTTAATAAAAACAAAGTCAAGTGAGTATCTGCTACTTTTCACATTGTTTTAGCCACATGAGAGCTCATACATGTGTGCAGCAGACCTGGGCCAGGCTGATGTCCACATGTCCCTGAATGTCTGGCTCATCTCCAGATTCACTGATGAATGAATGGATGCGGCTGGAACAGAAGAGCGGTGAGGAGCACTGGCAACACCATGACTTCAGTAAGGACATTCTAGAGAGAAAAATAACAAATAACCCAAAGTATGACATTGGAACGATGTATTGGAACAAACGCCAACATCTTGCATGCATGGATCAGCGCTGAATAAACTAGTTCTCCTTCACCAGTGCAGTTTTGTTTCACGGAGAACTTGAAGTGGAACTCAAACTGCGCTGTATGATTAAACTTCAAAGTGCCAAGACAGTAAAATGGTAAATGGCGGCTACATTATTCAAAACAACACGCCCGAGAAAGTTGAGGTGAATTTAAACAAGGTTATGCAAAATAGTCTACGGCTTCAGTCTCCTAGAGGTCAAGTTACAGGTCATACAAGTGGAAATGCAGGAATTTTATTGAGCAATATCTGCACTTCAGTAAATGCAGCTCAGGTAAGTTTAATAACATACTGTGGGACATTTCAGACAAAGCTGTAACATCAGCTAAAACCGTGATAGAGGATCTCTCATCAGAAAAGTTAGCAATATTTGAACTTTAATGCTTTAGTGTTACCATTATTGCTGCTACTGCTGGAATGGAGGATCTCTGAATCCGCAGTACAAACGGTTCATTGTCTGCAGGTTGTGTGGTACATATGAGACAGATTATAACAATAACAACAATTTCAATGGTTGCATGCGGATTATGAATGAACACGGTTTTATTTTACTGAAGTTACTCCATATCAAAACAAAACAATAACGGGATAGGCGTCATCTCATGTCATATTAAAACGAAACTGCTCTCAAAGCTTTCTGCACTTTTGGTCAGTATTCTCGTTTATGTAAAAATGTATTTTTGCACGACTGATGAAATATGGCCAAGATTTTACAAGCGTTTTACTCACATACTCCAGGCTATTAACATTTAAATGAAGCAGAGCTGTTTAAGATCTTCCCTTTCTTCTCACAGAAAGCCTTACAATATTGGAGTATAGATAGAGATTGAGCAGAGCAAAAGGCAGAGGTTGAGGACATGAGTACATTTCTTGTTGGAGGACGCTCAAAAGGCTGTATCAAAGGCGCCTTCCTTCCGCCCATAAATACCAGTGCAGTGAATATATCCACAGATCTGCTCCACACATGAGGGCCGCACTCATCACTCTAACTCAACGTAAGGAAAAATACAACCTCGCTCTGTGTCTCCATCCTTATGTCGTATAAGATGAGTTTTATTGCAACAAGACAAAAGCTTGTGTTCATTGGATGAGGCTCCACATGCACTACACTAAACATGCTGTGCGGAAATAGGCAAAAACACAGAGAAGCTCTCATAAAACATGTGTGTCTCCATTGAAGAGGTGTATTTTCTTCCTGGTGTTGCGTTTGTGTGGCTACTGACAAGGACTTATCAATGCACCTATGGGTCTTAGGTGAGTACCTGAAAAATGGCAGGGATGTAGCAGGACATAGTAGATGCACATACTGTACTATACACACAAGTCGCTCAGATTTGGCTTTCTGATTTAAACCACTTCTGTAACTAATGCAAAATAGGTAGCTTTGCCAGGATGACTTAACAAACTCTCGATAATCCATCTTGTTCAGCTCTGGTAGAAGAGTTCACATGTGATAGGTCCTGCACAATTGGAAACTGACCAATCGCAGGGTAGCGCTGTGGTTTGTGCAGAAGCCAGCACCAAACAAACCAAAACAAACATGGTGACGCTAACAGATGTTCTTTGGCCTATTTGAACAGAAATACAGTGGTGTGTTGTGTGAAAATGTGCAGAGGGAAGTGCTTTTGACGCCTGGGCCTAGAACTTAACTAAAAAGTGGATAAAATATTCACAAAGGAAGTGCTAGAACTTGCTATTCCCACCATATGTCACATACCACATCTTGAGAACTCTTCTATACAACCAATGCTACACAACATACGACAAAGGATCAAAAATGAATACTTGATATTAAGACACAACATTGTACTCACTGATAGTATGTAATTAATATTTTATTTTTTGTTATGCATTGGATTTACCGTGTTTTTGTTTTCTTTGTTAATGTTTTCAATTTGCGATTTTTGCGGTGACAAATTCTCTGATTAGGACAAATATTGTGGTAAAGCCATGGCAATTTGAAGCATTTTTCTAAAGAGAACACAGATGCTTATGCTGATTCTGTGGGGAGGGGTTGTCTATGCAAACTGCTGAATCAAAAGTTAAACCACCACAGGAAAAAAGTGTATTTGACTACTGAGAATGCTTATCTGAATCGGTACTTGGTCTTTTCATACATTTTTCGAAGATGATTTTGGAGGTGTGGAGAGACTTCAGGGCAGCCTTCCTTCTTTCCATCAAAAATGTAGAAGAGTAGGACTTCTGCCAACGAGCCTAGCTTTGAAAGTGAAACGTAAGACTGGCAGATCACAGGGGCCAAAGAAAAATGATATTGTGCTCGTTACGACTCCACTGGTCCGCTCCTTTGTTGTGGGGGATTCTGCTTTTAACTGGAACCAGCCCTGGATGTCCCTCCCGCATACACTGCGCTCAGACACAGTCATTCTCAATCTCTGCAGCTAAAGCCTAGTGACAGCTTGTTAAAGCTCATGCCACATTCAAAGTCCAGGGATTTGGTTGAGTGGAGGAAGTGCTGTCATTGGGAGCAGGTGGACAGTGAACACCCCAAAAGACACACTGATAACTGGACCCAGTGGGAAGAAGAGGAGCTTACCACATCCCTCTATTACACAAGAACCTGTCAGCACAAAGCCATTCACACTGCCTCATCTCCTGAGAGTTAGTTTTTGTAAATCTGATAATTTTATTCAGCAAAGATGCCAGAAAGACGAAAATAAGTCTCAAGTTCATGTCAGCTTTATTTAAATTACGCAGTTACGGTTGCATAAATAAAGTCATTAATCACTGGACATCTGACATTGCGTCTTCACAGCTGTCCCCGTAAGTTACAGTAACTCAGAAGGGTCTGTTTACAGGCCACATGTCCACAACCAACCAATACCATGAGATCATGAGAACCATAATCACAAAATAATCTTTATTTCGCATTCTGTCATTCAAACTGTCACACCCTAGGCCGCAGCTTTTCTAAGAAGTTTGAGCTAAAACGACATGACAACCTACAATATTTTTTACTATGGTTTTTGGGAGGAGACCCCGGGGAAGACCCAGGACACGCTGGAGGGACTATGTCTCTCGGCTGGCCTGGGAACACCTTGGGATCTCACCAGAGGAGCTGGAGGACGTGTCTGGGGTGAGGGAAGTCTGGGAGTCCCTGCTTAGACTGCTGCCCCAACGACCTGGCCCTGGATAAGTGGAAGAAAATGGATGGATGGGTTTTTGGAGCATGTTTTTGTTGTTATATTGTGAGCTTAAGCAAATAAATAACAAAGAATAACAGCAGAGATTAAGCTTAGCATTTATGAGTTTTCATTTTGTATTTTTTACCATGTAAGCCGTTAAACTGCCACTTGTCCCAACAGGGAGTATGACATCATGTACAATCTGAAAGCCACCAATTCTAAAAATAAAAATATGTGAGTTTTCCATTCACATCACTGCCAAACCAAAATACCAAAGCCTCAGCTCTTTAAATAAGTAGTTTCCATATTGTAGAAGTCTTATATTTTAAATGAAAGTTGGTCACTTCTCCAGGACAACATCAGCCTCTGCAGTGCCAACTTCTGATAATGCTTTTGATTTACCATGGACCCATAAACTGATTCTTCAGTCTTGAGTTTCCCCAGACATTTTAACCATCCATATATTGTATATTTGCTTTATATTAAAATATGTGATAAAATACGCTCAGTTCTTTATGCTGGTCGGGGCCATTTTTCTGTCAGATGCCCATTATCTCTTTGTCCATGCCAAGAAAAGACAAGGATTGGGATTCCTCACAGTTACAATACAGGACAAACGTGTTATTTGATTATTGGCGTTACACAAATATTAGAATTTACAATGTACGTAAATATATATCTTTCTATTCTTAACCTTTACATTTCTCATGGTTCCCTCTCTGCGATAACCCTGTCAAATCCATTACAGGCAAACTTGACTGAACCCTGTAGTGTGATGCATTTGAAACAAACCAGACCTTTACTGACAGACAGCGCCTTGACCTTAACTTCAGATTATCTAATAAAACTGAGGTCGGTCTATTAAATCCCACATGACTTTGTTCTCTGAAGTCAAATCTCAACTTTGTCTCTCTGCAGATCTGGCAGAAAAACTGAAATTCTCAAGCCAAAAGGGGAGGAAAAATCATTATTATTTAGGTTGCTATGGAAGCTTCTATGTGCGTGTGCATTAGTGAAAAGAATGCAGTTATGCCAGGCAAGTTAAGGTCAGCACATGTAAAAGAATACAATTTGATACCAGCTATGCATTTCCAGAGTATGTACTGGTGGTGGCCTTTAGTAATTTGCATAATTTGTTCAAGTTGGTTGGTGGGGCTTCGAGAAAACGATTGGAGATGTTGTCAGAGAAGATTTAGCTTTTTCCTGGTGACTGATTAGAGCTGAAAAGGTCTAAATGAGCCTTAGAACTCAGGGTTTCTGATGATGAGCAGAAGGTAGAAAAGTATGTGGGATGGAAGTTTGAGCTGGGACAGTTAGTATCCTAGTTAGGCGTATACAAGTGGATGAAAGTAATAAGTAACTAAATAAAAACACATGAGCAGAGAACATGTTTTTTTTTTTTTGCTGTGCGTAGAAGCTTTCTCACAGCAGTAATATAATTGATTTTATATATTCTGTTGAGACGGTTTACAGAATTTTCATTATCAAGGATATGTGTTGCAATTAACTGAAGAAATATTTTGGATATGAACAAGCAAGACATCCAAGATCAGATAGTAATAGACATAGTACACGGTGTCTCTTTACAATTTAAAACAGTTATTACAAAGGCAATTGATAAGATATAATCATTCATAATTCAATTTGCACATAATCCTACACAATGAATAAAAACATTTATAACCACTGAGTATACTAAAACAAATCTAATTAATCTATCTTATCAATTAACTTTGTGATAAAATTTTAAAACTATAAAGATACTTTACGGACACCCTATATTTTAGAGTTCAAATGACGAATCTCTGTAAAATTATGTGACTAAAGATCAACAACTGTAATCGCTGACACCTTAAAACGTTGTGATTACAAAATTCTACATTTTCTAGCATTCTTTCAGTGAATTCTGTTTATACCGACTTTTCAGGTGGCAACATATCCCCATAACTGCACACCTTTTCAATAAATATAGAATAAAACAAGTTTATACAGCAGTAGACCATATTTTAGAGTTTAAATCAAGAATGTCTGGATCCTATCTTATTCATTACACAAGAATATCACAAAGAATACATGTGGTGCAGAAAGACTTTTATATGTTTTTAGATACAATACAATGTCTTTGTCTCCAAAAGAAGTCTTCACCCCAGTAAACGGGTTCAGGCATGAGAGCATGAGGATTATTGAACAGTTTCTACAACTTCAAAGATCTGTGTTTTATGTGAAAAATGGTTCAGCCTTCTGGAAGAAATGGAAAACTGAATGACAACAGAAAATATACTAACAGTAATTCCACATTTGTGCCCACACTTTACTTGGATGATAATCAAAGGCTCTGGAGTAAAATGCCTTTGTGTTTTATTGAACTGTACTGATTGGTGCTGCTAAAAAGCTTAATTTGACATGCTACAGAGACAAATCCAACCATTTTTACATCGTGACTATGTTACATCATCACTAACTAATTTATTACTGATCCTATAACTAAACCCTAAGATGTCACCGTTTCTTTGCGAGCAGACTGGTGAATACACATTAATTCCATCTCGGTAATAAGAACTACCTAGCAGTTATGAGGTAATGCCACTGATCTTGAATTGCAATAAATTTTTATGGAAATATCTGTTTTTTTTACCAAAGCAATAAAAAACACATCAATGACAATCACTCCGTCCACTTTATGTGCTTTGAAGTTGAGTTATACGATCTCTCTGTCACTTTATACGCATAGTCGTTTAGTTCTTTAGTACTTTCATTCTTCTGACATGCATTTTTATTTAAAGGCATGCTTTTGTTGACCTCTCTGTGTGGCAAAGCTCAAATGCGTAAAACCTGATTATTCAATTGTATTTATAGTTGAAAATGCATGTGTGGATTTGCAAGGCATGTCAGCAGATTGGCTTATATTTAGTCTGATAATAACGCCAGCAGAGACAGAGAGATATTTTCGATGTAGCACAATAATAACACATTCACAATTCAACCCACATGTAGAAGCGTATTGGTCTGCAGCCCCGGGCCACTGCTCCACTCGCAGTCATGTGGAAGAGGTTTTCCACTCAGTTGTAAAGTCCAACAAACTCCAATACAGTTACCCTGAAGCTGCATTTTGCTCTGTGATATTGAGCACACAAGCCAGATTTGGATTAACACAATTTGCACCTCCTACATAGGGAGGTCCAGTCTGTCACATTTGACCTCCAGCTCGACCTTCACACCTGAAATCAAACAATCAAATCCAGTTAAAAAGAAAGACAGACAGCTCTTTAAAAAGCAAGGGTTAGTTACCAAAGATATTACATTTGCAAAATTTAATAATGCAATCAAGACCAGGAGAATCTAATTTAACTTGTGTTTTGAAATGGTTCGACAACTTTCCTGGGCGTTTTGTTTCATCTGCGGTGTGCTGAAACAGTGCAGTATTCATCGGATATACTCGCACACATCCTGCCAGTGGATCCATCAGTTACAGAGAGGGACCAAAACATAACAAGCGGGTCATTTCAAACGTCCAGCCATATGGGTTTTATATGAACAGGCCTTGAAAACACCTGTCACAGAAAGTTTGACATTAGACAAGTTTTGTTGTTGTGATAGCTACATAATTATCTCATTTGGATTTTTTACTTTAATGTGTGAAAACTAATCTGTGAGCAAGCCGGATAAATAAAAGGGTTTTAGTTAAGAAGAAATGTGAATGTATTATTTTTATTGAATCAAACATTTTTAGGTTTTTGCTGAATTATTTTTTTATTTTTTATTTAAGTATTTAAGTATTTTCTTTAAAGGAAAATTAAAAAGGTGCTGTATTTCGCAATATTATTTTGTCCGAAAGTATTAAAACAATAAATTTCACTTCAGCAAGCTCATTTATATCACAATCACCAATGTTTGAATGGCACTCTTCAGTATCCTTTATTATTGGGAGTATAACAGGGAAAAGGCAAAGGTCAAGCTGAGGTGAGATTGCCTTTTTTATTATTTAAGGAAGCAGGAGGTGTTTGTGTCTCAAAAACAATTGACCTGAGTGAGCTTTCAGTGTTTTGGCACAAAAAGAGGCCCAGAGTGCTGACAGAGGAGCAGAGGGGGGCGGAGCATCCTGTGTGGAGAGGATGAGGTGTGATGGAGGGGGGTGAGACTGAGGAAACCCAGGATCATCTACGGGCCGAACACATAAAGGTAAGACAATGCGCTCAAATGGACTTACATGTGTTTTTGTTTTTTTGGGTTTTTTGCCTTGATTTATAAGCAGATATAATAATAGATGGGAGATAATGGATATTTTATGTAACTTTCTACAACTAAACAGCTCAGATTCTAGAAACTCACCTGGACAATGTAGAACTCAGCTTCCATTCACTCGCTCTAAATGACAGTGGACACACACACAGACCAAACACATCCCTACACACACAGATATGCTAAACAAATACCAGCTAATATTAAGGTAAGAATAGTCAGTGTTCAAATTAATTATGATAAGGTGTATCACAAGTCTCAAAGTCATCTATATGGAAGGTGATTGTAAGCTCAAGGTGTGTTTGTGTGTGTGTGTGTGTGTGTGTGTGTATTCACCATAGTAACCATCATAGAGATCAACTGACCTTTGATGGGCTAATAACTTCTACTAGTTATTACATTATTATGATCGTATTATTATTATGATCTTTTTTCATATGGATGAACTATAGAAGTATGACTATGAGTGTGAGTGCAGGAGGTGAAGAAATGATTGACTAAAGTGGTGCTGCACTGCCCTCAAGTGGTCAATCAGAAGAACATGTAGTTCTGCCCAGGCCTCTGAAGAGTCTTCACTCGCGTAAAACATATAGCCTTCTTCTTTGGTCAAAACCTCATCTGCTGAAACTATGGCATATGGTTTTAATTTGTTTTCAGGTTATGAATGAGAGCAGAGGATGAGCAATTGTACATGTAACCGGTAAGTTTAGCACGTTTGAGAACTTTTATTTACTTACGCTTTGAGAGGTTGAACTTTGATCTTTTTGGCGAAAACGTAAAAGTGAACTCACCCGACGCAAAGATCTGTCTGTATGTGCAGGACTTGACCACAAGTGACCACCACGCGAGTGGAAAAGCACGCAGACAAATGCAGTCATGATGAATCCGTTTAGCACAGCTTGAAAAGCAGCAGTAATGTGGATAAATCCAAGTACCGTAACCAAGGTGTTAGGTAGCTGAGTTGGCAAGATTTCCATGTTGACATTGAACAGAGAAAATGGTCTCATCAACCATACAAAATGATTGTTTGCTTCTTCTTCCCATTTCTTATATATAATTTAAAAAGTCATATAAAATGGACATTTTTTGACATTCTGTGCTCAACAAAAAGCCTATACTACATTCTGTAGGTCTATGTCCCATGTAAATACAGTGCATATGGAATACAGTTCCCTGCTACTTCAGTGGACTCATCAGCACATTTCAACCTGGCTAAACACAAAGAGCAAAGGTCATTCTAGGGTTACACAGATACCGTGTTTTCAGAGGTACTGTCACTGTCAATGTTTGATGACTCAAACTCAACTAGACCACTCAAGGTCCTCCTTTTGCACTTTGTTTTTAATGTAGCCTATCCAGACTGGATGTTATGCGCTATTATGTAGTTTGTAAATTGTTTTTGGATAGGATATTGATTTAGAATATGTTTAATTTGAGTTTAAAAACAGAATACAAATTGTTTGAGATTGAACAACTTCTGAAACATTTTCCAGTTGTTGGTAAGTCTTGATGTTGTCTGATTTTGATTTGTATTTCTTACAATTTTTTGCTGTTCTCACCTGCTGACATTAAAATATAACACAATGAGTGTGTGGATAAAATGACAAAACTGTGGACACATTTATGAGAGACTGGGCATGACTCTGCAGTCTATGTCTTGACAATAGAATATTGTGAAGATGCTTTCTGCTTGACATTTATATTATTGAAAGAGAGGGCGGTCGCTGTGCCGAGATGGCGATGGTCTGCCTGACTGACTTTGAGGAGTATGCCAAGGAACACCTGTCAAAGGCCACCTGGGATTATTATGCAGCTGGAGCGGATGATTGCTGCACCAGAGATGACAATCTGCTGGCATACAAGAGGTAATATAAACTTTAAAAACAAACTGATGTATTTTGAAAAGTGCTAATTTTCTATTTTTAGGCAGAAAATTTAAACTATTTGTTTTGTTGAATAATTTTTTTTTTTACTCTTCCCATCAGGATCCGGCTGAGGCCTCGGGTCCTTCGGGATGTTTCAGTCAGTGACACTCGGACCACAGTTCAGGGCACAGAGATTAGTTTTCCTGTTGGCATTGCACCTACAGCTTTTCACTGTTTGGCCTGGCATGAAGGAGAGGTGGCTACAGCACGAGGTAGGCACCAATGACCACATATTATCCTTTTTAAGGAGGTGAAAGGTTGTCATCCATACAGAGAATACTTTTAATTGAGGTTAATTCACTGTTGTGATCTCTCTCAGCCACAGAGTCCCTGAACACCTGCTACATTGCCAGCACTTACTCCACCTGCTCCGTGGAAGAGATCGTAGCTGCAGCGCCAAATGGTTACCGCTGGTTCCAGCTCTATGTGTATCGAGACCGGAAATTGTCCGAGCACATTGTGCGGCGCGTGGAGGAGCTCGGGTACAAGGCCCTGGTTCTCACTGTAGACGTGCCCTACACCGGCAAACGCAGGAATGACATCCGCAACCAGTTCAAGCTCCCTCCACACCTCAAAGTCAAGAACTTTGATGGAGTTTTTCAGGTAAATGTTTCCATCATATGGTCACATTTAAATAGGACATTTTCTGGAGAATTTCCAGAAGATTTTGCATGGTAACTAGTATCTTTTTACTAGTATTACAGTATAACGGTTATAAGACATGATATTTTTGCAGATTTGTTTGCTATGTGTCTGAACCTTGTCAGGTTAATTCAGTAGTGCCTCTGTTTGTTTTGAATGTAATCCTAAATGGTCACATGTGCTCAGTTAATACTGATCCTCATCATTTTGAGCATGTTTGAAACACACCTGAGACACAAGTATAACTGACTCATATCTTGCAAGCAGTCAAGGCACAGTGCATAAAGAGGTGAGGGCTATATGACCTGTTAACTAGCACACACCAATATCAGCAATGCACACAGGGTTGACAATATTTTTTCACAAAAGCAAAATTATGCAAAATGTATTAGACACTCCAAACTGGTTGACCTGGATGACAATAACTTCTTCCTCATCCATAATGTATACTTTCAATCACATCTTGTTGATACTATGAGCAGGAGATGGCTGGGCTAGAGGAGTACGGGGTCCCAGCTAACACACTGGACCCCTCCATCAGCTGGAAGGATGTGCACTGGCTACAGTCCATCACTCGCCTGCCCATCATCATCAAAGGCATCCTGACCAAAGAGGACGCAGAGCTGGCTGTGGAGCACGGGGTCCAGGGCATCATTGTGTCCAACCATGGGGGGAGGCAGCTGGATGGAGGACTCGCCTCGGTAAAATAAATCTCATTAACTGTTGTTATTCGAGCACAATATATTATTATATTACCATTCATCTTATGACCAATTATGACTGAATGAAATGGAAATTCTAAGTTAAGTGAGGTCAAGCCTTATAGTGCTGTCACAATACTCAAATTTGAATCTTGATTTACATACTAAGGAAAAGGCACAATAATTAAAAACAATTAAACAATGATAATAAAATACACAATTTATTTTTTTATTTTCAACAAAAACTAATTGTTGCTTTTTTAGATTACTGGTTTTACAGTAGTTCAGATATAATAATAATAACAACAACAATAATAATAATAATAATCATTATTATTATGTATTTATTTAATATATTTTTTATCTTTAGCCAAAAGGCTTTATGGACAGCACCATAAAACATGAAATGTGGTAAATTGCTCAAAACATGCACCATATAATCTTTTAGCGAAGGTAGTACTGACCAAGCCTAGCAACAAGATCACAGAGATGGGTCCCCTGGCACTGCTCCTAATGAGGTGTCCCAGAGGCATTGAAGGATGGGTCAAATGCAGAGGACAAATTTCCCCACGGGAACAATAAAGTGTACCTTTCTTTAGTGTGAGACTTTTAATAAATTGTCAGGGCCGGAACTCAAGCACATTAATGCATAACGTATACAATAAAGCCATTACAAGTTACAGTACTATTACAAATACTGATGTTTTTGTGTATGGTCTTTCATTTCCTCAGATTGATGCTTTAACAGAGATCGTGGACACAGTGCAGGGCCGAATAGAAGTGTATGTGGACGGAGGGATCAGGACCGGCAGTGACGTTCTCAAGGCTCTGGCTTTAGGAGCCAAGTGTGTATTCATCGGACGCCCAGCTATTTGGGGTTTAGCCTATAAGGTATGAAACTCATGCAATGTTATTTGGCATATATAGATAGATATAGATGAGATAAGATGAGAAGAGATAATAGCATAGGATAAAAACATTCACGATATAAAAACCCTCCCCCAGAAAACTTTACATACTGCATCTTTAAACATTTTAGGGTGAAGAGGGAGTGAGAGAAGTCCTACAAATCTTAAATGATGAGTTTCGCCTGTCCATGGCACTGTCAGGTAGGTATGGCTGTTATAATATCTTAGTTTGCATTATATTTGAGGTATTTGTTAAATTTTTATTTTTTTTTTATTATTTCCTTAGGTTGCAGGAACGTGGCTGAAATAAACAGGAACCTCATTCAGTGTTCTAAACTGTAATTCAACAGCAGGGGGCAGCACCAAGACAGAAACAGGATTTTTTGACACTAATGAAGATAATCAGTGAAGATGTAGACACCACAAAACTATATTCTCACGAAGGGAAACCAAAACATTCTAATCAGGCTTCCTTTGTGGGGAAGACATGACCTACATTCGAGTCTGCAAAATTGTTAAGACTGAGATAGGACACATGAATGAAAAATGTAGAAAGTGTGATTGTAATAGAGGGGACTAGGCATTGTGTTTAGCTCTAAATCTCTTTGGACCTAACTGTAAAAAATGCCGTTCTTATGATTAAATAAAAGCATGCTTAAATTATGAAATGTGTCATAGATTTAATTTAGTTCAAAATATATTCCCTGTGAAATGTCTGTGTAATCCCTCAGTCATCCATAAATGAACCATAGTACAAGAAAAATTAATTTCTATCAACTGGACAAACTTCTTCTGTTATGGTCGGATTGCAGTTCTGGACACTGTCTTATATCTGTCTGACGGGAGGCGCTAACTACACTGAACTAACACGCCTGTTGTTTACAGTTTCTGTTTGCTGTGTCTGCCTGAGTCATATCATAATCATTCAGGCCCTTAATGGATGATCATACGCCCATTGGCATACTGGTGAACACTACTGTTTTCCTGGTTTTAATTTGGCGTTATATGATGGCGTTATAAATAGGAGATAAATTATGTCTAAGACCCCCATTCCTGTTCAAAGATGAAATGTGTTTCCTAACAAAAATGTCCTCTTTAACTCCCCTCTCAAACCATTTATTTTCTTTGGCTAAGATCTGTACCTCTCTAACTTCAAAGGAGTGGTTAGTGGCTTTGAGTTGGAGATGTAAAAAACTTTTTGTCCAGTTGACAGAATTGCATTTTTCTTTTACTACCCTGTCAAATCTGACATTTTACCCATCAAAGAAGATGAACCCTATGATTTATTGATTGCAATATTTGGCCCATTAACAATATAGTACAGACACATAGACCATATATCAAACTTTTTAATTACAGCATTATTTGGTGCAAGCTGTGTTTCATACAGAGCACAGTAAGGAGAAGTAGCACAGGAAGTGACTGAGGTCTCGGTTTGAAGGCGTAAAAACAGCGATCATTGTTAGGGCATAGACTAGAATCCGTGTGCTTGTGGAGAAGAAGTTGCTCCTCTGTTTCTTATTTTCTCTGAGTTTGTTTTGGGTTGACCGTCAGGCTGGAGTCCAGTCTAGGGTCCGGCCTTTTTGGGAGGCTCTCACTTAGGTAGGTCTCTTCAGCTTCTGCAGGTAAAATGCAAACAAATAGAGTTTTCATTATCCACATGTAGTACAGTTATTTTAGTGTTCATTTAAATAATACGGTGGAACTTGATGTGAAAAGTTTGTCCGCCATCATCTTATCTTCATGGAGATGTTATTGCTTTGCCTCGAATATTCCATAGTATGGCATTAAATGTGTTTATATCCGTGGAGACAACTATGTGACATCAAAAGACCAAGTTACAAGCTTGTGGAGGGCAACCTGCTAACAGTAAAAATGCATGTTTTTCAAGATATTTTAGAGCAATAAAACACCTGTAATTGAAGATTGTGCTTCATGCCATACTGTGGAACATTTCAAGCAAAGCAACAGCATCTCCATAGAGTTGAGCAGATGGTGGATGCTCAATCAGAAAAGTTATATGGCATACCTTATAAACACCAATTTGAACAGCACACAGACACACACACGTACATATATATAATTAGATCGATGAAGGGATGTGATGATGTACTCCTCCAACGTCTCTGTTGAAACCAGGGTGACTCACTTTTTCTTTTTCAATGTCTTGTCATACAACACAAACTGTATTCACTTTTGTGTGGGTGCAGTCACAGATGTGTTCACACAGCCATGCAAATACTTCATTGACAATTATGTGCAGAAACGACTACTACTAATGAACAGCACAAGAACTCTGTCCTCTTGTATGGCGGTTAGATAAAGTAAAGCAATGTTTACGTGCATAGAAGTAGCTGTATTTGTGTACACTCCATTGAAATAGTACATGAGAAAAATAACTTGCATTGTTTCACACGTGGTTGGTGCTAGATCAGTTCTTAAGTAACTACAGTTGATGGTGATATTAGATTAAGATGAGGCACATGTGGCATTTCTTCTTTCTGTCTATAAATGATATTTTACATATAATAACTAATGTTTTCATTTTAGGAGGGCCTCCCGACGCAATAGCAGCCCTCAACCCAGAGAGGCCGTTGATGCTGGGTAAGTTTCAATCCTACTTATGCAAAATGTATCAAATTGTGAGCAAATAATTGGGATTTATTTTTGTGCATGATAATATGACCGTATGCGTAATGTTTTTTAAGAAAGTAGTTCACACAAGGTACTTCCTCATTTTCCTTCCTCATCATGCATAAAATAAAATGTATCAGGAAACGTACTGCATGTGCTATTTATATATGACTTTAAATAATCAATATTTAATTACAAAATCTGAATCTGTCATATTTTAGGTCTATCTCAGAGTGCTAAATTCCTGTTTGTGTTTATTTATAGAGCGGATGGTGATGATGTTGGGGGAGGGGGCAGGGGGCTCAGAGGCAGACTGTCCCGAATGGGCAGTAGACACCGGGACAATCCGCGAGCTCAGGCCCAACCGGAGAGGCCAGAAGCACCTGAGCCTGTGCAACAAGGTGTGTGCTTCTGTACATGGAGGATCTGCCACCAGCTTGTCTCCATGTAAATGTTTTTGTTTTAGCATGAAATGTTCTGCAGAATGGCATTATTATGGTACTTATCTGTCTTTATGGTGACAAGCAGGTGACTAAGCCAAGTTACATGTCAGATCTCTGGAGGGGCGACACCGCTCACAATTAGAATGCATGTTTTTCAGTGTAGTTTTCATTTTAACAGTAAAAAAAAAAACAAAAAAAACAACACCTGGAGTTAAATAAATGCAAGACAGATAAATTAAATGCCAACTCTAGAACATTCTTGGCAAAGCAATAAAATCTCTATGGAGACAAACAGGTGATGAAACACCCACCAGAAAAGTAACATGACAAAATAATGAAAAAGTTTTGTGCGTGGTTTGATTTCAGGTGTCAGACCCTCTTATCCTGCTCCTGCTCCTCCACCCACCCCTCTGCCTCCACCCATGTCAACTTTACCCAAACGGCCTGATAAATCCGTCAAGCCCAAACTTCCTCCAAGGCCGCTGTCCAAAGTCTTCATCAGCAAAGATCATGAGTCAGACGTGTTGCAGGTACTGATTTGTGGCAACTCTCTTTAGTTTTACTCTTATTTAACTTGAACAAATGTCATTTGTTTTCCAAAGGGTCTGGACTCGTTTCGGGTCAGCGATGTCCTTTGTGATGTGGTTCTGATTCCTGGAGACAGTAATGAAAAATTCCCAGTTCACAGAGTTATCATGGCCTCGTCCAGTGACTACTTCAAGGCCATGTTCACAGGTGGGAACGGGACAGACAAAACACTGTGTCTTCTTTGGACAATACTTTACATTGTCATTATAATATACTACTAGTCTCCTAAAGTAGTCATAATTTACCTGAAATGCCGATGCCATAGCAATAAACATTTCAAAACAATACATTCTACCTTTTGAATGGTAAAAAGTACTTAAAATGGCACCTGTATACAGAAAGCTGAAACCTCATTCACATCTCACAGGCCGAGGTGGGTAGAGCTGCAAAAGCATTCACTCATTTAAATCAAAATTAGTCAAGTGAATGCATTAAATAATTAAATGCAAAGAAACTGGGACTACAGTAATACACACGCTTTATGTGTTAGCATGTAGGTAATCAGACAAAACATGACATTGAAACATTATGGACACTTTTTATTGCAAATCACTAAAATGACTCACGGCAATGTACCCACCTCATACAAGTCCAACATGTTTGTATTTAAAAGAAAATGTGGCCTTGTATCCTTAAAACATCTTAGGACAAATCCCAAGAATCAAAAATGCAAAAAGGTCAATAACACAC
Source organism: Periophthalmus magnuspinnatus (assembly GCF_009829125.3). NCBI lineage: Eukaryota > Metazoa > Chordata > Actinopteri > Gobiiformes > Gobiidae > Periophthalmus > Periophthalmus magnuspinnatus. The sequence goes on from NC_047146.1 coordinate 21,653,567, forward strand.
TACAACTGACCAGTGTGTGTAGGTTTAAGAAAGTGTTATAGATCAGGATCATTTTACTCAGAAGAAAAAGTTTTCAAATAATTAAAAATTTTATGCGAAATTTAAACATAAATGATTGTTGTTAACATTGCTATTATTCTTAACAACACTATATTAAATAACTACTTCAGTACAATGTGATTAAAATTACTCGTTTCTCCCTCACTGTGCTGCCAGGAGGATGGAGGGGACTTTCTGATGCGCACAGATGCTGCTTGTGTGAACCTGCTCCTGGAGGCCAGTAACTACCAGATGATGCCATACATGCAGCCGGCCCTGCAGACCGAGCGGACCCAGATACGGTCTGACTCCACCCACATCCTAGCACTGGGTGGAGTCATGAGGCAGCAGCTGGTGGTCAGCCGTGAGCTCAGACTGTACGATGAGAAGACGGGACATTGGAGAGCACTCGAGCCAATGGAGTCCCCCCGATACCAGCATGGAGTGGCTCTGCTTGGGGGGTTTCTGTTCATCGTTGGAGGTTTGAAAATATTATAATAGATACAATACAAATGTTGATTGAATATGAAACTAAGGTAGTCACATCAAGCCCATCTCAAGATCTAGAGCAGGGGTCTCAAACACGCGGCCCGGGGGCCAATTGCGGCCCACGAGAGGATATATTGTGGCCCGCAGGACAGTATGAAAGGTTTAATGTTAGTGTGGCTTTACCATGTGTACTCCCATTGCAAAAGATTCAACAAACAATGATGTATATCCATAAAATCCACAAGAACTGGCATATTTCCTATATAGAAAACAGCGATGACGTTTGAAAAATTTTAACAAAGCTTTTTTTGCAGAATACCTGATAAGCCCAGCCTCACCCAGACACTGCCTCCTGTGGTACTGTTCCTTACGGAGTTGTATACCTTTAACGTAGGGCTGGGCAGCTAATTAAAAAATCGAGAGATCGTTAATCAGCAATGTCTAATCCCCAATGATATAGTATAGGGTTTTTGAATCGAGAGGTCTACAGCCATTCTTCTGTCAATAAAATCATGTGGTTTGCAGCAGAGTTCACACTTTGGAGGAAGAAATTTAAAAATGTTTTGTCTTAAATGGCACAGATTAAAAGTCTGTATTGTTTATGTTAATTAAATCAATCCCTACTCTACTTTAACCTTAACTATATATTTAACCTTAAGTATGTTTCCCAGGGATAAGAATTGAATCATAAAACTATAACTATAATATAATATATATAACTATAAATTGGGATGTAATAGGTCTAGAGTCAGTATCTTCATTCTTTGAGCATTATTTCTATTGCCACATCTAACAATCTCCTATAGAAATTAATCCTACCCAATTTGTTCCCATTACACAAATTAAAGCCTCCTCATAATTATAATAAGTTTGGGATATGTATATTTGTATATCATTCCTATACATATAAAACACATAATTTACAAGCATTTTCTTTTTTTATTCTTTAGGGCAGAGTACTTATGACACCAAGGGTAAAACTGCTATCGACAGTGCATACCGCTATGACCCACGATTTAACAAGTGGTTGCAGATTGCTTCACTCAACGAAAAGAGGACCTTCTTCCATCTGAGCGCTCTCAAAGGGAAACTGTACGCAGTGGGGGGACGAAATGCTACAGGAGAGATTGGTAAGTAATGCATTTCTTATTTTATATCTATTTGTTTAAAAATATATACAATTTTTTATTATTAACTATTCATAATTATTATTTTTCAATCCTTTCTTGTGCAAAAATAAACATTAGGTCAATATTCTGTTGTAATTTGTTTCTCAGACACAGTTGAATGCTACAACCTGAAAAAGAATGAATGGACCTTTGTGACCAACATGCTGGAGCCGCACTATGGACATGCCGGGACCGTCCATGGGGATCTCATGTACATCTCAGGTACAGGGCAACAGAATATCTAAAAAATTAATACACCTTATCTATCAACTTATTAAGATGGAAAAGTGTTTTGGCAAAATGGAGCAACATGAGCGGAAGTAAAAAATAGAAAAGGCATGCATAAGCTATTAGAAATAAAAATCTAAATGTATAAATATACAATATGAACAGAAAAGCAGAAAAGTGTTATAGATAAAGTATTGTTATTTAAAGTGACAAAAGACAATCTCTCTAAACATAAGCATGAGTTAGGGACATTCTATGTGAACACTCATAGCACTACTGTATTTAAAAATGCAGGCCTGGCCTATTTGAACCCACTTCCTGGTTACAGAAACCTCTTCATACTCTCAGGCTGCCTCTGAGCCGCCTTGGACAGGAAGTGGTCCTTGTTCATGTGAAGAAAAGATGCAGTTTCTGATTAGTCACCGTGAGCCGTAAAGTTCATGGTCTGTGGGACTTTGAGCATACTCCTACGCAGTTTAATTAAGTCAACTGTCCAGTATAATACCGAGAAATAATAAAGGATCACTACTTCATCTGTCAGTAACATACTACATTTACTTACTGTAAAGCACATCCTTGATAAACATGACATTTTTATTTTTATTTATTCATGCACTTGATAAGAGACATGGGTTTATCTTAACATTCTCAAGAAAAACATATAATTAAACTACTTTTACTGAAACTGAGTTCTTTATTTTAAGGTGCATTATGTTCTTTCTGCTTGTCTCCATAGAGATGTTATTCTTTTCCCTGGAATGTTCCACAGTATGGCATTATATCTGTGGAGAAATTACATATGCGTATTTTTGAAGGTATTTTTGGGCAATAAAACCACATCTAATTGAATAAATGCAACATCAGTTTGATGTCATACTGTGGAACATTCCAGGGAAAGTAATAATATCTCCATGGAGACAAGCATTTAGCAGACCCTCTGTCAGAAAAGTTACGTAGTTCACCTTTTAACAAATAATTTCTTTTGTAGGTGGCATCACACGTGACACATTTCAAAAGGAGCTCTGGAGTTACAACCCCGGCTCGGACACGTGGACTCGGAGGGCGGACATGATTGATCTGCGTGGCCTTCACTGCATGTGCACCGTGGGGGACCGGCTCTACGTGATGGGGGGAAACCACTTCAGAGGGTGCAGTGACTACGACGACGTCCTGAGTTGCGAATACTACAGCCCCGCTACAGACCAGTGGACCGTGGTCGCGCCCATGCCCCGCGGACAAAGTGACGTGGGGGTGACGGTGTTTAACGGACAGGTGTATGTGGTGGGGGGGTATTCCTGGAACAGCCGCTGCATGGTAGACATAGTGCAGAGGTATGATCCCGAAAAAGACGTTTGGGACAGAGTTTTTAATGTGCTGGAGCCACTAGGGGGGATCAGGGCCTGTACAATGACTGTGCACCTGCCAGAGGGGTCAGTGGACGAGGTGGAGATACAAGAGGGTCCGCTGCACCCCTCATGCTGCTGATGGAGAACTTTGGGGGTGTGTGAAGCGAGGAATGGCAGTATTGACAAAATTAATATATTGATGTAAATGTAATCAGATTATATTTTTGTAATTCATCAGAAATGTGCTCAAAACTCAAACACCTTAAAAATGTCTTGGTTGAGGTTCAAATGTTGCACAAATGGGAATGGGCTCAAAAATTGTTACAAAAAGAGCACAATTGTTACCAAAAGTGTGGATTTCAATGTGGTGAGAAATTATAACTGTTTTTGATAACTGTTGCCATAGCAATTAACAATTTAAAACTAATTATGTATTTGGAATTGAAAAAAATCCTCAAAATACAGGAAGCTAAAACCCATGAATACCCAACTGGAGTATGACATTACAAGTTTATGTTCTTTGTTAATCAGCTTTTTTCAGGTCTTGTAGATCATAAAAACAATTATTGTGATAATATACAATATATTGCTCCATGTGTTCCACTGTGTGAAACTATTGTCTGACAAAAGTGTATCACTGTAAGCAGTTAAATGAAGTCAAACAGGAAGTCTGTGGGTTCACTAGGTGTGAACATGCACTCTGCAGCTGTGTGCAATGACTACAAACAAGGTGCCTTAATGCAAATATTTAACCGTGCATCCCAGATATTCCATATGTAGGTAACACATTTACTAAGAAAAGAATTGGCCAAGAAACTTCCCCATGAAAAATCAGTCAAATTGCGTTTGATAGTAAAGATAAAGTTAACCAAAGCAGATAACCCAGCAGACATAGATCTTTATTCTTCCTAATTGTTGTAAAGCATTCTGTGAGATAAAAGAGAGGACGCCACAACATTGTTAAAACTGACTGACTTAAAGTGCACTTATAAAAACGTGCTATATTCTTATGCATATTTTACAAGGCAAACAGTATTGTGGTCAAATAATGATTTTTGACTTTACTGCTGACATATCTTGATTTTTAAATAACAAAACATATTCTTCACAAATAAAATATGCATAAAATTAAAAATAAATACTTTGCCATGTCTACTAATTTAAACATTGACTTTATTAGTCATACAACCTTGTGATTTCAACCTTCAAACTTCAGATAAAACCAAGGACTACAATTTAAAGGGGTAGCACAGTAAAGAGTTTGCAAAACAATTTAGACTAAGTTTTGAATTGCATTACAGCCTCCAGGAAACAACTGTCTGTAACTTAAGAGCAACAAAAAGACCGTGTCCAAAAGCACTAAAATGAAATTATGCTTTGAATCACTGGAGGAACCAGACTGAAATAAAATTAAAAAAAAAAAAACCTTGTTGTGAATTTAATATATTTGAGTTTGTTATACAACCGTTCTTTGGGGAAAAAAACAAAAAAAACCAAACTTATGTGTACAACTTGTTCTTACTGTCATTTATTTTCAACCCTTTAACAAGCTCACCATGTACCTACTCAATTTGAAAAAGATCTTAGTCAAATTAATGTCAGTACTTCTCCCTAACCTTGGGGCGTAAAATTTCCCAGAACTTGTTTTGTCAAGATTAAAACCATCACATTCCTCCCTCACATGGCGAAGTCCAACCCACATGTTTTTATGTCATTTTTTTCTCCTTTTGGCCTTACAAAAAGTGCATGGCTAAGGCTTAAACACCACAACCTGCTGTGCATCGGCAACAGAAGAAATCCAAGATTTGAAAGGGGGAAAGAGGAGTATTCGCTGCTATTTAGAAGAAGAATTTTGAACGGTCTACTATGGCTTTGAATGGGGATATGTGTGTGGTGACAGGCGCTTGTGGATTTCTGGGCAGGAGACTGATCAGGCTGCTGCTGGAGGAGGAGAGTCTAAGTGAAATCCGACTTGTTGACAAACAAATCAAACTGGAAGATGTTCAGAGTTTTAAAGGTAAAATGTTTATGCATTTTAATTATTATTGTAAATATGTGGGTATAATTTGTATTACAAGCGGGCTGATGATGAGTTTTGATGTGTATATTTAAGGGATTTTGACTTTTTTTTTTTTTTACAGAATGTAGCATTAGTTTGTGTATTTCCCCTTATTTGGTTGAATACCGGGATATGATAGGCTAAGATCTGGCTAGATTTAGCTGCACAGAATTGTATCTTGCTTTTGTTTTGTCAGACTGCAGAGGGGACACTCGGGTGCGTGCCTATGAAGGAGACATTCGGGACAGCGCCTTCCTGAGACGAGCCTGCCGGGGGGCCTCCACTGTCTTCCATGTGGCTTCCATCATTGATGTGGACGGATCAGTGGAGTTCAGTGAGTTGCATGGAGTCAACGTAAAAGGTAAACACCTAATTAACTGAAATAATGACTCAATTTTAGTCGTATTCCAACCACAAGTTTACCACTGTACGCTGTATTTTTAAAAGTATGTTTGATGTGTCATTGTAAAGCTTTGGATCTTTGAATCTCTTTTGAAAAGCTCTAGTCTATGTAAATTTCATGTATTGATTATTATATAAACGTGCATTGCTCATATGTAGGTGTGTGTGGTTGAAGAATGGGTCAAATGCAGAGGACAAATTCCCCCGCAACTGAAATTAAAGAGACTCCTTCCATAACAGTTATTTTTTTAAGTTAACAAAAACGTAGAAACTTTGAATGTGACTGAACAGAAGTAAACACAATCATAATAATTGTAATATTTGAATCCAGAAATAATGAATGAATAAACGTAATATTTTAATCCAGGTACACAGCTGCTCTTGGAGGCTTGTATTGAAGAAAACGTGTCCTCCTTCATCTACACCAGCACTATAGAGGTGCTGGGCCCAAACCCTTCCGGTGAACCCATCTACAACGGGACAGAGGAGACACAGTACAAATGCTCCCTCAAGTTTCCCTACAGTAAAACCAAGAAGGAGGCAGAAGAAAGGTCGCTGAAGGCCAATGGTGAACTACTGCCCGATGGGACCCGGCTGGCCACCTGCGCCCTGCGACCCATGTACATTTACGGAGAGGGGTGCCGCTTCCTCCTGGGACATATGGCAGATGGTGTACGCAACAGGAATGTTTTGTACCGAATGTCCTTAAAAGAAGCAAAGGTGAATCCTGTTTATGTTGGCAATGCAGCAATGGCTCATCTCCAAGCAGCACGTGCTCTAAAAGATCCCAATAAACGAAATGTCGTAGGTGGGAGGTTTTACTTCATATCGGACAACACGCCTCCAGTGAGTTACTCAGACTTTAACCATGTGATGATGTCCCCTCTGGGCTTCAGTATCCAGGACAAGTTGCCTATGCCCCTGGGTTTGCTGTATGTGTTGTGTTTTCTGTTGGAGGTGGTTTGTACAATACTGCGCCCTTTCGTTCGCCTGGTCCCACCACTGAACCGACATCTGCTCACAATGTTAAATACACCATTCACTTTCTCCTATAAGAGGGCACAGGCAGAGCTGGGATATGCCCCCCAATACAGCTGGCAAGAGGCACGTAAGAGCACTATAGAGTGGCTTGCGGGGCAGCTACCTGCAGTCAGAGAGAAATTAGAAACATGATTATTTAATACTATATCTTCCTCTGTACGCACTGTAATCACATGATCACATGACAAGATGTACCTCTTGTAGCCATAGTTTTGCAACTAAGTGCAAAGGGAAGTGAATGTTTTATTATGTTGTGCTAATTAAACAAGAAAAAAAATATGAATGGTCCCAGTATGTTTGCATTACAAATATATATATATTTTTTCCAAATGAAATGTTGTCTTTATATTTGTTATTTACCATAATGCACTAATCTCTTTGATTGTTCAAAATATCTTTCTAGGTAAAGTGTTCAAAAAGTGTATCAAAGCAACACAGAGGATGGCATTCTGATTAGTTGTAATGTACAGATATCATGCTGTTGCTAACGAGGTTACCACTTACATAAATCTATTACATAAGCATTGATAATGGAAAAATCATTCAGATTTAATCAACAGTTATTGATGTCCTCAGACACAACAGTATGACCCCTCCTCAATGAACACTGAACCACACACAGGGCTGCGGCTTAGGCCAGAGTCCAGCCTTTCCAAACAAACAGCTATTGACCACCACCTGGGTCATGGATCCACAGCCAGGAAAAGAGCTCAGAGTAGAGAGGGAAAAGGCAACAGCTGTACATACATACAACTATAATGCAGAACTGAGACATGGAGAGGTCTACAGTCTCCTCTGGGTCTCTGCCCTTATTTTAGAGTTTAAACTGTGTTCTTTTGCACCAATCTGGACTATTACGCCTGAAGAAAAGCTGCTTGAAAATTCTCCATTCAGTCATTTTTACTCAAGAAATGTTCTGGCGATATACCGTCACTGCTCTCCTCTGTGTACTGGCCCAGTCATCAGGTTCAGAAGTGCTTGGTAAGTTAATGTCTTTTGTTTGTTCAGTGATAAGCTGTGATAAGTGCTTGCATATTATCTGACATATTGACTACAATATTTAGGCTAATGCAGTGTTCTGCTGGAGATAATGTACTCTCGTGCAGTCCTTGCTACAAACAAACAAATACTTATGTTGATGCCATTTTACAACCTTCAAACAGTTAACTTTGAGCAGTTAACACCTTTCCTCTCTCACATCAACTAACATCTGCATCCTCTTTCATTACACAAATTTCCTTTTTGTTTTTGCCTCTTAAAGTGCATATGGCTGATAGCCTACTCATGGTTTTGCACCACTGCAGATTGCAAAGTTGAGAGAAAAAGTATAAAAACACAGGAAGTAGGAACCAGTTCTAAAACAGTTGCCTCGTGTCACCAACGCCAAACGTTTCATCCAAAATGCAGGAATACATGCAAAAACAGATAAAAATAGAGATGTCATTATTTAATTTTTTATAAATCTTATCATAACTATTACAATTTAGACAAGTTTTGGCCCTTGTTAACATTATGGTAGCTAGATAACCGTATGGCACTATCTCTATCTATGTCACAAGTGATGCCCATGTCTCAGCCAGGAAGTAAAATGATAAACTTACCAACGTTCTTGTAAAATCTTACATCATGTTAACTATGTTTTAGTGAAATGAGTAGTTTAACCTGGCACATGCATTTTAATACTATCCACCCCATTTGAAATAATAGAACCTTGACATCTTTGTTATTTCCACCACAAGCTCCAGTCTCTCATCTGCTGCATGTCTTATTTTTATTCACATTTATCATTATTTGATTTCCAGGTGTGGCTGATCAACAAGAAGATGATGGATGTGCAGACCTCACCAACACCACATGGCAGCAGTACAGACAGAGGGCCAAGCTGCAGGTCCGGTATCTGCTACTGACGAGAAACAACCTAGAATGTGCTCAAGTTTTCAGCCAGGGGTCCCTCTCAAAAACACAGCTTCCACCTTACTTCAATACCTCACTGAAGTCAAAGGTCATCGTCCATGGATACAGGTGAGAAGCTAGTATTGAACTGATGAATACCATTAGATAATATATGGTATGAAACCTGGTTGTGTGAGGTATTTTGGAGCTTGACTTTTTTCTGCAGAAAGTAACCTGGGGCTCAATTTCACATTAAATACATTATATTCTACTGGGGTACTCAAGGAACTGGTCAAGGTTGTACTTTGGGCCCCGAACCTATCATTAAGAATCACTGTTATAGGGAACAGTTGTGAACCTGCAATGGATAAATCACAAAGCTCCAAACTCTAAGTGATAAATGTTATCTTGTCAAAGGATTGCTCTTTCTGTTTGTGGGGCAACTTCCTTACGATTGGTGACATTTTGTGAACTTTTGACCATTCGAAAGACATATTAGTTTTCTTTTGAACTGTTAATTGCTGTGGTAATGGTGTTGGTGGGTAATGCCCCAGTATTGTGACAGATCACATCAGCTACAAAAAATAAATTAACTAATATTATCCACTCCACTGGCATTGTTGTTTTGTCACTGGCATGTTTTTTTTTTTTTTATTTTATTTGAAGCTAAATGAGTCAGACATTCCATAGATCCTGTTCATAACTAAATTAAATGGCTACTCAGATGAAGTATTTTTATATGTTCCCTTTTTGTAACATACTTCTTGTTAACTCTGTGCAGGGCTATGGGCAGTAAGCCGTCCTGGGTGATAGACTTGGCTCAGGCCTTGCTCAGAGCAGAGGATGTGAATGTTTTGATTGTGGACTGGGTTTACGGAGCGTCTTTTGCTTATAACCTGGTGGTAGAGAGCTACAAAGAGGTGGCTGTGCAGATCTCAGTCCTCATCAACCAACTACAGGTTTGGAAAGCTTAGATGTGCTGTTTATATGTAGCTGTTATTCAAGATGTACTGATGCAATAAAGCATGTTGTTTTTGACAGAAACAAGGAAGTAAGCTGGAGTCATTTCACTTCATTGGGGTCAGTCTGGGAGCACATGTGTCTGGTTTTGTGGGAACTTTGTTTGAAGGAAAGATTGGACGGATCACAGGTGAGTCTATGTCCACAATAGTATATGACTGATAAGATACATGATCTCTAAGTGAATACGATGAATCACATTTAGTAACATTTAGGAAGAAACAAGTACTACATAGGTCAACAATGTGCTTAAATGGGCACAGTGCTTTTTTTTTTTTAATCTTAAAAGTTACACTAAGGTACACAGCCTTTAAGTGACACATAACCACTTCCAGAAGCTTTTGATAAAAACTGAGTTACTAAAAACTTGTCTCTTTGATTATATTTGCAAACACCTGCATTATCTGTGTGGAGTCCCAAACAAAAGTGAGAAAAGACAATGTCCACTTGTTTCTGCGTGCGTTTGTGGGGGTCTGTATGTGGTAGTGTTTGTGTGTAACCTTACGCTCTTTCAGTGCTGGACAATTCAAAGCTCTATAGCTGTGAGATAAGAGTCACTCCGGAGCTGTGAGGACACATTGTCCTCATGTCCCTGAACACATCAGCCAGCACAATGCACCACTGTTGTATGCACTCATTCAGTGTGAGGAGGGCAGAAACCTTTGTTTGAGTCCAAGTCAAAAACTTCAGACACAGTGCACAACCGAACAATTAACAATATGGAATTTTGAATATGAGAACGTCTATAAAGGCCTGATTATTAGCCAATTGATCAATCTACACTTTTAGTCCAATCCAATCCAAAGACTTATGTTTAGAAGCACAAGTTGCAAATTAAATCTGTACAGTGGACACACTTTAAACATGCATTGGTTAACATCACATCATTTCTTATATTGTATTGCATTACTTACAGCTCTAGATCCAGCTGGTCCCATGTTCAAAAGAGCGGACACGTTTGATCGACTGGACCCATCAGATGCCCAGTTTGTTGACGTGATTCACACCGACTCAGACTGTGAGGCTTTTACCCATATAAGACCCATATTATTTTAGCAGACGTTACTCTTATGTTAAGTAGACTAGTATATATTTAAGCACTTCAATACTGTTTACTCATATTTTACTCATTTGAAACACTTTTCCAATGTAGATTTTGGCATCTCCATCCCGGTTGGTCACGTTGACTTTTTTCTGAACGGGGGGAATGACCAAACCGGATGTGCTCGCTCAAAATTTGCTTCTAGTAAGTTTTAAATATTCAAAACAAAACGTAGCACAAGAATGTTTTTGTTTTTTTTTTGTTGTTTTTTTTAATCTAACTTTCATCCGCATTAGTGTACGGCTATGTAATCTGTGACCACATGAGGGCGCTGCACGTCTATATGAGCGCACTGAACGGCTCGTGCGCACTGGCAGCTCTGCCCTGCACCAGTTATGAAGACTTCTTGCTGGGCCAGTGTGTGGACTGCAACGTGTTCAAGGGGACGTGTCCAGTTATAGGTGACATTAAATATCTTTAATTGTGTTGTGCTTTTCTGATTTCATGAACACAACATTATAAAATAGAAAAAACACCCATTTCCTAGGATTTCTCCCACTAATCTAAGGTAGAAGTCATCACAAAAGACATTACAAAAAAAAATTAAAGTGCTACAGTGGACATGTTACCCACTGAGTACACTGAAGGTCAGATTTCAACAACCAGCCAAACCAAACCAAAGTGCTAAATAAACACAAGGCAAAGGATAAGAGCAAACACTAGTACTATTAAGTGGTTTTTCATCGCTCAGCAGAGGTAAGCATCTTTAACTTATAGGAGACAGAAAAGTGTCTTTTAATCTGCAGCAACAGCCTACTCCAGGCATGTCCAAACTGTGGCTCGGGGGCCAAATGCGGCCCTCAGACCAATTTTTCTTGGCTCTCAAGCTTCCAGGTGAATTGGCCCATATTACCTTAAACAGTACTTTTTACTGTACATTTCTGAAAATTTACTTACTGCACATCTCAAATATTTATTGTGTCCCACTGACGATGTAAGCATGAATACAGGTCTAGTGGTTCAGTCAAACTTGTAATAAACACACAGATTTGAAGTATTCACTGTATTGGCGACTCAATTGGCCCTCAGCTTTGTCCATATTTTTATATGTGGCCCTCAATGGCAAAAGTTTGGACACCCCTGGCCTATTCCCTCTTCAAGTATACTCTTACACAGTGTCTTGCCCAAGGACACAATTGGATTAAACTACAAACTTTATGTTACAAACATTACTGTTGTGAACCAGCTGCACATTGATAATTATGATATAGTCATATGTAGCGCTCTGTTTGGCATCCTCTGGCAGTTGTTTATCAATTTAGATTACATGACCATGGGGTGTACACCCTTAATGTACACCTGTAAACTATTATCACAAAGAAATAATGCCCACTTACCATCTCCTCTTGTCACAGGTTTATCAGAAAACAGTGGTATCTCTGTATCACCAGTGCCCAAAGAGCAGAAAGTGTTTTTAATAACATCTTCATCTGCACCTTTTTGTGGTGAGTGCATTTATCAATTGGTGGGTTTTTCCTATCAGTCAATTTTACCAGTGTATTCTGTTTCCTGCCCCATGAGACAACCCAAAGAAACATATTGTTCTGTCTTAAAAACACAGTCTGTTTGCAGAGTAATAACCACTCAAGTTGAGTACCTCATTTTTCATGACTGCTCAAAAATTGTTCATTCTTTTTTGTCATTTGGATTTAATAATTCTCTCTCTTTGTTCTACGGGGTTTTTGTTGTGTATTTTAGACTTCTTTAGAGTCTTTATACTGAAGATAACAACTAACAATCATCACATTCATTTAAAAAGTACCTCTGTTCCCTAACATTGTCTAAAATAAAAATTAAATGTTTTGTTTTGTGCAGCTCATCACATTCTGGTGGAGCTGGAAGTTGCTTCTTTGGACAAAAGTGCTGAGCTGGAGTTAACTCTGGTAAAAGGAAACCAAAAAGTGGTGAAGAGGGTTCGACTGTAAGTATTAAACATATTACCCCATTATTACTATCTAACATAGCAGGAGGTGGGTAGAGTAACCATAATGTTTACTCAAGAAAGAGTAAAAAAACATATGGATTGCAGATACTACTTGAGTAGTATTTCCAAAGACAAAAAATCTGAACATTAGGTATAAGAAGCACAAATGTTTGAATCTTTTAATATTATCAACATAAAACTTAAATTACTTGTCAACTTACTCACAGTGGGAACTAAACGTTTGACTCAAGTCAGAGCACTGTTACTTTAATCAAAATGTTAAGTAGAAGCTATTACTACTCTTAAAAGTTACGTAAAGAGTACTCATACACATACACTAATAACTAAATGCAACTGACTACTAGCCACCCTTGCCCTTATTCCACGGACAGCAACTCGTTATTATTCTCTTTCCAAAGTCAAATTCTATGCATTATATTTGAGTAACTGTCAGAAGCTGGCGGGATGCATGTCCTTAACCCAGAGAGAACACAGCTGGCAGCAGGTTTTTCTCACAGAAAAGAATGAGTGTGCACTTTCTGTTTTGAGAGCAGAGTGGAGCTGGAGCCAGGTGCAGGACAGTACAGTGTGTCACCGTGTTTGAGTGTGTGTGTGTGTGTGTGTGTGTGTGTGAGTGTGAGTGTGTGTGTGGACTGGGCCATGTGAGGTGAGGAAAGGAAGATTATGAGGAGAAATCATCCTTTGTGTAGTGTTTATTGACTCTCTCAGTTCTCAAATGCTATGTAATAAAAAGAAATTGCTGTTTCAAGGTACACCGTGTAATTTTCTGGTTGGGTGTTACGCAGTCCACCTTTAAATCCTACTTATGTCACATAGTTTTAACATATTGTTTTGTGTGTGTTTCCAGCCAGACACATAAAACAGTGTACAGGACAGTGCTGGCTCATCAGGCTCCTCTCTGTGAAATTGACTCCATCATAATGAGAAACACCGGGGCGCGCTTTTATCGACAGGCAGAGGTCCATGTTCGATCTGTGTGTCTGTTGCAGTTACCCAGGTATAACTCTCTAAACGCAGTACCTATAGATTTGACCCTTTAAAAGTTTGGCAAGAAAAACACTCTGGAATAGAAGCGACTAGGGGCAAAAGTGGAGCGGAATATAGTGTGATTTGAATGGGGAATTGTGATTAACCACAGAATATCACAAAATCAAGGTGGGTGAGGAAAATTTAAACCACTCGGATACATATGAGTGATATCAGAGCTGGTTTTGTATAGTTTTTATCTATTAATATATTACATACTTTTCCCATAAATTCAAAAGTGTTGTTTATTTTGGTTTAAAATACTTCAGATCATTAGCATTAAGATCTGATGTCAGCTAGTCTTTGAAAATGGATTATAGTCTAGACTCTACTTCATGTTTCCTCCAGTTGCCTCCATTGGAATTTTGAACATTGTGATGACATAGCATTTAAAGAGTCCATAGACTCAACAATACCTCCTCACATTAGCCTTGTTTATCTTTATACAAACTGAATCTCATTTATGGTTTGACAAACTGAACATGTCCCAGATCTGGCTTTGTTGGATCACCACATATGGAGACGAAATATACAGGGAGTGCAGTGAATAGTTTGAACATTACGTCTATTAAAACACTTGAGGTTTAGCAGCTGCAGGTTGCATTTGTCCACAGAAGAATGGCTTTGGGAAGAACAACTGTCCAGTATACTTTAGCAAACACTTAAAATAGTTGGATCGTGTACCTTGTTGTAACTCATGTCAAATAAAACTTAAATTATGACAAATTATGACACTGTCTAATAGGGTTGTCAGAAGTATTAAAAATCAGATACTAAATGATACTAAAACTAGTATCAAAACTAGATACTTATTTGTGCAGGTATCGATACTAAAAAAGCCACATGGACCACTATGGAACCTGACTGAGGGATTACACAGATATAAGGCTAAATGGTAATATTAAAGAAAGTACTATTATTTAATATGGAAAATCACATTCTGATGTCTAAAGAAAGAGTGTTTTGTTTTTTTGTTTTTTTTATTATCATCCTGTTATCGGAATTAGTAATACTTTTGAGCTAAACACTCTTTTATGTTTGGGAAATAAAGCTGTATGATGGGCAGTTTTAATGATAATATCCACTATCATTCTATTTGTGTAATATTTTCCACTGAATAATATTTTCATTGGTGACAGAGTAGTACCCCAGCTTCTTGTAGATAGATTCCAGCCATTTGAAAAGTTTTATTCCTGACAGTTGTACAGTCATAAATGAATACAATATAATAATGTCATAAAATGTGTTTATTCTAGACGGGAGACACCCCTTTGTGTGAACAAGTTTGATGTTCGTCGTGGAGTTCCCTGGTCACATGACTTAATACAGGTCTGTAACTGAATAAACTTGTGAAAACTGTGTTTATTTGCTGCACACAGTTGTTCAGTTGTATGAATATATATATATATATATATATATATATATATATATATATATATATATATATATATATATATATATATATATATATATATATATATATATATATATATATATATATATATATATATATATATATATATATATATATATATATATATATATATATATATATATATATATATATATATATATATATACCCTTCAAGATAAAAAAAAAAAAGTGAAATAATTACACCTTGTGTCACAACTTGCCTGTTTATGTTAGCTACATCATTATTGAACTTATTTAAGATAATAATAATAGGACTAAAACTGTTTTTACCATTATCAAGGTGTCTTTTAGAAACAGGACCTTGTACAGATGTTATTTAACATTATGTATTGGTTCTTTATTTGAACACCTAAAACATATGTGTTATTATCTGATGTTTCTGTACAGTATACAGACAAATGTATTGTACTCAAAGAGCTTTATTGAGAAATGTTGGCCCCTTTAAAAACATCTATCCAGAACACATATTTTTGTCCTATCAGTAACAATTCACACAATTCACAGTGTACAGGTTGTTTTTGACATAAAAAATGTGAACACAAGGCATCAGATTTCTCTACTTTACAGACTGAAAACATCACAGGGTAGGACAGACGATACTGGCGCTGGTGTTTCCAAACAACATGCTTTGAGGTTTCCGAAATGTACCAGAAATCAAACTATGCATATACTATATAAGTATTTTTTTGTGATGATGCAAATTGTTAAATACTCATAAAAGTTTTGTGTAGTAAAGAAAAATATGTAGCGTAACAGACAAGGCACAACTTGGTCTGTATAAAATTACAGAAAAGAATCCCACTTCCCAATCCCACCCAAAAGAGAGAATGAAAAGTAAGTAGTTTTAGCCTCTCCCATTGAACCCAAAGGCAGTCAGTGCATTTTGTGGACAGTGTATGAACATGACAGTGTTTCCAGGACGATCACAGTTTGGGGGTCTCAGTCGGGGCCAATGGAGCACGGCCTCTCAGGAATCGAGGAGGTGTGGGATCTTCAATGTCTTCGTCTGTGAAAAAAAAAAAGATACAAAAATACCTTTTACTACCTTTGCATAGGAAAACTGAAAGTATTTTATCTGCAGACTTCTTTCAATCCATAATATTTTTATTCAATACATTTTGATATGTAACTTGTATCTGAATTGGTCAAGATTATTGTGGAAATACAATATATGACATGATATAATTATCTTTCACAATGGTTTCATCCATGAATTTAGAACTTTTTTTTTTTTTTTTGCCAAAATTCCTCACTGAATATCTGTCACCAGTGTAATATCCACCTGCCTTACTGTGGTTTTAACCAATGGGATATACCAATCCAAGCCCTTCACTGCTGCTCTTTGAGTCCATAAAATGTGATACTCTGCACCTGTGACTGAGTGAGGGCAGCCAGGGGCGAGGGGCAGATCAGCGTACATGGGCAAGCACAGGGGGGCACCCGGGATTAAGCATGGCACTGAATTTTTTTGGACATCCTTAGCATTACAATCTGTAATCCTGATTAGATAAAGGCACAGCAGCTGCAGCCGCTCACCCGCTCCTCTCTGTACATTCACAGCCACACATAGTTCACAGCTGAACTAAAACTCCTCTTTGCTGCTAAATGTTTATACAGGTTGCAAGAATGTTTCCCCTTGTGAACTAAATTTACCACTGCTGCTACTGTACCAGAGACGCCAGGCTTTAGAGAGGCGAGGCCAAAGCAGAGCGGCAGCTCTAATCTTTGACTATCAAAATGGATAATAATCCAAATCTTTATAGAGCAGTTTGTGGCAGCAGACTCTATTGGGCCTTGGTTCATTGTCACTACAGCCATACAGTAGCCAGAAGAAAAAAAAAAAACATCTGTAATTATGCATAGTATACATTTAAAAAATGCCTATAGGTCACTTGGACTGAGTGATGATCAGTTCACATGTATAAAACGCAGCCATTTTTGAATTTTATTGAATTAATTTAAGTCAGTTTATCTATTACCTTCTTTGGATAGCCAGCCATTAAGACAGTTTTCTTTCTTTTTTTGTGGTTAGTTTCATATACGATTGCACTATTGTATTGTTCTATCAGTTCAAATATTTTCACATGACAAATACCAATCATTCATTTGTGGTGGATTTTGAAATGACCATCCTCCAGCCCCATAAAGTCTTAGGAGATTAGTAAGTGCAGTGTAAGCATTGCTGCATGCACCCTCACCCTCCTGAGCCCAGGTGCGGTACTTACATGTGTTTTAAGAGGTGACCCTGTGTGTTAGCTCCTGCCCCTCTACCTCAAATACTCCCTCTCACTGCCATAGTCCATTAAGGAGCCTGCCACATCAGCAAAGTCCTCCAGGACCAGGCTGGTGGAGTCCTCACCCGAGGGCAGCTCTGGGTCCCAGCGGTCACTTGTGGGCTTCTCTGGATCTCTCCAGTGTTCAGGCTGGGACACGTCAGATGGCTGGTCCTCTGGAGATGGGTCTTCCCCTTTAGGATCTTTTATTAGACCACCATCACTCCCACTGCCACCCTCACTGCCCTGCGATGATGGGGCAAGGACATGGTAGAGGCTGGGCAGACGGATGTCCAGGAGCACACCGCTCTTGATGTACAGCTTGTTGTTGAGGTTATACAGCTTCTCTGCGATGTCGTAGCCCAACATGACTGCAAACAGACGAGCAATGTAGCGCTCTTTGGACATGAGCAGATAAAGGCGCCGTCGACGCCATGTGATGTAACGAGAGTCCTCCTCTGCGGTTAGGGTCACCTGGAGAAGAGGACAAGTTAAAAATACTTAGATTCAAAGTTATTAGGTTTACCTGTTTCATCATTGTTTATCCATTTAATGAGAGAAGAGCAAAGAAAAACAGCTTGACTGATATTTATGAAGCTGATTGAACATCTTTCTACGGTATTTTGCCTGTGTCAGAAGAGTTAAAATAATCGATTCAGAAGACAAAGTAGCAGCAGAATAACTTGACAATACATAAATATCAGTATCCAAGCCAAGGTATTCTGGTGCCTGTGTTCACAGTAAATATACAGACAATATGTGAAGTTGACAGTGTAAACAGCTTTTAGGTTTGTACCTGGAACTTTCCTTCTTCATTTGGTCGGAGTGACTCCCACTCTGGAGAGTCGAGGAACTGGTGGCGGTGGATATAGTGCAGGAACTGCCCCTCCAAAGAGACATTGATCCTGAAAGAAACGACCAAACAAACACAATGATTAGGACACACTCTACCTAATCCTTCTAATCAGTCAACAGTAGGAAAATGCATTTTGGCTTGGTTCATGGCAATCTTCAGTGTTACACTTCTGTTTCAATTCATTTGGTATATGTGCTGTCTCAGAGGCAATACATATTTTAATCAAAACTACAACAAATGGGTGATATTTGTTTGTTACAGAGTGGTTTGTCAGAGTGGTCTTAGTGTGAGAAAGGTCAACTTTTAGGAAGACACAACTAGTGTCACAGAAGCAAAGTTATGAGAAGCAGCTGATGATGGCTGAGTCACAGACAGAAATACTCTGTTTACAACAGTTTACTGGACCCATGGCTCCAACTCAAGTTCCACAATGTTTGGATGAAGACACGCTTCCTGTACATGTCATAAATAGGACCTTATTCCAAAAATAAAACAGGATGTGTGTGTGTTGTGTGTATGTGTACTGTATCTTGGACAAAAATCAGAAATTGTTTTAAGTTAAGAACAGTGGTATATCAATCTGACTTTTCAGAACTGTATTTAACTTGTTTACAATATCTCTTGTGCACACACAGTGCCCACCTGCCAGACAGTAAGAACGACAGTTGGTCTATGGAAGTCTTTCCTTCCACAGCATATGTTTCTCCTGCTTTAAGCTCCACAACTTTGTTTTCAAAGGCACCAGCGATCTGCTTGAATACATGCACAGGGACTCCCAGGGGTAGGTACACAGCCTGGTACAAGGAGGTGAGCTCCTCGCTAGGCAGCCCCTCCTGGTGCAGGCGGAACAAGAGGTGACTAATCTGAATCAGGCACACAAACAGCAGCAGCCCATTCCAGCTCAACACATCCAAGCCACACATGGTCATCCAACCCCAGAGGGTGAGGCAGAGGAAAGCTGGGCTCAGAAAACCAAAGATGAAGAGGCAACCATAGGCTCCACTGCCTCCCATGTAGCCCAGGAACAAGATGGTGTTGCCCAGTTGGTAGAGGGCCCCTTCTGTGTTATTGGTCCATCCATTGCAAATAGGGGCATACAACAAGTGGTCCTCCAGGGTAGAGTTATTTGAATCCATATTCTTAAATCACAAGGCAGAAAAAATACAAAACAATAATCATCCACTGACTCTTGATACCACAAACCACGTACTGCAGCTGGCAATAATATCAGCAAACAAACATTTGATCGAGGGGTAAAAACAAATCTTCAATGTGAAGAAATCCTCTCAGCTCTGTCTGAAACACAGCTGGAATAGCTTCATTGGTCTGCTCTCATTATGTGTCTCGCTTGTCCCCTCTGCTTTCTGTGCGTGTTCAGTTTGTCTCGATCACCCCCGCCTGGCCTGCAGTCCACAACTAACAGCTGGAAGAGCAGGGGATAAGGGACAGGGGGCGGCAGTAGGGCCCTACAAGGATAACCATGTTTGGAATTGAAACCCAAGGAGGACAGAGTGGTGGACAGAAAGCAGGCCTGCACTTAACATAACACAGAGAGAGAGAGAGAGGAAGCAAGGGGTCTGACAAATATGTCACATAGCCTCACTGTCCCATAAAAACAACACAGTATAAAACAGCTTTAAAATGGTGCTCCATTCACATGGTCTTCAAGAGCTGAGCCACCACTGACAAGTGTCACTGGATATTTAGGGGCACTGCAATGACAGGGAGGAGTCTACAGGTCAGGTTTCAGGTTAAGCTCCTTGGCTCTATGTAAAGTCAGCAAAATGTATTTCAGACAGAAATTAGTATTTACTATCTCGAAAAATAATGGCATGTATCTTGACAGTCATGCAGGCAACACATTATATTATAGTTAAAGTCAAAGTAACTAACTGTACCTACATTATTTACACTGTTTTTACTGCTTGGTTATTTAGATTTTTAGTAGTTTTTAATTTATCTTTCTTATCTATGCCTATATTTATATCTACATATAATAAGAATGTATAATAATTGTAATAATAATAAGTATCATTATTCTTATTATTATAAACTAATTTAGTCAGTTTAGTAACAATAATTAATTGCCAATTTACTTCACCAAAGGAAAAGCTTTGCTGATTCTGACAATGTGTGTCCTGTTTATGTACTCCAGTTATACCAGCAAACATTTTTTTCCAACTTGGAAAAAAACATTTCAATGCTGATTGGTTTTTTTTTTTGAATAATGCAGTTATAGTAGTTTGTATTTTACATTATTACAATAAAAAGTTTGGAATTGTATAACAGAGAACAGCGAAAGACTTCCCTTTTACTCACCTACAACTGTAGCCAAATTGTTTGTGAAAGCAAATTTTGCAAATGTCCAAAGTGTCAATACGGTGTTCTGCCAACACTTCAGTAACACATAAGAATGCAGATATGTCGAGTATTGACTTCAGTGGACAGTTTATTTTGGGCTTAAGTGCATACCACAGTCAGCAACTGGACCCCTTTCACGTGGGTTTCTGCAGATTTAACTCTTAAAAATATACTTCATTGTTTTGAATCTGAAACTTTTGATAGAAACCAAAATACAGTACGCATCTTTTGTATAGAACATTTTATTCACACATTATTCTATATCCACAGTTTTTCATATTAAAAAATCCAGGACAATATGGGGAGTCTCTGAAGCAGTATATATTCCCTTTTATTAGGGTCATAAATAAGATCAGGAGGCAACACTACACAGCAGGCATCCAGACACTGGCACTGAAAAACAAACCAAAATCCATGGTTACACTTAGTCTTTGAAATTATAACACAAGTTTATTAATACATATTATATGGTGCTTTTGCATTCCTCTACTACACACAACAGGTCAAAGTGTAATGTGAACTACACGCCATAGCTCTGCATGTTTGTAACACAGACCACGCCCCCTCTCATCACCCCTCCCTCTCCCAGCTCACTTCTGTTACACGATGTCCCAATTGACTGAGAAAACCCCATTACAAAATGCTCAAATCATGACTTATTATACATTTGTAGTGGTGTATTTCTTAATAATAATTTGACAATTTGAAGTAAAATAAATGAAAATTGGACCTAATTTTTTTAAACAAAGATAATAAAACAGATAACAGACAGTTAACATAGAATTATAACGCTTTTAGTTCCAACTTTCACAATAGGTAACTGATAAACTTACCACACACAAAGTTTAATTAAATTTTGAATCCCAACGCTCTCATGCAGTCTTTATGGGCCTCTATGAGTTGTGTGCAGTTTTCCTCTCCCTTCTCAATAATGCTGCAGAAACAAGATTACAACACAATCAAAAAACAGGTCTTAGAACCTGATCTAACAAAATATCTTGGCTCAAACTTACCAGGCGTCCCTGACTTTCTTCGTTTCTGGACAAGCACAACATGGTTTCAGGGGCTTTTTCTCCTCTACCACGTTTTCCACACTGGCAGCAGAAAGCGATGACATCTTTGCAGCAACTGAGAAACAAACAAATAGGAAATAATGGATGTGATTGAACACTGGACAGTACAATATCACATAACAACCCAGTTCATATATCAAATAAATCTTAATCGACACCGCAGGAGTAAACTGCATCACGCGACACAAACACAGGGAAATAACAGGCAGTTAGCATTTAACCATTAGCATCCTAGCTTTACTTTAGTTCCAAAAGACAGATGCTAAATTGCATACAATCTCAGATGCCAATTGTAATTATAATTATATAATTTTATTTTATATTTAGTTTAAACATGGCATACGAAGATCGATAATGCTACATCGATAATGTGAGTTAGTTACAGAATAGGCTAGTTGCTAAATCCCGAACAGGTTTTGCCTGTCGTGTTCATGAAATAATAATATTTTTTTTTCGTATAATGTTATTGTGCTCTAAATAATTAGAATAACTTACGGATAAATACGCTTCACCTTCAAAACGGAAACAGCGCGGTGCCCTCGCCTTACGTGTGTCTAAGGTTACGCAAGGTCACGTGGAAACAACAGAGCATTCCGGGAGTTGTAGTTTTGGTTTGGAACATGCGCACAGATAAATAGTTCCACTTCACACTTTTTGGCAGGCAGACACATGGTGGGCAGACAACGTAAGTTGCTGGCTAATAAAGGTAAACTTGATAAATTTACACAATACAAGATATTAAGCCCCATTGCAGAATACTTTTATTGGAGTAAAATAGCTGTGTAGCCTAACAGAGCCTTGCTCTGTAGAGACAGTAGATCAAAGATGAGCCAAAGGTCTACTTGACATTACATTGTTAATGTCAGATATGGCATACCTTGATGATGCACACGGAAATAAGGAATAAAAAACAAGGGGCCTAATATGACAAAGTTAACTAATATGTAGGCAGCATGCCCCACCTTTCTTGTGCGTCAGAGCAGGAAAATCGTGCGTAAGCAGTATCAAAGACTCATATGGCCAGCTGCGTGCTAGATAATTGAGCAAATAAGCATTTTTTTATTCGTATGTACAAAACATTTGCACCTCTATGTGCAACATTAGAGCAGCTGCTGTTCTTCGAAAAGATTTACCTTGGATGATGTAAACCCCAGTTTCTTTAAAGGTTACATACAGCAGCCTATACATTTTTCTTGTCTAACTCTCATGGGACATGGGGACATACGTATGCCCCCTGTAGGGATAACACCATGGAACAACCCAATTAAAATATGTAAATACCTAAGACAGGGGTTTTCAAGTCTTCCCTGAGCCCTTATGTCAAACTCACACTAATACAGTAATACAAAAAAGCTTAAGAATAATTATCTTAACAACAGTAAATGTTAAATGTTTGTTGTAATGTTTAAACCTATTTATTGTCTTATCTACTTTTTACAAAGGGTTTGAAGTTATAAACTCAATATAAGGCTGGGCCGCAATGAGTTTTTACAATATGTAAAAACACAAATTTTGAAATATAAAGATTAACAAAAATCTTATAAAATGCGCCTCATGTATTAGACACATCACCTACACTAATCTGCTAGAGATTACCCACTGACATGACCTCAAATCTAATCCCACTGTGGCACTACGTCCTAATGTTATTTCTGTATTTTAGATTATGGAAACTTTCAAAAGTGGTTGAGAATTTGATTACTTTTTAAAGAGACATCCCCTGAAAAGGTGGAAAATATAAACAAAAACAGTGTGTCTACTGTCTAGCGACTCATGTACAGCTTCAGGTAACACAGTACAGTGTTAAATTACATCCGTGAGGGAGAAGCCCAGTCTGTGGCAGATGTCACACGCACATGACCGTGAATGTGATGGACACAACAACACTGAGATATTTTTGTATTTTTTCTGTGAACTACTGACGTTACACGTTTCCCACTAGATTTCCAAAATAGCTATCTGTATCAGAAACTACAAAAAAAAATAAATAATACTTACATACACAAGAATTGAATATGAAAAAAAATCATACCATTTTGATACATTTCTAAACAACTAATTTTGTTAAACTGTAGTAGTAATAGTTGCTCTAATTTAAAGTGGGCTTAACAGTTCTATATTTTTATTTTTTATGATTTTTAAAAATTATTTAGTTAGCACACATCTGACCAAAAAAAAAAAAAAGTAATAACTAATGATCAGGTTATGTATCCTCTTTTGACACACATATACCCCCAAGATTAATATGAGCTGGACCTTTGCCTCTTTGACATGGCATGATTCATGTGGGATGGGATTCAGATGCTGAATAGTTGATGAGCTAGGACAAAAAGAATAGAATGGTAGGGGTGGGGCGGGGGCAGAAATAGAGAGAGAGGCATGGGGGAGAGAGGAGAGGATGGAGAGGGGGAGGAGAGAGAGGAGAAAGGCGGGCATCCTTTCAGCTCAGATGCAGATCCTATAAGCCCTTAGGTTTACTGGCTTGATGGAAAATTACCTTGTGACCAAAAGGGGGAGGTCGGGAGGACTAGTAGAAAGTCATAGTCAGTCGCCACTCATCCTGAGAAGTACTCGGGGTAGCAGGGACGCGGGATGGCCCGTGAGGATGGCAGATCGCAGGACGTCCCGCTCCTTCATGGACAGGCTCAAAGGTCCTACGCCTGCTTTCTCCGTGGCAACCTGTGGCTGGCGGGCGCTGCTCCTGCCCCAGCTAAACCGCCAGTCCCTGTATGTCTATGGCAGTGAGATAGCAGTGGAGAAGGAGTGCATGAGGCAACTGCAGAGCGGGGTCCTGGTCATCCACCCCTTCAGCCTTATGAGGTACAGTCCACGCACTTTTATTTTGAACTGTGTATCTAATAAATCCAGGTCACTGTAGTGCTGAGCAAGCAACTTCAGTAACAGCAACAACTTCCCATAACTTTTTGTTGACATATTTTCATCCTCTGACCCATATTTTCACAATTTTAAATCATTTTCTCTTCCCATTTTATTTCTCTTCCTCTTTTGCACTATAAATACTTGTTCTTTTGCCCTTTTATTTCTTGCAACCGATATGAATGTAGAAGCCATATCATAGATTTAGAAAAACATGATAATCAATAAGTACATCTAAATTTATCTTCATGTCTCAAATGTAAAAGTCACTTCAGGACATTACTGAGGAAGAAATCCATCTGCCATTAAATTAAATGTGTGATGTAGCTATAATTGGTTTGTAAGGTGAGCGGACAGAGGGAAAACAGAGAACAAATGAAACAATTGGGAGAGTTATTTGAGCCAGGACATTCAACCCCATCTAAAGAGATTTGCAGTTACAGTATCTCATTTAGTTTGCATAAATAGTCTTGCCTTACAGTTCATGGTCCAAGGAGTTTTTATGGAAGATTTTGTTCTGGACTGAAAAACAATATGTAGAGACACTTTAAGGACAAAAAAACAACAAATAAAATTATTACTTTGTCTTTTTAGGAGTTACTACATAATGGGTATGATGGCAATCACCTTCTTGAACTTGATTGGCATTCCCATGGAGATAGCGTTCCTGGATGGAGACAGCGGACTGGCTTGGGAAGGCTTTAACGTCTTTTCGGACACGCTATTCCTCATTGATGTGGCTTTGAACTTCCGCATGGGAATCATCCGGGACGATGCAGAGGTGACAGCCCGCATTCCCATACATAATCTGGACCACAGCTGTAATCTCCGGACAAACACATACAATCCAGGCCTACCCCATCTGTAACCTACATCAAACATTGCAAGCGAGATTAACAATCTCTCCTCTCTCCCCCCTCGATTTCCAGACATTGGGAAAATATTGGCATCTGCTGTTGATTTGGTAACAGGGATTATTGTAACTCAGACACTATTGCAATTATGGGGTCTGTATCCTATTTTAATCTGCTGTGGCTGCGTGATTTATCAAGCCAATCACAAATGGCCCATCTGTGAATTTTATCCTCCGCATTACTAACCTGTATATGTTTATAATATTTAGTTACACAATTATTCAGTATTTCATACAGTACTAGGAAAACAGTTAAAATTTCTATTTGCAGCTCAACATGCCTCAAAAACATCATGCACTAATGATAAGCTTCAATCACTGACAGTTTCAGTGTATGGTGCCCCCCCAAGGCAATTTCCAACAATATATCATACTGAGAAATCATTATTTTGATTCTGACAATGACATTGATGCTAAGTTCAAGTGGTGGATAATCGACAAACAGAATAACAAGGAGCCCTAGTTCCGCTGTTGTCTATAGTATACTGTACAGTGCAGTTTAGATGGACCCATTATAACCCGTGTATGTATAGTAGCCTGCACAACGCAAATCCCATAGTATTTTTTCTGACAACTACTCCCAAGTCAATATTGAAACAAATGTTTGGCCTCATTTCACAAACAACTAATCCCTTTAGTAAACCGTTTCTCAATTTGATCTGACTAACGCTCAATTTTAGACAATACAAAACTCTTGGCTTTTTGACTGAAAATTATATTATTTAACACATATTATCCGGCTATCTTTATCCAACTGTTCTGTACTTTTTCTCTTTTACAGGAAGTTGTTTTGGATTTAAAAGAGATCCGAGTGAGCTACCTGAGGACATGGTTCATTCCTGACGTGATAGCAGCATTCCCAATTGGATACATACTGCTGTTTGCGGTAATATTAATCTCAAAGAAGAGGCAATAAACACTAGCGTACTTTTATTTTTCCAAAGCAATAAAAATAATACATTTTTGGACTCATACAGTGAAGTAAACAAAGTCGACTAGAAGCCAATTTAAAGTTCTCTTACACTTCCGTACCGCTTCTACTTTATAGCTAATTATCAAGCATAAATTACAAAAATTGTAAAAGGTCAAAAGTTTACCCTGCCTGAGCTAACTAATAAGCACAATGCATTGTTGCACAGCTCTGGGTTGCACACATATACCTTTTACTTTATTTTTTTACTCATGTTTAATTGTTTATGACATGTTGAGGTAAAACATAAATAAGTAAATAAGTCATACAATTTGCTTACATTGCTCCTTTTGCCTTTTAGCTGTGTTCAATGGTTTTCAATGCTTTATTAATGTATAACTATATTGTCCTGTCAGCTTTGTCCGCTAAACACATCATTAGTTTCCACAGTTGTGGCAGTTCTAGGCTCAACACCTAGCCATAACCCTTCAGCAAAAATCCTAAACATATTCCTAAATTTGATCATTCTTTGAGTTAGTGTTGTATGCATTAGGCTGTAGTTACCAAGGACTGACATACCAGTATATATCATTACTATAACAGTCAGCCTATTTGCCAACATAATTTTAATTGTATTGTCTAGCCTGTCCTGCTAGAGAACTCAGAAAATTTCTCTTTCACTTACCTTGTGTCTGTCTTATTTTTAAATATTTGTAAAAAAAAAAAATCTGACTCAGGTCCTACACAAATGTTCAAATATGTTACATGGCACTTAGGCCAAATGGAGCCAATAACATCTGTTCTACAGAAAGTCAATGGACCTGTTTTTGATATTAAATAATTTTAAATCAATGTTTGTGGCATACAATGAAGCAAATCTAAAATAATCATCTCCTGTTATGTTTTATTTGAAATTTCAGGAATTTCTTTTCTCTTGCATGCTATGCCAAACTTGGTCTCTGTGTTTCCAGGATCTTCACTACCAAAACGATGACAACCCCTCCAAAGCCAACAAGATGATGAGAATCCTGATGTTTGTCCGCATCTTGAGCCTCATACGCTTGGCTCGAGTATCTCGCCTGGTTCGCTTTTTCAACGAAGTGGAGAAAGTAAGTCTAAGTTTGAAGATCATGTCTGAAATTCAATCAACCCTTCTCCTACATGATAGATTACTGTCTCCAGTAACGCATTTGACCCTGAGCTGCTAACCAATGTCATTCCCTGCTACTGAACACTACTATATAGATTTTTGAGCTATTGCATTGACTTAAAAATGGTAGTGTTCATCATGCTGTTTTGTCAATTTTTATACCATAGCCTATTTATATCACATCAGATGAATACAAAAGATCAGCTATATTCAAAGTTCAAACCCTTCAGGGTTTTCCAGCCTTTTGAATCCATAACAGATGTTAAGATATTCAGTCTTATGTCAACTCCTTCTGTGTTCCTTGTGTCTGCCTGTCTTGGTGATTATGTGAAATATTCATGCATTTATACAAATTCATTCAAAATCTTCTCAAATGTTGCAGGTCTCTAATGCAAATCTGGAGGTGGTGAGATTGTTTTTTAAAATCCTGTCCCTGTTCATGATGATTTTCCTGTTGTGTCACTGGAACGGCTGTATCCAATACTTTGTGCCCATGCTTGAGGAGTTTCCAGCAGACTGCTGGGTCCGACAAGAAAACCTCATGGTAACAAAGCAGCAAAAATTACCTATTCCAAGTAGGGATGCCATAATAATTTTGTTAATCATGAAATGTGATTATTCAGGTTTTCATGTAATCATAAGAACTAAAATCAAAATTAAAAACCATGACTATTTTGCAGGTCCACTCCACTCCAAAAAAGTAAAAAAATGTTATTTGCTTTTTATGTGACTGTTTTTGTCCCATTAACTTTACTTTATCTTTTATTGTGACATCCCTATTTCCAAGTATTGTTTTTGACATGGTGGTGTATTCTAAACACAAAATGATTTTATCACACAAACATGACAGTGGTATTCTTTAAATAAATAAATGTATCAAATTAAGTTCTTATTGAACCATGTTTTCCAGTGATCAGATTTTAAGGAGTTTATTTTGTCCTTTTTGCCCAAGTTTATTCAGTAGGTTTCAAAGGTAGTCATCTAGTTCTTATGCTCAAGCCATTTCAAATCTTAACTTCTAAATGAATGAGGTGTTAACAAAATTATATAGATTAGTTACTTTCCCAAGTCACTTTTGGGTCTTTATATGCCATTTACAATACATTGTGTAATTAAAGCTTTAATAAAACTTAAATTATTTTTATATGCACTAATAAGCCAATTAATGTATTCATAACTGTAGCTCAATAATAGTATTTTTATCCTTATCTTGCAGAATGCTACAGTGCTAGCAAAATACTCTTGGGGCATATTCCGTGCTTTGTCCCAGATGATCGCTCTGTCCTATGGCTCTATGGACGCTCCGACAAGTGAGAACTATTGACTGTTACATCCTGGTGTACTATCGTGTAACATTGGGACGTATAGACAGACACACTGCTGTTGTGGTGTTGTGTTTCGCAGACTATGTGGAGATGTGGATCGTCATGGTGAGCATGGTATCCGGGTGTCTCATGTACACCGTGCTTGTGGCCAACACTACAGCTATGATTGCAAATGTCGACCCCGCGGCAAAAGAGTACAAGAGCAAGGTCTGTATAGGTGACACGTTAGAGACAGACACAGCTTAGAGCCAAACAATGTGTAATTATGGTATAATGAGGGTCCACTTGAGCCAGCGGAGAATAATTATTTTATATTCTCAATGACAACTGGGGTCATTAGTCCCATTATGTCACATAAAACTGCTGACTCAGGTGTAATTGAAGAAAAAAAAAGTAAAGAAGAGAAGAACAGCTGTAACTTTACACATTCAAAAGATATATTATTTTGATTTGAACACAGGATCGTTGTCATAGATTGAAACCCATGAACAGGTTGCGTTTAAGCTCTAAAATTTGATAAAATCATAATTTTATATGGCCTATAACTGTATTATTTATTGGGGATAGCTAGGCCCAGTAATTACAGTAACGTTAACTATAAAGTAGGTCAAAACATTTTCAGTCTGACAGTTAAATTCTGGCCTGTCCTCCAGCTATAGGGATTCTCAAATGTTGTGACATTACAGGGCCACAACCTAATAAAACTATTTTATTGTTTCAGATGAGTCGACTGGAGCACTATATGGCATTTATGAAACTACCTCCTGAGCTGCAGCTTCGTATAACTAACTATTATCAGGCTCGATATGGAGGAAAATGGTTTGACGAGAAGGAAGTCATGAACACTGTGTCCTCAGCGCTCAAAGAGGTACTGCTATGGCTGTATCATGTTGCACATTCTGTTATAAATCTTTGATCGACTATCCTATTTGTGAGAAATTATGAATAAATGGTTCTAAAATATGACTATTAATGAATGCTATGTATCTTCTAACTTTAGTTATTATTCACATGCAGTGAATGTATGTCCATTAATACTTCTGCTTTTTCTCAAATATACTATATTTTTCCTTTAGCCATATAATATTATTATTATTATTATTATGTTACATGAAGTTGTACTAGGAAACCTTTCTAGAGGGGGTCCAGCTACATGCTTGTCACCCATGGAGATTATTTTTTCCTTTGGCATTAAATTTATCTATCTCTCATTTTTACAGAAAATCTTACTGCGAGTAGACTCACACACACACAGATCTGACTTGTGACCCGGTGGCACCACCAGCTTGTGACCATAGAGATAATAATATTTACTGACATAAATTCTGTGAAACATTCCAGGCAAAGCAATAACATCTTAATAGAGAGAAGCAAGTGGCAAACCTCTCAATTACTACAACAACTTAACAGCTATTATGTTTATAACTATTCTGCCCTGCATTTGTTTTCTATTTCAGCAAATCATGGTGGTGATGTGCAGTACTCTGCTGAGGAAAGTGCCAATGTTTCAAAACAGACACGAGAACTTCATAAACACCCTAGTGGTGAAACTGGAGTATTGCATTTTCCAGGAGGGGGACGCCATTGTGAGAGAGAATGTCCCTGGAGACCACATGTACTTCATAGACCACGGGCAGGTTTTGGTGGAGGCCGATTCCTATGAGAGAGAGCTCTGTGATGGGGACTTCTTTGGAGGTGAGTTTTGCTCTGCTGGCTCGCTGTTTGGCACCTCATGCTATTTACATCTTATGTAAATTCAGTCTGTTCTTATCATACAATAGTCTTTAGAGGTGAGATTTGATGTATTGCTAATTAAATTTTGGGGCAAAGAGTTGTTTCCATACTGTGTCAATAAGTGAAGAAGAATCCTACCCGCCTGCTTGACCATGTGGGACTTGTGGTAATAACCTTTGCAACCTGACCCACCAGCTGTTACACGATGTGATGCTAAGGAATCCACACTGGCCTTTTAGCAACTACTACTTCATTTATCACATTAATCAAAATATAAGGTTGCACACTAGAATACATCAAGAGGAAAAGAGATCTAAACAAGGTCCTAGACGTTATACTAAATGCACTAGTAGAGTCTTTCATCCCTTACAGTATCAACATCAATAAAAACAGTAATTTGAACCACTGCCACGTCAGAAATCTCTTTCCAAATTAAATTTTCAGACTTGAAGTGGATTCAAATCTCCTACTGTTTTAAGCCAAGCATGACTCTTTCCAAAAAACTTTTTAAGTCAAAGATTATTACATTTTGGATTACTTATTGGGCCTCAGCCAACTGGTCTCATTAAAGTTACCCCTGTGCTTCCTCAGAGTCGTGTGTTTTGACCAAAGGCAAACATCTGGTCACGGCGAGGGCACTGACTGACTGTCGCTGCTTCACTCTGTCCTGGGACGATTTCCAGGAGGTGCTGAGGATCTTCCCAGACGTCAAAAAGGACATAGAGAAACATTTTGTCAATTCAGACAGTGGACTTGTCTAAGATGGAAGCACCAATTCTGCTTTAAATGGATATGCTTTTTATATGATTTTCCAGGGCTTTTCAAGAAAAGGACAATAATATAGCTCACTAGAAAAAAAATTATTATTTTGCGAATGATATGGACTATTTATTTTTATTATAATAGCTGTGAATTATTGTATCTTCTAATTGCAGCAAGTTCTATACGTAACATTAAACAGGACTTTGGTTCATTTATTTATTTGTATTCAGGATGTTATGCCTGCATGATCGCAGAAATTACAAAAAGTAAAAATAAGAGATTTACTTAAGTTTTACTCATGGTTTTACACATTCAGGTCAGTAACTTTACATGACAATTATATTTCACCCAAACACACATACAGTGCCTGAAGCAAGCCGGTGCTTGTACTCGTACAGATAGTAGGATGCGGGAGGGAAGTTGCACTTCATCTCCATTCGTCCGGGGACTACATGGACCGCCACCCCGGAGCCTAGCCCCTCCTGCAGCTTCTGGAGCATGCGTGAGGCTAGGTACCTGCGGGCCCGTCCTGGGTCCTCCTCTATGGCAGCGTACACCTCTGGGGGGGGGTTCGGGATCTTCCACTCCAGGTCCACAATGAGCTGATGAATACGGCTCTTGTCCAGAGAGGTGGGAGCCTCTCTGTAACAGGCCATCACATGAGGCACTGGAGGCTCAGAGGCCACTGACAGGAATTGACCGAGCTCTTTTTCCGCTGGAGTCTCCTCAGTTTGCTCCTCCTCCTCCTCCTTCATCTCATCCCCTTCCCTCTTCTCCTCCCCCTCCTCCTCCTCCTTCTCCTCCTCCAGGGGGGTAAAGGCCGGGTGCAGCATCACGGCCCAGTGCAGCCACTCGTAGTTCTTCTCCAGAGTTTTGAGGATGGAGGCTGCAGCCACGTCAGGAGACGCACGGTCCTGCACAGCCTGCTCCAGCTGCTCTCGCACATCCACTTCAGCCTGCTCCAGGAAGTAACCCAAACACCGGCCTCCAGAGGTCTTCATCTTCCTGTAGAGGGCACTCATGCGCTCAGTCCAGGTCTTCATCATCAGAGCCTGGTCTCTGCCTGTCATAGAGGCCTGTGTGAGAAGACACACCAGCCCTGCACCCAGCACAAAGTTCACCTGTGAGCAGAAAGGTACATCAGAGATCAATACAATAGGCAGAGGGCAACCACTGAAAACGTCAATGAACTTGAGTTTTAGTCCTTACTGTGAAATGACATTCAAATTGTTCTTAGGTAAACAAACTATACTTTGGCTTAAATACTATCACTACATCTGTGTTTACCCATGATAAGTCCTCAAGGTGGTCCAAATATTTCTGTGTCAAGAACATTTGAATAGTCATTTTCCTTTTGACATTTGTAAAAGGAAAAATGACCTATTTTATTTTATTTTCATTTTTTCATCTTTATACAGGGACAGCCCAATGAGAGTCCTCTCTCTTTTTCATAGAAGTACCTTTCCATGTTTGTCCTCACTCACCTGATTTGTCCTTCTTCCAGCTGTAATAAGGAAACAGGGGATTTGCAAACTCAGCATGGCAGAGACAGAACAAGGTCTCTGTGCTGCTGAATTATAATTCCAGTTTATTTCCATACTCAGAAGACAGATGCATCCCATTTGGTTAACTCTGTGTTTTCAGCACATTCATCTTGGTTGTCCAGGGACTAAAAATCTAATTCTGTATACAGCTGTGCTTCAGTCCTCTCAGGGGACATTAGGTTTGCCTTATTTGGGTTCTGAAGGTTTATTTTTATTTATTAATATGAATAAATATTGATTGAAGTTGCACATTCAGATGTGTTTGTTTAAAAATTGAGGCTTTGATTGAAGAGATTTGAGGTGAAGTAGAGAAAAATCATGGTTATTGAACAGGGTGCCTTGCCCTAGGACAAAACAGTTGACTG
This sequence comes from Periophthalmus magnuspinnatus, assembly GCF_009829125.3. Classification (NCBI taxonomy): domain Eukaryota; kingdom Metazoa; phylum Chordata; class Actinopteri; order Gobiiformes; family Gobiidae; genus Periophthalmus; species Periophthalmus magnuspinnatus. Next base: position 21,686,904 of record NC_047146.1, read on the forward strand.
CACGGGTCTGAGAGAACATCTAACGTTGGTGTTAGAGGGAAAACACTAAGTACCTGAGAAACAGCAGTCCCAATTTATGGTTGGGGGGTCTGCTACCTGCATGTCTCAATGAAGATGCCATTGCTTTGTCGGGAATGTTCCACCATATGGGATTAAGCTTTTCTCTTGCATTTATTCTATTACAGCTGTTTTATTGGTTGGATCTCACCTGCAACTTGTCCTGGTGACACTACCTGCTGCTCGTCTTCTGAAGATAGATAAGTTTAGTGCCATACTATGGAACACTCCAGGCAAAACAATAGCATCTCCATGAAGACAGTACCCTAAACCAGAACGGTTACATAGTGCACCTTTAAAGCCACTTACTATTTCATAAAAAACCTTTACTTCCCAGACTTACCTTTACACAGAACTGTGTGAGCTCCCAGCGTTTGGGTTTGCGACTCAGAATAAGCTTCTCTAGCAGAGGGAGACGCTCGGTCAGAGGAGACAGTCCCATCAGGCGGTGGTACAGCGCTGTGAGCTGCCTCTCTAAATGATAGTCTTTAACAAACTGAAGAAACACTTCTGTCTCCTTCTTAGTGAATGCTGACTGAGCACGCACCTGATGAAATAAAACAGGAACATAATATATTTAAATTACTGTCTGAATGTCTCAGTATAATAAATAAAGTTTAATTTATTTACTTATTACACCATTATGCAAATATAATATCTTTACCGCTGTTGTGAGCTGGTTATAGACCACTGCCAGATCATCTTCCAGGTGTTGCACCTCTGTGTCGCCCAACAGCCCCTGCTCTGAAATGCTCAGCTCCTGGTCCAAATGCTCCAAGTTCTTTTTGACTGTCTCAGTCTCCTCTGCTGAGGAACTGCCATCGAGATAGGAGCTGATGGCCTGGACCAGAGCTCTGGAGAAAATACACCCTGAATTTTTATATAGTTGCATTAATTATAATTTGTATGTTATTTACATTTCAAACTTACTTCACATTCTGCATGTAGCCCGTTGGCTCCAAAACCTTTCCAAACATAATGTTGGGAACAGAAGCCCGCATAAAGACTAGATGTTAGTAGAAAAAACAATAAAACAGTACAATTAAGTAGGTTGTAATGTAACAGACAAATAGCCTATAATGTAATGTATGGCTTACCGAGATCTTCACCTGAAATGCTCTGGCTGCTGGTGTGGACTGACCTTCAGTGTTTGTCCCTTATTTAAATCTTACGTTATCAGATAAGAGTTTCACAGCAACACAGACACACTTGAAATAAGAATAGGTCTACACTGTATGTACTGTATAAAGATATTTCTGCTTACTATCTGCCTATGCTATAACTGTAGGTCTACGTGTAAGCATTCAATGGCATCAAATAATTCACTATTTTGTAGAGAACTGAGGTGACTATCATAATCCTAATAGGAAAAATAAATTAAAATTTTCAAAGTAATATTTCAAAGCATCAGAGCTAAGATGCAATCGTTTAAAACAGTAAAAACAACCCAAAGTAATATCAAACGTGACCCAAAGTTTAAAAACAGTGAACAGTCACTCCAATCCAGACGGTGGCGCTGTTCTGTTCTGTGTTTAAGCAGGAGTTTCCTTTCAAACCCGGAAAAGGCGCCAAAATTCAAGCAAGCCAAGAAAAGTACACAAATGTTATCAACAGTATCCCAATAAGCTTTAACAAAAATGGATCCGACATCTCAGTTCTTTGCGCAGCTTCGTAAACTGGCAATAACTTTTGAAACAGAAACGACCAAACTTCAATCCGCGTTTGAAAATCGTAAAAGCGACGATGACGACAGCAGCGGTCAGTAACACGAGTCTAGTGAAAAACATCTATAGATTATTATTCATAGTAATCATTTGAAAGGATTGACAGAATGTTACCTTATTGTGTTGATTTTTCTTGGTTTCAGAAAGTACAGCCAGGGGGGTGCGAGCTTATCACGAATTAAACTGCGAAGTTCAAAACGTCAAGGTAAATACAACTAAACATACAACTAAACTATAGAGGCATGCATTTTTTATTTAAATGAATCACTGACTCACTTATCAGGGTTTCCCACAGGTTTATACCGAGACTATTGTGGCACAAACGATCTGTATTTGAATAATTTTATGCAATACAATTAAAAGAGTACTGATCAAAAGCACACTGATTACAGATTACATATACTGTAGTTGCTATTTGTTTATGACAATACTACAAACATTCAGCAGCATTTGTTTTGGCAATTTGAATTCAGCCTGTTCGTATAGGGCCATCCTCTATTATAGGGAAACACTGGTTTATATTTCCGTACATCCACTCACAGGGGCAGATCCAGGATAATGTAGCACTGCAGAAAACGAATGTGGACGAAGTGAGCCGCTTCATAAAAGACTGTGAAGTGAAGCAGCAGAAGCTCTCTGAAGACCTGAACGTGATCAAGGCTTACTGGGAAAAATATGGATACCGACCTCCACAACAGACCACAAACCGTGAGTATTGTCTCTTCGTCATCTGTTGTATTGTTAAATGTATTGTAAAGTTTATTCCAAGTTTCGTTTAATATACAAATGTCTTAGCTGCTCTTAATCACAACTGATAATTGCAATGATTTAGTTCTTATTTGTCAGGGATTATATTTGCATTCATTAATCTTATGAAAGAAAAGATGAATTGCAACAGATTTGGCTACTGCTACTTTACATTTGCAGACCATACGTAGGTGAACACACACAAAAATGTTCCACTTTTTAGGTCACGGTGTCAATGATTGTGAATTATTGTTAGATCCAAATGTTTCTTCCCGCAATAATCATACCACCAAAATGTATTGGGGTATCCTTATTCTTAACATAACCTCTGTGAAATGGCAATCCAGCTTGAGGTAAAATCACTTGAAAACTTTTGTGATTTTATTTAGATGCCAGTGATTATTTGCCTAAAGAGGAGGAAGCTACAGAAGAAGAATACCAGTCATCAGAGGAAGTAGGGGAACATCAGCAAGAGACTGAAAGAGAGTCATCACCAGAGAAACCTGCTGCTCCACTGCCTGATCCTATGCGTACCCCGCAGCTCTCTGACTTCGGCCTGTCTGAAGTACAACTCAAGAGGGCTTTAGCTGGAGGAGAGTGGTGCGCCGAAGTGCCACAGATGCCTGAAATGATCCTTCCCCATCCTGCATTAAACACACCGGCTCCTCCGGCAATGGCCTTCACACCCAAACGTGCTCTGCGCATGGATGAGGAGGAACTGCTCACTCCACAGATGCATGACTTTGGCATCTCAGAGCACACCATGTGTTTTAACAATGACTTTACCATGGATCTGCGACTGAAAAGTTTTGAGAAAACGAAAAAGTAAAGCATTAAAGTTCACAATACATTACAGAGACATTTTGCTGATACAAATAATACATTTGTAAATAATATATTCTTTCACAGACCACAACAAAATTTCATAGAGCCCCCTGTTAATCCTCTGCTTGAAAGCATACAGGCAAATGGTATGAAGCTTATCAGTGTTTTTAATTTTATGATACAACTGTAGATTTTCATATTTTGGATTTTTAACAGGATTGTTCACCAGATATGATATAAATCAGTGTTCATTGTAAAGACATTAAACATATATTTTGCTTCTGACAGACGATCTAGAATCGCCAGAGCCTCCTGTATTTTGTACTCCAGGATTAAAGATAAAAAAGACCCATCCCACCACTGAAACCAGTTCTGATTTAGAATCTCCTAGCTGCCCCGCTATTCTGCCATCCACTCCTGAGGTCCCTGCTTTTCAAACACCATATGTAAACCGCCTCCTCAGCACAAAAAAGGTTAGCATTAACACTTCATGTTCATGTTATTTTAGTATAAGAAAGTCATCATGTCTAGTTCTTTATGCTTACAGAGTGAAAGAAAGCCTGAGCCAATTAAAATGGAAAGTGACAATGACAGCAAAGTGTGTAATATCCCAACACCACCTCATGGCGGTGAAGCCTCAAAACGCAGTTGGGAGTATAATGTGCCACACTTAGGTACTGAAGACATGATGGCCAGTGAGATGCCAGAGATGCCAAACCTGGAGTCTAATTTGGGAAACTCTTTGCAAATTGTAAGTCTAAAATAATGACACACACAGTAATTTTGTAGAAAATAAATGTTATTTCTGTTGTGCACCACATGACTTATAATTTCTTGTCTGTCCCTACATTTCACTTTACAGAGAAGTGCAAATATGCAGAAAAAGGTATATAGCCATGAAAAGCCCATTGTGAGTGTGCTGGACTTGGATGGACCGACTCAAGATTTTAACTTGGGAACACCATGTGTCAGAAGAAACTACGAGGAGCCGAGCACCCCTGAAATGCCCGACCTGAGTTCAGTGACACAGGACATCTGTAAAGTAAGGCCTTATGCATATTGGATTTATACATTCCTGAGAGAACATACTGCAAGTTAAATAAGTTAAATGCCTCTTTAACATTTTTTAAAGGGGCTGTATGTAACTTTTTGGTGGATGGTTCGCTACCTGCTTTTCTCCATGGAGACTGATTGTTATTGATCTATCTGAAATGTACCACAGTATAGCATTAAGTGCTCAAAAAATGTGATTTTTACTCAGGATTAGATCTCCTCAGATCTGATCTGTGACTTGGCCTGTTGGCATTACTAGCTTGTCTCTATGAAATAGAATGGTTTAATTGCATACTCTGAAACAAAATTCTAGGCAAACCAGTAACATGAGACATTGAGAGAAGTGGTGGACTTTCTAGCATAAAAGTTACACAATGCACATGTTAATCTAACTCCAAACATAATCTCCCATTGTATTTGTAGCTTGTGTCTCAAGCTCACATGAGAAAATCATCCAATGCAGCCAAGAAACCACAAGAAAAAGAAAATACCAGGTAAAAAGCTCAAACATTCTTACTTTGAATATTTTATGTGTTCAACCATGCAATTGTCTTTGTAGGCCTCCCCGAAGATTTGACACACTGGCGTCAGTCTCAGAGCAGGAGTTTCATAGTTTACCCGATTACCTGAGGCAGATGAGTCTGAGCAGTCTCAACCAGGCTGTGGACAACATCAACAGCTCCATAGCAAAGTGTAAAGGTGAGCAAAGTATTGTTTTTCAAGTATTGATTATTTCTTTAAAATATATATTAGTGTATATATTTTAAACATTTGAACTGTTGCAGACATGTACAAACAAAACTGTTCCATTGTTCAAAATTCTTTATTGTTAAAGTTTTTCTTTTAGTTTAATTTATATTTTTGAAGATAAAATATATCAAAGATGAAGAATTATCGTCAAATATCTGCAGGGTCAATTGTAGAGCTGGTGATTTGTAAACTCCCATGACTGGGAAAAACAAAGAAAAACAAAAGATACTCAAACTAGAAACTGAGTAAGTCTGATGTCGCCATAACCACAATCCAATTACAGCAGTTGAAACATGAGAGAAATCATTATTAAAACAAAGGTCCTAGAAAACTTGGTACTAATTGATAAAGAGCATGTACTGGGCAAACAACTTTAAAGGAGAAATGTGTTTTGAAACTGCCAAAGGAGGATACAACTATGCATTTTAAGTACGGTAGTACAGTGCAACAGTATAGGACTAGAATGTCTCTTCCGTTGCCAGACATCCATCATCAAGACACAGTATCATCTTCATTTAAACACTTGGAACAGGATCAAATGCCAACAACAGGCTTTTTTATCCAGGGGTTTTCTTTACTCCACAAGGATGTATTACACTTAACACTTAAGTCTGAGTGGTAGTGTCAGACTTCTGGCATTACTGTTTCTAATCTACATATTGGCACATTTATAAAAGCCTTTTTACTTTACAAAAAGTTTAAAATTGCCTTGTTTTTCATAAATTATATTAAAGCACATGTAATTATTGAAACCCATAATTTTCATAATGAAACTGGGTAATTAGTACATTACAAAATAGTTACAGTATCTAACAATAATACATGCACTACATAAAAAGAACTGATCTAATAATCCTGTGCTCTTATTGCCTCTTTATTCACCCATGTCATTACTCAGTTGTATCACATTGACAGCATATTATCTATGGACCTGTGAACATCAAGTATTATTTAATAATTTCATGTTTTTGCTGCCCTCTACAGGAGATAAGATGGAATTTCAGATAGAGCAGCTGAAACAAATGATAAATTTTGGAGCAAAGACTTCTTTATTTATCGTTTGTCTAAGGGAACTCAAAAGACTGGACCAGATTAAAGGATCCAGACACGACTCTGTTTACAAACTAAAGACTCACAGCTGAAATAGAGGTAACAACAGTCATCTAAACCTGTGTTGTACTTAAATACTGATAGTCATGTTTTGTAAATAACTCAAGGGGTTTATTATAATATCTTCCCATCAATTTTAAATAATTGTTAACAAAATAAACCACAATTTTAGCAACTTGCTGTTTGTAAATGTTTGGAGCTATAGTATCTTTCAATTGACTGTTCTTATTATCTGAATGAAAATGGCAGACCAACTATGTTACAGATCTGTTGCCTGATACATGAGTAGAAGATGGTTAATTAGAATTATAAGAATGACATTAAACATTTTTACAGGCGAAACGTTTTGGAGTAATAAATTAAAGTACTCTTCCATATAATTTAATATGTCTTTGTTTTATGGAAGTGCAACTTTTAATAAGATTTGTAAAAAAGAAAGCAAGCTCCTGTGACCACACTTCAGCACAGTAGGTGGCGCTAAAGCTTCTAAAAGTTGGTTGCCCGTCCTGCCCGTAAACAGAGGAGGAAGATGCTAGCCTGTTAGCGGCCTAGCACGAAATGTAAACATCCACAAAAATGTGTGATAAAAGCAAAGACGCGCCGAATGTATTGTGGAGCAGCTACTGCAACCCTTTTCCGACAAGGGTGTTTCCAGAGAAGCTGATTATTGTAGCGAGAGACGGCCAACTCCGGCGCTGGACAAATTTGATACAAGATTCCAAAGTTACCGCCAACAAGTGGAGCCTACACGAGACATTTCCAAACCACCACGTATGAGAAAGACCAGTGGCTAACCGGGTTGTCCTAAGCTAAACAGACTGTTTTTTGCTGGCCGTGCATTTTGTTTTCTGTTGAGCAAGTTGTATGGAACACAAAAGATATGCAGATCTTGGAAACTTGTGTGGAAGTATGCTAAGGCACGAGCGCTCCCAAAAACCACATCAGGAGCGTTATTGCCCTGAAAACCTTTGAAGGTGCGCGTGCTGACAGTCACTGAAATCAGAAGGTCCAGTTGTGCATTGAAAAACACAATAAGAAAGTTAAAAAACAACCGAGATGTGTTGCAGAGAATTGTAAACATTGTCACAGTTCTGGCATGTCAAGAACATTGTGAAGAGGAATCTCCAGATTCACAGCGTGGAAACTATATTGAACTAGTCGATCTGGTGAAAGAGTATGACGTGATTTTGGCTACACATCTGGAAACTTCAGTTTTTTCTAACCTTTCAAGTCACGTTCACAATGACCTTATTGATGCTGTGAGCATGGTGATGCTGGATAAGATCAAATCTGAGATAAGCCAGGCACCATTCATCACAATTATGTTTGATAAAACTACATGTTCTTCCAGTGCTGCCCAACTATCTGCAGTGCTTCGATATGTCTCTAAAGAAGGACTTTTGAATGAACGTTTTATTGGTTTTGCAAACCTGATTGAGGATTGCAGTGTCACAACGTTATGTGAGCATCTCTCTACATTTGTTGAGCAGTTTGACTGTGGAGCTAAACTTGTGGCACAGACTTACGATGGGGCAGCAGTTATGCCAGGAGAGCTCAATAACCTACAAGCCAAAGTAAAAGAGAAATATCCATGTTCCACCTTTGTGCATTGTCGCACTCATGACTTAAACCTAGTGCTGTCCCAGGCTTGTGCCAAAAATAAACATTGCAACATTTTCTTTTCCACTTTAAATGGGTTGGCGTCATTTTTCAGTTCGTCCATCAAACGAACCAGAGCCCTGGATGTCATTGTGCAAAGACGGTTTCCTAAAGCACCTCCTCCCCGTTGGAACCACACATCCGGGCTGGTCCAAACGGCACAGGAACATTACAGCTCCTTAATGGAGCTTTTTAATAACATCATAAATGAGCCACACAAATGGGATTCTCCTTCTGTTCTTGCAGCTGGTGGATTTCTTAGCAATCTAGAGGATGATAAATTCAGGTTTCTTTTGCAAGTATTTGCTGACATTTTCGCTCATACAGATGTTTTCTTCAGTGCATTACAGTCAAAGTCAATGGACATTGTGTACTGTGTAACAGAAGTGAAGAGAGTCACAGAACACCTGGAATGCAAAAAAGCCGAGTACCACGAAGGCTATGCCGCCTTTGCCACAGTGACAAACTCTGAAGAAAGCCCAGCTAAGAGGGCCAGGCATTCTCTCAACAATGAAGAGGACTTTCAAAAGTTGTACACAGAAATCTTTGATACAGTTTTGTCACAACTAGAAACAAGATTTGGATCACTGGGTAAACTCAAATTTCTAGAACTACTGAATGTGGCTAAATATTCTAAGTATACAAAAAGTTTTCCTGAAACCGCTTTAGCTTTCCTGAAGGAGACGTATGGACAGTTCTTTGACCTTGTTCTTCTACGTTCTGAGCTTGTAGTTTTGTACTCATCATCCAACATGGCCAAGAAAAATGTTTCAGAGCTAATGACTTATATAATTGACAATGGGATCCAAGAGGCCATGAGAGAAGTTTACAAACTTTGCAGCCTTTTTCTGACCATTCCATCCTCAACTGTGACTGGGGATAGAACATCGGCACTGAAAAGAATCAAAATGTTCACCCGCACCACTGTGGCCCAAGAGCATAGCTCTGCCCTGGGTTTATTGGCAATAGAACGAGACCTGTTAAAACAATTGAAGTCTGAGAGTACTTTCTATGATAATGTCATTGAGCACTATGTGAAGAAGAACCACTGCAATGACCTAGTGTACAAATAATGCACAGTTTGTGTTGAGACCAAATGGAAGCAGCCTACTGTTCAAAATACTCTTAACTTGTTTGTATTAGGATGTGTTCATAATATTTTTTTCTACTTCAGTTGCATATTAAATGTTGCCTTTTACTTAAGTTGGTGTTTTTGCTTTAATTCATTTAGTGCGTCCTGCTGCAAAAAATGTTTATTATTTTGGTTAAATTGGAGTACTTTTCTTATCTTTGGTATTCAACTTACCAGGCAGAAGTAACTTTGGCCAGGCAGAAGCGACAATTACTTTATTTTACAGACAAAATGCCCAGTATTTTAAGAGACTACAGACTAACCATATGTTACGTGTTAATAAAGCACACAGTTTCAATACATATATTTTTTTATTTCTCATTGGCACGATCCTTTAGCTTTAAAGTTTATTTGGGACAGACTTAACCTGTCTGACTGTTCTAATATAATAGACAAAGCTGAATAAAACTGTATTGTAAGTGAGTGTTTCCTCCTGATTCCATGATGGTTAAATAAAGCTTGATTATTTAAAAATACTAATACAAGGTTTACGGGACAGACCAACACAGAGATAGGTTGTGCTGTGGAGTGACTCTCTCTTGTCCCATACACGATCTTCGTCCTTGTGCTGCTGACGTTCGTCGGTCCCTCACGTGACCTGAGGAATGTTAACAATGCGGCGAGTGTCCAACTTTGTGCTGCATTTCTGATCCCGCTGCAGTCTGCGATAAAATGGAGGCTCATTTTATCAAATTTAAGCGTTCACCACGACTCCTTTGAGCTCGTCGGGTTATCCACGGCCCATATACGAACTTTGAGACCAGGCATCGGACGGAGTTTACCCCAGTTTCTGTGTTATTCTTGCTTCTTCTATCACATGGTAAGTTGGGTATTACTTTTCCAGCGGAGGGGAGTGGTGGTGTAACTTATTCGCACGGCTTGTTGCTGAGGGGTAGGTCCGCGATGTTTGTTAAAGTGGAGGACACGAAGTTGGGAATAGTTTTATCAGTTGTGATGGGTGTTTTCAAAGGGTTAAACGTGTAAAAATGTGTTGGATCGCAGCCTCTCATTCCCCAGCCTGAGGTAGAGCGGTGAAGGCCAAAGCACGTTAAAGCAGGGGTTTCCTGAGTAGTGTGTGTTCAGGGGCTCCGTGCACAGTAACTACAACAGCCTTGTAATAACTACGCTATGCGATTACAACGATTACTCACAATAATCTTAGCACACCCTTTTAATGTTTTCTTAAATGTAGATTAATTGATGATGCTCAAATTTAAATCTTGTTTGTGTATTGAGTTTGTTGCTGATGATGGTCACTTTGTTTGGTACGTTTTCCATTTCTATTCTTACTCTGTTACATACTAGTTGTTCTGTTCCACTGCAATCAGCAGCTAAAGAATGTGTTTCATATCAAATTGTTGTGGTATTTAGAAATGTCTGATAAACTTTAAAGAATATCTGATCTTCTGTAGTATATGTTGGCTATATACCTACATAGAAATGTTCTAATCTGCACATAATACTTAATTCAGACAATTGGAAATGCAGTTACAGCTGCTATAACTTAGGTTAATACAAATTCAGATTTTACACAGTTCACTCTGTAATGAATAATCTACTGATACACACCAGCTTTAAATTAAAACATCAACGCATTAATATTCATGCACATAATGGTTCATGAATGGTTCGTGACTACTCCATGCTGACTCAAGTTAAATTGTACTATTCTTCCTCCTCATCCTTTTTACCAGTAAACTGTTGAGGTCTTTATTCAAAAATAATAATAAATACTCCAATTAAACCTGCATTAATTAATAGCACAGGTAGTAATGATAATACCACTACTTTGGATTTATATAGATATATTTTTTTGGACATTCAAAGATGCTTCATAGTGCATTATTCATTCACTCCATACTCCACTCCATAGATTTTGTAGGGAGCTACTAATGAAGCCACAGCTGCCCTTGGGTAGACTAGGGGAAGCAAGGCTTCCATGGAATCCTGAAGTCATCAGTAGGGTCCAATCCATAGCAAAAGAAAATTGAATTCTGTCAACTGAACAGAAGCTTTCACTATTGAAAGCTTAGAGAAAGCTATACTTGGAGATAGAGTTGATGTCCAAGTAAGCACTCCATAATAAGCTGAACTTTAGAATATTCATACAGTGATATTTTTGGCACTGTTTAATTTTACAGTCCTGTCACTGGTTGAGCAATACTTGAAACTCAATCATTAAGACATTTTTAATGGAAGGAAAAAATAAAAGCTATCAGGATATTAAAAAAATACATAGACATTCACAAAGAGATAATGTCTTGCCATTGTCACCCTTCCTTAACCCCTCCCAATTGTAAATTTAATTGTACTAATCCATTATCACAATCATACATTTCATATATTTTTTGCTGGCTGTGCGACGGAACTTGTATTTTTTGTTTCCAGTTGTGAAAAGTCATTACTGCCTCATTTCAGTGTTGCTAGCCTGTTATGAGCTGTTTTGGGGGTTCACTTTCTCCACACACTGGGGACTGTTGTGCTTTGTTTACTCTGATACAGCACTGCGTTGCCAGGTAAGGGGCCACAGCTGGATCCAATCGCGTCAAGCATCTGTCCAGGAAAAATGCAGGGACGACAAACACAGGGCTACAAACACATGCGGCCAGATGTGTAGGGACTGGTGACCATTGTAGCCGTCACTGTGGATACCAACGTTTATATTAGATGTCATATGTAATTAGAGGTGGTCAGAGTATCGAAATATTGATATGTTTTGAAGATATGCAAAATTACTCTATTTTTAAATAAATGATATACTGCAAAAACGCTGATTAAACAAAACATGAATAGCAACAGAAATTAAAAAAATGGAACAAACTTATGTTGTAAACTTCTTAAAAGAGTGTAAAATGTTTTTTGTTTTGTTTTTTTTAACTGAGAGCCATTTTTGTCAGTATCATTATAGTATTTGTTACTTCTACAGGGAGTCAAGTGGTACTATGATTTGTTGATATGTAAGATCATCAGTGAAGGTCAATCTGGAGTCTGGACACAGGAATTTGTGCGGGATGCTGTACCTTTTGAGAGATGGCAAACATATGGGGTCACCTCTAAATAGGGTGGCAAACTCTAGGTCTAGGAATTGATGGTATTGGTAGTGCATAATGCCACCGTTCATATTAAAATGGCAACTTTTTCCTGGTAGACCTCTGTGGTAGTAAATTTTATATTTTTCTAATGTATTGTTAGAAAGTTAATTAACTGAAGCAGTTCTGTGCCACAAAATCCCCAATAATGATTATTGTCTGAGCTAATCTATTTTCTTTGTCAGTAAGTATACCTCAGTGTTTTGGCTCCAGAGGCCTTGCATTGTTGTAGATATAGTTTCATATTTGTTTTTGTCTCATAAATGTCTTGTGACTTGATGCCCTTTCTCTGTTGCATTTTCCACATTGGCTGTTGTTATGCTCAGATTATATAGGTCAGAGGTCATGATCAGCACGGTTTAGGATTTATAATTGTGGCATCTTCTTCTGTGTGTGTAGTAGGATATCAAGATTGCCACATTTATGCACCTGACTGTTAGAGTACATTGAGTTGCAAATGCATTTGGTATGGTTTGCTATTGCTATTCTCTAAATACATTGTTGCACTAACAACATGTATCATAGTCCTTTGCTCTATCTCAGTGTACCAGCATAAAGAAATTACTGTAGCTGCACACAACAAGATGTTGAATACTTTTAATATGAATGTAACAACAGATAGAACTATTACACTGTGAGATTGGGATTATGTTACATCTTTACTTCTGAGACTCAATTCCAATAAATCTTGTTTTCTGGTATATTTTGGTCAGTGTGTGTCTTGTGATGCGTTGTTGCTATGACTTTACTTGTGGAATGGAATGTTATTCGTTGGACATGGCGCCTAAAGCATCGCAGGAATGGAGTTGAGATCGCAGAGATGGTTCAACATTTATACACTCTATGCCCCTCATAACCCACTGTGGCCCACATGGACAGGGTTGCCATGCAGTTAATAGTACTAGTGTAATTATATCATAGCTCTGTAATTACAACTCAAGTATGCCTACTTGAATTGAAAACTGGAGTATTTTTTATCAAAGGAGGCTGTTTATAGATTCGACATTGCACATATATCTGTTTCTATACAGTTGCAAATACTATGTCGTAATTTTGAATCTCCTTTTGAAATCTCCTTTACAGACATTTGGTTATTCCAGTGTCATTTCCATTGATTATTGTTGCCCAATCTTTACTCTGGATGTTATAATGGCTAAGCATAATATGAATTGTAGTGCTTCCTATACTTGCCAGCAGCTACAGCTGTAGGAATCTGTCTATGCTGAGATCGGTATGTAAAGTTTATGAGCTACTCAGTTGGACAGCATAGCTTTAGGGACAGAGGAGGGTTGGGTCACTAATTTAGTCCAGACCAAAATATTTCAACAACTAATAGACACCAATAAATTGGAGCACAGATAGACAGGGTTCTATAGGATCCAAAACACTGAAAGTAAATCCTACACCTCAAACAATTTAACTTAAACTTGAGCTACGATAACAGATGTCTGTGTTATCCATCTTCCTGTATGTTTCCTGCAGCTCTATCTTTCAAACCTCACATATTTCACTTATTGTGTGTCTGCCCTGTGGCCTCACGTGAAGCCTATAATGGGAACATGTGCATTAATCCCATGCGTGGCTCGAATGCCGCTGTTATGTGAATAGATGTGATAAGGAGGCGCTGTGGTGTAGGATGTCTAGTCGTGTGGAGCTGCATCAGAAGGTCTGAACTGTGCTGATCCTGAGCTGGAGTTTAGGGTGTTTAATGATGACCATGCAGCTCAACTATGCACTGACAGGGGCCGACTTGTGCAACTGCTGTTAGGCACCGGGGGGTCTTGGGGGGAGTAACATGTATGTGTATATGTGTATGTGTGAGGGGGTGGGGGGCTTTATGACCCATGCCATTCTTAAATGATGCATTAGGTGTGCAGCAGCAGCAGAGCCCTTCATTGTTAGGAAGAAAGAGAAAAAAATGACCAGGGATTACATAGAAATAAGATAGCCTTTCATGATCTTGAATCTACCTGGCATCCAGCGTAACTATAAATGTAGGAGTGTCACAGAGTGCATTATTTGATTTTGATAACAGCCCAGCTGATCTGTGTCTCTTGTGCAGGCGCAGTTTGGCAGCATCATGGTCTGGCTCAGCAGTGCACTTGTGACCGGCTCCATTTCTTGGAATAAACTGGACCCAGAGCCGTGAACGTCACACTATGGAGAGATTGTAGTCGACCTCAGCTTCTTTGAACACATCAAAAACAGAAACAGATAAGAGACTCATCCTGTGCTCAGCGATCTGCAGTGGCGTTATTTATTTCAGAGCTAGTGTCTTCAGTAGCTGCCTATAGGGTGTGACACTTCACGCAACATTGCTGGTTTCATCCTCTGAGGCCATGAGGCCCAAGACTTTTCCCGCCGCCCCGTACGTGGGCAACACTCGGCAGCGGCTACAGGAGATCAAGGAGGGCCTGAAGCAGCCGGCCAAACTGGTGAGCCAGGCTCTGCATGGGGGCAGCTCTCGCTCAGAGGGCAACAGGGCCTCTGACAGTAAGGGCAATAAAGACACAGGGAACAGGCAGCAGCAGCTCCGTCCACCACAGAAGTTCAACAACTACCAGAATGCCCTGAGGGAGATCCGCAAGTCCCTCATGCCCTTTGCTAATGAGTCTGGGGCCTCATCTGGCTCAGGGCATCCCACTGGGGCCGGGGAGGTGAACAGGCAAATGCTACAGGAGCTGGTCAACGCTGGCTGTGACCAGGTAAGAGCAACAACAAATGTAAACACATCAGATACTGAAATAATATGTCTGTCTTCTTCTAAACACATAATGCCACAAAGATGCTCTAAAGTGTGGGATACTAAATGTGTTGTACACTTGAATTGGACAAATGTACAGTAACTGGATTCATGTGTTTTTTCATTAGTTGAAGGGGCAGCATCTTATTCCCATTACAACACTCTGAATCCCGAGTGTACACTGCGGTTATGTAACAAGATTGAAATGTTGAAATATCAAGTTATTTCCCAATCAGTCCATTTGCATATTTATCTGAAGAATGTGAGCATAACATCAGATATTTGAAGGCACAGGGGCGGGCCTTTTCAGAGAAGCATGACTGACATATTTGACCTTTGTCCTTAGATCGATGAGAAACAGCAGAGTCATGTGGATGCTCTTAAAGCAACGCACACATAGATAGTCAAAATAATTACAAAAATACTACCAAAAAGAAAGAAGTATACTTAACTTGTATCTCACCAACATAAAGTTCAATATATTTGCATTAGTGTGCCTTGGTGAAGTTTATTCTGGTACATGAGTGGTTAAGCAGCTCGCGGCCTGGCCCTGTGATAGAACATGGCATGTTAAGAATGCTCTGCTGCTCAGACTAATGCAGTGAAAAAACTCTCTCTTCTCAGAAGTTATGAGGATGCTCCTTTGGGGAGAGAAACACTGCAGGCAAGTCGGTTTCAACTCGCCACCACTATTGCCAAAGAGCACACAGAAAAGACCTCTGAAAATACCTTTGGGTCTAAATAAGAGAACTCACAATATCAAAAAATAATTGTGATTTTGCACAGATAGCAGTGTTTGGTTTATCCGGTCCTATATTTTAAACTTTAATATAAAATTTTGTTCATTATGTCCTAAAATTTCAACTTTATTTCCAGTTTTGGAGGATTCTTTCATCCTAGTGTGTGCTTAGCAAATATTTATAACTCTTGATAAATCCTGATTCAAGTTAACACTTAACACTTAACATATTATACTCAATTCGTCAATATAGATGAGAAGCTTCTGCTAATTATGATTTTTGTAGAGTAGATAGTAAAATTGATTACAAGTGACAGTAGTATTAAAACTTGCATTTGCTCTTGTGAGGCGTGTTAGATGCTTTATTATAAGAGGCACATTGATCCCTTGATGTATGTAGGCTGTAAGTTAGAAGCTTCTGGCGACCAGTTACTGTGTGCGGCCGCCACCATTGTGAATGGACCAGAGCCATGGCGGCCGGGCCAGTGCAAACAGGAAGTGAACATTCAATGGCAGCAGGGTGGAGCAGTTCCTCACCGCTCAGTCCAGTCGCCAGTCACTGTGTCGCCTCCTCCACCTTTTTAGCTGCAAAGGAAAATCAGACATAATATACAGCTGCCATAATTTTTACAGATATTTCTAAAACGTTATGACTTTTCTGAGAAGGAAATACAAATCCAGCCTCTTATTTGTTTAATTAATATGACACTAGAAAGATTTAAACATAGCGTTATCAGGCCTCAAGTAAATTGTAGAGCAATGTGGCCCATTACATAATAAATGTTTTTAAAGGAAATGTTTTGGAGGGGCTGCGAGGGAGGGGGAAGTTGGGGGTGGCAATGGCATGCCACGCATCGAGATGACAAGGAAGCACACGGAGTAGAGCAGGGTGTGTTTAGCATTTTCTTCCCTCTGAAACCTTCTGCCATTACAGAGTCTTTGCTGTTCGGACCATGTGTGACTTAGGACGCACAGATATAGTAAAGGCGCCTTAAAGCAAATTTGTGATGTGAAGAGGATGCAGCGCCTTTGGCAGTTTTCTTGTTTCAATCCTAAAACTCAATCCACACTTTAATGATACAAGAAACAATAAAACACAGAGAGGTTTCTCCAGCTGAGCATGTTGGATGATGGATGGACATCCCTCTTGGCATGTCCATCCAGCGCTCTGCTCTGGACCGTCCGCCATATGGCTCTCATTTGTAAGCTCTCATAGAGGAATGTGTTTGAGAAATGGCTCAAAGTCTCAGGGTCTTCCTTGCAAACTTTATTTTTAAAGTTTTAAACTATTTGTAAAGTTAATATCTTTGACCATACTTGGGCAAACGATTTTGGCATATGTTTTTGTTTGTAGTAGCACATACTGTTCAGCTTTGCGCACTTGTGATTATGCGTTTGGGATAACTCCATGGCTTGTGGCCTGTAACCATTATGACAAAAGTACAAGTGTGGCCTGCATATTTTCAAATGAGGAAAAGAAAGGCAGAGACTGGCAGATAGCTTGGATTCCTTCTTCCTGAGCGGAGGAATGTGAGCAACATCTGCCGCCATGACAGCTGGGTCACCACCAGGCCCGTCCAAACCAGACACAGCCAGCAACACAGCAATAAAGAGGGGAAGACATAGAGATATAAATTTTAATAGAGATGGAAAATTCTGTATAAACATTTGGACTTAAATAACCAAATGTTTGAAATACGTGTGGCCAGTGAGTTATATCAATGCAACACATTTATTACAATAGTGAAATACAGTGGCCAGTGCAAAGAATGTTTTTATGTGGAAATGTTATGGATTCAGTATGTGACCTAGTATAGATTTACTCTATGTTCTCACATATTTGATTCCTGATTCCTTCAAACAGGGAGCTGACTACACTCCATGTTAACTCCATCTCAAAATGCTCCGTAGTGCCACATTTACAAAATATAGCACTCGCCTTTTAACAGTGAGGAAATGGCTTGTGACATTACTGGGCAGCTCTGGCCGCCAGGACTCTGCTGGCTACGCTGGAATGTAACACACATCCACTCACAGGAAATGGAGTATAAACACTGTGTCGATGGGCGGATGGCTATTCTCTGACTTAGCTCTGTTTGTGTAAAAAATAGGGAGAGCGCATTTGAAATAGAAATGTCTACGCAATTCACAAGTTACACCTATATGGTCACCGTGACAGACTCCAAACAACACATCAACTACAAGTCTGTGGCCTTGGCATTTCCTGGCTTTGGGAACTGGGTGTACGCCTTAGTAGCTACATGCTCAGTCCCCTACATTTGAATCATTTAAGCCTACAAACACGTTTGGCAATGTTGTAGTTCCCATTCTTACTAAGGTCAACATTGTAAATACAAATCTTGTTCTTAATATTCTTTGTATTTTTTTTTTACTTGTTTGCTCTTTTGAGAAATATAAAAATCTTTACAAAATCTGAAGCTAAAATATGCTTGTGGCAGTGTCTCAAATTCTAACTAAATCCCTAATGAGTAAAATACTACGTAGCTGTGTATTTACAGCAGGCTTGTATTGCCAAATTGGACGTATTAAGAACAGTGATGTGGCCAGCAGGGGCGTCGGAGCAGGACTCAATGGAGGCTCTGTGAGGGCTCGGGGATGAGATGTCTTTGGGGTGAGGTCATGAGCCATTTGTGGGGATTTCTTCATTGAGGTGTGGATCTGTGAGAAGGACAGAGGGAGGCAGACATACAGGCCATAGCATTAGACAACAAGTTTGTTTAGACCTGTCAAAATAACAAGTTTTATTTTATTGTTTGGAAAATATCACGATAAAATGAAACTATTTTATGCCACTGACACTAACTCTGAAACAGAATAATCCCATTAGATCGTATCAACTATACAGTATTCTTAAAAAAAAAACAAAAACAATGCAACAATTGAAAAGCAGAATAAGTAGTTAGTTAGTATCTAAAATTAGTCATAGAAGTTATTTATTTCACTCTCTACAGGTCAAATCTTATCATACTGCAAATATTTAAAAAATATCTCACTTGCACTGAAAAAAGACATTAATTATTGTAACACTTATTGAACAATATGTTGCTATAGTAATTTGTGTGACAGGGCTGTTTGTTTAGTTCCTAGTTTATGTTTATGTTTTTTAGTGTGTGATTAAAAATGTGACAGTGAACAGTGTTAGATTTTTATATTAAATGAACAGATCTGCTTTGGATTAAGGTAGGATTACGTCCTTCAGAGCTCAAAGAATGATTGGTATAGTTCCGTAAAAAGCTTAAAGGAATGTTCAGTGCGTTTCCTCCTTCACATTTTTGCAGCAGTGTCTTAATCTTACATTGCCCCCAGTTTAAGAAGAGATACTGCCAAAAAGGTTAACCAGCATATTTCAGATTGTGACCTACATACCTCTGGAGTCTTTGAATGACACACCTGTTGAGGCCAAAGCCACCAGGTCTGCATATGCTCCCTAGAGTGAAACAGGGAAGACCCAGTACAAGTTCAAACTCAAACACATGTTTGTTTTAATAGGCGTATTGTAAAAACAAAACAAATGGAACTGAGACACTGACTCCCGTAACTGTGTGATGAATGACTTTTTTTTCAAAAACAACATATCTAGGAATATTTCCTTTGAAAAGGATTCCAGTAACTGTTTAAACACATTTTCTTTTGTATTTGGTTGTGCAGGAGATGGCAATGCGAGCACTAAAGCAAACAGGAAGTCGAAACATTGAAGCTGCTTTGGAGTACATCAGTAAAATGGGTTATCTTGACCCTCGCAATGAACTCATCGTTCGTGTGATCAAACAGACTTCCCCAGGTGAATATAATGCCCATTAACATTACTAAACTATTTAAATTGTTCATTTTAAACACTGATCTATATGTCCAATATCTTGATATTGTGTGTCATTAGGAAAAGCTGGCATGCCAAACTCCATGGACCACCGACCACTTGAGCCCTCAGGTGAAGCTGCTGCTATGCCCCCCTACCACCAGATGGGGGTGCCACTGTACGACAGTGCAGCTGCATATGGTCCTGAAGGAGAACTACCAAGAGCTTACATGGGCCCGGGCCCGGTCATGAATTACATGCTGCCTCCCTCTGGGGCAGGACAGGGATCTGCCATGGGAAATCCAATGGGCCGCTCCCCAAACATGGGCACTTATACACCTGTGATGGCAGGCCAGAGTAACCCAGCCCCCAACATATACCCACCAGGCGCTCCACAGAAGGGCTACCCTGGTGCCATGGACCCCATGATGAGCTACAATGTTCCTGGCCAGCCGCTGCCCCCTGGAGGCCCAGGCCCACACTTTGACTATGGCCATGTTAGACCACACATGATGGAACCCACCAGCTACGGGGTCAAAAGGACCCCATCTTTCCAGAATAAGATGGCCTCAGCGCCCATGGCTCCAGACCAGTATATGCAGGGTAAAGGCGCTATGGGGCAGAGTGTGCCAGGGGGCTCTACAGGAGGGTATCCTGCCAATCTATACTTATCCCACTCTCACCCTCGACAAGCCAGCCCAACCTCCCACCAAGTCCACATGATGTCCCGGTCTCCAGGAGGCGCCATGGGGCCTGACTTCTCTGAAATACCCCAAGGTCTGATGACCCCATCAAGAGCCAGCCTAAACTTAGACTTGTACGAGCACCACTGGGCTGCACCTCCAGGACCAGAAGGAACCCCCTCGGCCCGGCAGCCTCAGCCTCAGTGTCCTCCCTTCATGGAGGTCCGTGTCCCGAGCAGAACCAACTCATTCAATAATCGTTCTGCTGGACCTGGCATCCGGCCCACCATGAGTGCACAAGACCCTTCCCTTGGACCTCCAAACACCATCACTGCAGTGACCTCTCCTCCCATCCAAAAGCCGGTCAGCAGCATTCGAGTGATGAGGCCAGAGCCCAAGACTGCTGTGGGACCCTGCCACCCGGGCTGGATGACCACTCAAGGCCCTGACACTGACACACTGAGCTATGTCCCAGAGGAGTCTTACAACCTGGAGCCTGCGCAGGAGCCCCGCTGCCCGCCACCTCCTTACCCCAAAAACCTACTCATGACTGGGACAGCTGCAGAGGCGGTAGAGGGTGCTTTGTGTGGCCCTCCGGACCCTGGGACGAGGAGCTCGCACAGCGGCAGCGGAGGCAGCATTAAAGAGGAGAGCCAGCAGGTGAAGGAGAAGACCAAGACAACAAAAGGAGAGAAGACGGTGAAAGATAAGAAACAAATCCAGACATCCCCTGTCCCTGTCAGGAAGAATGGGCGAGACGAGGAGAAGAGGGAATCGCGCATCAAATCCTACTCACCTTTTGCATTTAAGTTTTACATGGAGCAGCACATTGAGAATGTGATGAAAACTTATCAGCAAAAACTCACCCGACGACTGCAGTTGGAGCAGGAGATGTCCAAGGTAAGCTGGCAAATTGATAATTTGGTTACCTTATAATTACCTAATTAAAAGTGACTTAAATTTTTCTAAATGAACTCAAGCCAATACATTCGTAGACCTAGTGTTCCTCATACAAGGAGTGTTTAATGTCAATCCCGACATAGACATTGATTTTCCACAGAAGTGTAAATAAGTGTTAAAGGTGCTGGGCAGCTGTCAGAAGCTTGTGTTACTGTCTAAATACCAAACATACAGACTGTGAAGAATGCTCAAAGAGATGGTTATATGATGAGGCCATGGATGCCTGAAATACTTCGCTGTAATTTGTATGACTAATGCAACTTGTGCATTTCGGATGACCCCAATAGATCTTTTGCTTCACAGAAAATTCTCCAACTGATTTTTTTTTTTTTTTTCTCAGTATGATTTATTTACTGAGGGGTAAATCTAACATGTATATGTACAATTGTTTCTACAGTTACTGTATATGGCAATTTTTTTTTTTTATGAATTAACTGATGGAATCCTATGTAAACCATGGCCTAAATTGGTGAATGTCAGGCCTTATTTCCAACCCCCAAATAATGTTTTATATATAATTTATGTGTTTTTTTTAATATTTATATGTTTGTCTTTTTCCAGGCTGGCCTATCAGAAGCAGAGCAGGAGCAGATGAGGAAAATGTTAAACCAGAAAGAGTCCAACTACAACCGACTACGACGTGCCAAAATGGACAAATCCATGTTTGTCAAAATCAAAACTCTGGGCATAGGGGCCTTTGGTGAAGTTTGTCTAACAAGAAAAGTGGACACGGGTGCGCTGTACGCCATGAAAACACTGCGCAAGAAAGATGTCCTCAACCGCAACCAGGTGATGTATTATAGATAGAAGTTTTGTTCAGTTTTTGTTTTTGTTAAATATTTACCTTGAATTTGTCCCTTGTGACCATTACCCCAACAGTAGTGTCATAGATCTTGATGTTGTTTTTGACTTGCTAAAATAATAAAATGTAAATATTTTTTTCCAATCTGTCTTGTTGCAGGTGGCTCATGTGAAAGCTGAGCGGGACATCCTAGCGGAGGCAGACAATGAATGGGTGGTGCGCCTCTACTACTCCTTTCAGGACCGGGACAGCCTTTATTTTGTCATGGACTACATCCCCGGAGGCGACATGATGAGCCTCCTCATCAGGATGGGCGTGTTTCCAGAGACTCTGGCTCGCTTCTATGTGGCCGAGCTGACCCTAGCCATCGAAAGCGTGCACAAGATGGGCTTCATCCACAGAGACATCAAACCAGACAACATCCTCATTGACCTGGACGGACACATCAAACTTACAGACTTCGGCCTGTGCACGGGCTTTCGCTGGACGCACAACTCCAAATACTACCAGAAAGGTCCAAAATACTATATAATGTTTATGAATTGCTAGACAAACCACTACAGAAGCTAACTATAATGTTTTCTCCGCAGGAAGTCATGTTAGACAGGACAGTATGGAGCCCAGTGACTTTTGGGATGATGTGTCAAACTGTCGCTGTGGTGATCGGTTGATGACCCTGGAGCAGAGGGCAAACAGGCAGCACCAGCGCTGTCTCGCTCACTCACTGGTGGGAACACCCAACTATATCGCACCTGAAGTGCTTCTGCGTAAAGGTGGGTTTTATAAACAAAATGTTGCATATTTTTTGGCCAGGAGATGCGTATTCTTGAGAATTTGCTCGAGCAGATAAACAATTTGAGGAATGCTTACTTATCCTTTAATCTGTGTTGTGTGCAGGGTATACCCAGCTGTGTGACTGGTGGAGTGTGGGAGTGATCCTTTTTGAGATGCTGGTGGGACAGCCGCCTTTCTTGGCCTCTACGCCCACTGAGACTCAGATTAAGGTCAGTGACTAGGGAAAACATTAGTATTACCTTGTACTGGTATTGAGTAGGACATGTAATCATCATGCACACAGTTCTGATTACCCTTTATTCTGGATTTATCCTAAATTTCCTTTGTTTAATTTTCTAACACGGCTTTAGGTTATTAACTGGGAGAGCACACTACAGGTGCCTGCTCAGGTTAAACTCAGCCCTGAGGCCGTGGACATCATTGGTCGTCTCTGCTGTTCTGCTGAGGACCGTCTGGGAGCCAATGGAGCAGGTGAAATCAAGAGTCACTCATTCTTCTCTCAGGTGGATTTCTCCAGCAACCTACGCCAGCAGCCTGCGCCTTACAGACCAAAGATTGCCCATCCCATGGACACTTCCAACTTTGACCCGGTTGAGGAGGAGGGGGGTCCTGGGGCATGGAGCGACAGTGGAGACAGTACACGGACGCTGGACCTGCTCTGTTTTCCCCAGGGCAAACACCCAGAACATGCTTTCTACGAGTTTACCTTCCGCAGGTTCTTTGACGACAATGGCTGCCCGTTCCGCTACCCCAAACCTCTGGACAATTATGTCCTGTCTGGAGCCACCGGGGCGAGCAGCCCAGAGCAGGTGGAAGAGCAGGAGGAAGAGGAGGATGAAGACGAGGAGGGAGAACAAGGGGAGGGCTGTGAGCCCGTCTATGTTTAAAGACAAACTGACAAGTGGTGTGTGAAACCCCCTTATGCGTCTGCTCTGCCTGCACCTGACTGTTCAGAAATGGCACACTGGTTTAGAAAAAAACATAAGTATGAGGTTTATCAGAATGAACATATGCCATCATGTTACTTACACACTTTGTCTGTATCAGTACGCCATTCTGAACACAGCTGGATGTCCAGTTGCAGTAGTGACAATATATTCCATTGTGGAATCTATATCCAACCTCCTATCATCCAGGACCAAGAAACACTTATTTACGTTTTGTGCCAAGGGTGAAGCAGCCAGCTCATAGGGTGGCAGTGTCAAAGAATGTAACGTCTAGATCTTCTGAGTGAAGTCAGCTCTAAAGGAGTTCCATTCCTTCCACCTTTAGTCCAGCAGACGACCTAACTGCCCTAAGGGGGCTGTCTGACACATGAGCTGCTCCTGCTCAGGCTGCTTTACACTCAAATGTTGGACATCTCAATGTGAAGAGAGGAGTCAGTTTACCTTTGTTCACCACAAGAGGGAGTGAGTGCGGGCTGAATAGGTAACATGCCATTTTGAACAGCTGCTGCAAAATAAGCTACAAATACACATGCACACTTATCTGTTTTTCAAAATAGCTTCTTCTCAGTTCAAAATTATGAAAAATATTGTGTGAAAGAGTGTCTTTCAATGAGTTACAAATCACACAAATTTTATGAATAGTATTTTGAGCAAGACAATGATGATCCTCAACAAGACAGAGCATTTATGATAACATTTGTATACTATGAGTTTCACAGCCTATATAGCCACTTGATGGCTCCAGTCCTCCATAATAGGGATGTAAAACTGCCAACTTCAGTGTTAAGTGCCTTTACTGTTGTCTCCCCTAGAGGGTGTTGTTACACAGTCAAACCTGACTACATTACATCTGAAGTACTGAAATATTGGAAGCACAATTTAATGATGTTCAAATTATCCAGATGCTGATGCAGATACAAAATGTAGCAGTATGCATATGTTAATTAGAGTGCATAGCGTTTACATTAGCTGAAATGAAATTTTAAAAAATTAATTGCACAGTACATCAGATACTGTAGTTCCTATATAGTAACAAGTGATCAACAAGATATAATTTTGTGGCCTTTGACTGACCACAGTATGAGACTGAATTAAGAAGTATTTCAGAAAACTAATTAAAATATTGAAAGACATCAGTACTTCTCATAAAAGTGAGTCAAAAGGAATTATGAACTGTTTTGCTGAAAAGGTCTTTATATATGTTTGGGATATTTCAACTGAGAATAAAATGACACACACACACTTATGCAGTTACAATTTATTAGTGACCTTATTTTATCTCAAAGAATAACTTACCAACATGTGATGATAGTCTGACTATGTGCAATACAAAAACATTATACTAAACACTTAGTACTGAGACTTGCTCTGTACAAAAACAGTATATTGATATGTTTATTTCCTTTCAGTTACACCGTGCTGCTTAATATTGTGTTTAATTGTTATTAATTACATCTTTATTATTATTATTATTATTGCTACTAAATGTTTGTGCTTTTATTTTGAAAGTGGTCTTGTGTGCTTGGCTTTTTGAAAGTAGTGAACTGTGTGTGTTTTGGATTGGAGTGTGTTGTGGTTTTAGGATGATGACAATGGTGGTCTCACTTGTGCACTCTGGCTGGCCCTGAGTGCACAAAATGAGCCTTAGAAAGAGACTAGTGTTGAGTGAGTGGAGCCAGCAGACTTTACAGAAACGTTTTCCTGTGTTACAAAACAACCACATTTACAAAGACTATTAGTATCCAAAACACATGTATATCTACAAATCTGTGCCATGATGAAATATTGCTCATCGACAATCAGTAGACAATTATGTTTGTTTAGTTTGGTCAGTTCACACCAAACCTTTTTACAGTATTTTAAGGAGCTTTTGATAACACGTTACTGAATTTGATGCCTGACGATGAAACTTAATGCCTTGTTTTGCAAAAGCAGCAGTATTTTACATCTCTTCCATCTTATGCAATCCTTCACCCACTGTATTTGTAGTTTATGTGGGCTAAAAATGGCACATTTCTTTAATTGGAGTAGGCTATACTCAAAATTACATTTTTTATTTGGTAAATCTCAATGTTTTCAGGTCTTAGGTCACTATAGTGATCCTCATTCTAACTTTAAGTAGAACATTTAGTTAAACATTCTTCCAGTGCCTTGAATGAGTTGCTTTCAAATATTTTCCAGATCCAAAGAGGACACAGCACCTTTATCTTCCGCTCGTTTACTTTGTCTTCTCTTGTTTTGTTGTTACACATCTGTATGCCTCAGTTTTGTCAGGATGGACTCTGTGAAATAGCTTTAAAAGCAGAGCTCTCTGCATCAAGTACCACAAAGTATTCAAGGTTCAAGAGCAATGACTGACAATCTGTTTAGTTAGTTTTGATTTCCAATTTTCCTGATTTCATTTTGTATTTTTACTGCAAAGCCTCTGGTTTTCTTTGATGCTCCTTAATGTATCATACAATCCTGTTACTTTTGAATTTATATTTATACATATTTTTGTATATCTTTTTTTCATTTCTTCTAGTGCAAAAGTACTTGTGTCTGCGCAGTATTATAGACAATGTGATGTGGACAGCTCTTTTTTACTTTCTGAGAACAGAGAATTTGTAAAGATGCTTTCACAGTCTTTGTGTGTAAAATGTATGTATAAATTAAATTAACCAGCCACAAGTGACTTGTATCATTAACCAATCGCAGTATCAGTATCTTAAATAGGCTACACTATACTGACATTAGACAGTATGAACTTCAGCTGAAACGTGTCAGAATTAGATGTAGCGTTCTCTGTGTAATGTAGAACCAAGAAGAGGCAGAATAGAAATAGGATGAAAGGAAAGTAGAAACCAGTACAAACATTCTTTAAAGTCTATCTCGTCTAACCTTAAATTACACATGGAAAGCCATTTACATTCAGGAGATTTAATTGGGAGTGTTTCGTCATTTCTCGTTACTGCCACAAGATGGTGCTCGTGAGTCGACAAACACAACGATGTTTTTATTATTTTTCATCAGTTTTTCATCCTCAGGTGCTGTGCTAGGTGTGTACAAAATACTAACTATCAAGCCTTGAAGCTTATATTACACCCTTTTATAGGCATTAACCTTTAAGCACAACTGCTTTGTCTCTGTTGCAAAATAGACTGCACTTTTAGGCTGGCTACTCATTTCAATTGTTCTATTGTTGTGTTGTTCTATGTAGAGTATCATATAAATAGATTAATTACTGATTATTTTAGTAGGCCTAAGCACACACCTTGCATGCCAAAAGCCAAACACTATATATTTCCTGTTAACTGATGGATGATGATCAGTGTCCGTTGAGAAGATGTTCCCGTCATCTTAGGCCTATATTAGTATTCTTAGACTAACCAGTAGTTAAATTATGTCAAAGAATTTATCCAACCCTATCCCCCCTCTTCATATCGTCACATCCACCTGTCGCGAGGTGTCCTGAATCAAAGCTCATGACGTCATTGTGAGGTTACCGTTGTGCGCTGCGTCCGTGCGTAAGCCCCGCCTTCTCTGTCAGAAATCACTTTTCTAAGACATTTATTCCCCATTTCTCCCTCACATGGGGCTTTGACACGTTTCGACGCTGGCTGCGGATCTAGTTTTACAATATGGGGATCTGAATTAAACCTGGGGTACATTGACGGGGGGGACGGGACCACAACAAAAGGGTCCGGTATCTTTTTTGTGCATCTTCTTGTCCTCCGTCTTCTTTGCCTCCGCTGTTGCTGGTGCCAGGCTTGAAGGGACCATGAGACAGCTTCAGCCATGGCGCGCGCTGCTGCTGCTCGCGGCGCTGTGTCCAGTGGGACTGTCCGAGAAATACGGTAAGATGCCACAGATGGATAGTCTCAATCATCAGTCTACTCTTGTATTATTTGTCTGCACATTTGCCCTAAAGCTTAGGTCTTTGCACAGATACGCATCATCCTTCAAAATGCACAAGAAAACTGGCTTTGTAACTTACACTCATATAACACTGGATCAAAATAAATGTTACAGTGTTTTTCAGCCTACATCATGAACAAACATAACTGGATCACTGAGTCTGGAGAAAGAAACATTCTGTCTAAAATTGACAAATGTTCAGAGGCAGTTTGTTTGCTCCTGGTTGGGAAAAAAATCTAGTTGTATTGGCTATTGATTGGTATTGGCTGCCAGTGGGATAATAACAGCTAATCCTTACATATCCCTTCAGTTTGTTTACTAATGAAAAAGTTTAACTGGATAAAAGTTTCCAACCTTTACTGACCCATCTATCTTTCTGTCTCTTTTTTTAGAATTTCTGCATCAAGCTTTTTGAAAATATATATTTATTTTCAATACTCTACACTAACTATCATTGAATGCATGATAAATACATTGTGACATACATTATGTTATTTATTTTACCCTTGCGCTGCCCCCATTATATTTGGCCAGAATAGTGTACCATACTGGACACGTTTTTTGTTGTAAGAATCTGTGCAAATGGTATGTTAAAATGTAAAAAAAAAAAAAAACAACAAAAAAACAAAACAAAACACACACAGGGAGCGTGGTGTGATTACTTGGCTCTGTATGACAAAATGATTTAAACCAGTTAAACATGCATTTTACCGCTATGAAATGTTTATTATCCCCAATACCATTTCAGTGTTTGATCAAGTAAATATCACAATAGTATCAGTGTCTATAAGATTTCTGCAGCCTAGATAGAAACAAATTGTGAAACGTATTTTTTGGGTGGTTTTGAGTTATTTGGCATAAATTGGTCTCACAATTAGCTGTGCGTTCAAATGTCCAGCTGTCCATCTCTTTACATTGAGCCGACCCCCTATAGGGAGCCACTTCCTCTACCTTCCCCCATTCTCTGTTGTCATGACTAACTGTACATAACTGTCTTCAGAAATATAAGGCCGTTTGCATTGAAGAACATTAAATGAATGTCAAATAGCTTGTTGCTCCATAAACAGCAGTGACGTCCTCAACAGTAATGAGTAAACCAGTTTGTCTGCATGCACATGTGATTGTCAATTAGCAGATGTCTGTCTCATCCCCCAGAGTAATGCATGAGCAGGGTTTTTTGCACATTTTATGACAAAATTAAATAGCCAATAACTTGCTTGAACATGAACAGCTTTTTCCATCCTACACAGCAAACAATGTACCCTATTAATGATTAGCATATTGGCATACACTAGTCACCCTTCCTGTCTCACCCTTCCACATTTATATGTGCTTTAATTAGCAAAAGACAGCACTTGTTTGTGCCCTGTAGCGGCTGCATTAGTTTGGAGTCAGTGCACACAGAATGAAACAAATGATTTCTCACTGATAATGAATCGATATTATATAATAGGTCTCGGAATTGCAGGGTCCCATATGAGTCAAGGCAATATACGACACATAGCTCCTCATAAATAAAACAATTTAGCAGTACATGCAGACATCAATATATTCCACATATATATTCTACAGCTATGAACCAAGCAGTTTAGCACCAGTATTTTTGTTAAACCACTACCTACACAAACAAAATAACTGTAAAATCCACCATTAAAATACTCTTAGCAATATATCAATACAGTAGCCCACAATATCAATAATCTATCACCAAATTTAGTATCTCCGTATAGTAATATTTTCACATTTTAGCACACTAATATGGCTTATTTTTTTAATTTATGAAACAAAATATCATGTTGAACTATTTTCTATGTTCATGGTTCTATATTGTTAATGTTTATGTTTGGATTTTAATAGTGTTTTTAGTTAGTTTATTGTCATGTCAATCAATCTAGCTGTAGTTTGGATCAAATTGAGCACATTTTTAAGTATTTGTTTAGGTCTCATTGCAGTGCTGAGAAGTTATAAAGCATGTGAGTAATATGACACCCACTCATGCAGCCTGTGGAGCTTTTCCTCCATACTTGCTGTCTCCAAACACTATATATTTTTACCATCAGTTTTGTACTAGATGCATTTCCTGTGTACCCAAACAGAATAGTGCAGGCAGCTCTATCCCTGCATATTGTGCTTGGCCGCTATCTATAACCAGCCACCTGCTCCTTCCCACGGTACATCTCAGGTCTTACTCACGAGCCCCAAAATAAGAAGCTACGAAACGGCAAAAAATGAATACATATATTTTGATGCAGCGGTGATACAAATGACACCATATACGCAATTACTGTGAAT
Organism: Periophthalmus magnuspinnatus; assembly: GCF_009829125.3. Lineage (NCBI taxonomy): Eukaryota > Metazoa > Chordata > Actinopteri > Gobiiformes > Gobiidae > Periophthalmus > Periophthalmus magnuspinnatus. Next base: position 21,716,725 of record NC_047146.1, read on the forward strand.
AAAACTGAAATGGATTGCATTTCAAATGTTGTTACTCCGGCTGTTGGGTTAGCACGTACCTCCGCTATGATGAGATATTGTGAAGTAAAAAACATGTGGTTGTGCCGTTTAATATGTAAAAACATTTTGCATGGAACTATTTGAGAATTAAGTTGTGAACTAATGGTTTCTGATTGTAAGGGGCAATTAATGGTCACTATATGATTTTTTTATTACATTATTATTGAGTATTTGAGAAATTAGTCGAGCAAATGTAATTAAAATTTAAATAAATAAGCATTATTTTTGTCTGTAATAAACTAATTAATGCCAAGTGTTTTTGTTGTTGTAGTGAAACATGAAAAATAAAGTGGTTATAAATCTGAATGTGAAGGTCAACATAAATTGAAGTATTTATATGATCTTATTGAATCTTGTTTGTTTATAAATCATTGCATATTTAATTAACAGTGTTGTAAAGATCACAAACTTCCATTACCTATAAAAAGATAATACATTTTATAATGTAATGTTCCAAAAAGGTCATGGGTTTCTGGTCATAACATGAAGTTTTGTGTGCTTTTCAAAAAGTGTTGTGTGGGTTGACTTTTATAACAGCAGCCAATTGGAGTACTTTTTATAATGCTACTGTATGAGCTGAAGGGCTAATTACGGTGACTAAGCGCGGTTAAGTGTACTTTTTGTTTCATTTGGTTTTCTAATGGGAGCTGTTTCCATGGAGATAGCGGTGATAGATTTTACCTGTAACCTGTGTTTTTATCCTCTCTCCAGGTTGCCTTTTTGAGAGAAAACTGTGCACCAGGGAACAGTTCTGCTCAGATGGTAAGTGTGAATATTGTCCCTCTAAGGCACCTGTAGATTTTTTTATATTTTGGACCATATTGTCTGCAAAATACCAATATATGCAAATACAGATCTCACTATAGAATCCGCACCTGTTTCTTCTAATTAATATGACCCCCTTGTTGCTTGTTATGCTGCATTTCTCAGTTACCTCGTAAGAAAATATGTCATTGAAATGCCATCCTATGTGAAAATGACTTTAATAAGGGGCTGAAGGCAGAATTAATTCAATAGATGATATATATATATTTTTTTTATGTTTACAAAGTTTAACAATAAATACCATTTTATTTCAGTAAAAACTGCTTGGATTATTTGTTTTATAAGCTTGTATGTCTTTGCACACACTCACAGATGTGAATTATTATATGAATCTTTTTAATCGTTTTGGATGAAGAAAAAGACAACAAAACAAAACAGCAAAAAAATCATATCTCTAATCACATACATGCTTTGAACCATAAAAGCCCTAATCTTTGCACACATCATGTACTGTTTCATGTACTATCCAGATGCTTAAGAACCACTCCATTATTGCACAGTTATTTACTCTTTTCCAGAAACAGTACTTAAACCCACTCCACAGACATCCATATTTTCTATCACTCCACCTCTCGTGTTCCTCTTCATCACCTGCTCCTTGTCTCCTCTCCTCCTCCTCTCGGTCAAAGCCCCGCCCCGTCCCCCCGCTGTCTCCATGGTAACGCTGACATCATCGCGGTGAGGTCGACACCCCCACAGTTGTTGTGCTAATACAGTGATGAGTCATGGACACACACTTACGCACGTCTCTTGAAATTGCATTTACGCACACAGCCGCACGGAGCACATTGGTTGGAATACTAAATGGACCGGCGTAGACACAGGGCACGACATCAATATGCATTTGTGATATTTCCGGGTTAATCCTTTGTGCAGTAACAAAGCAGAACATAGTATTTTAACCAAAGTAATTGAGTTTCCGAGCCCACAAGAGACAACAACAACAAAAAACTATAGAAAAACAATTCATCCTTTTGGGTCTTTATTAACTGAAGCAACCAAGCAGCACTCTACATAATTTATTCCCAGACTTCCAGAACCAGACAAGTGTCCATCTACAAGGATTTTATCTGACATTTATAAATGACAAGATCCAGTGATGCATACAAGACATGTTTTGCATAGTGATTTGAAGATGCTGGAGTTCTATTTGTGAGTGACAGTTATAAATATGATCAGGAGTGAATACATCAGAAGGGACAGGTAGTGTTATGTTTTACAGATGCTGTCAGGAAATGCATAATTAAAATGGTGTAGTCTTTGGACGTTTACACAGGGGTAGTGAATACATGGTAGGGCAAACTGATAGTGTTTAGATTTGCGATTTATTGGAGAAAATAAACATGTGCAAGGGTGTTAGCATTTAAGAGAAGACTGCTAAACTAATGCAAGAATTTTAGAATGGTCTTAAGGGTCACACACAATGGGTAAAATCCTCCAGTTAAAGTGGTCCTGACCCAAGTAGAGCTCAATATCTGGAGATGTGTCCACCCTCCTAACAGGGCACTCCAGTGACATTGAAGGATGGGTCAAATGCACACAGATTTTAGATTAATTCGCAGTCCTAACATATAGGTTGAAGTATACTGTTTAAGTTGGCTGTGACTTTATCTTGCGTTGAGTGGTTGTAAAGGGTTCGGTGAGGAAAGGAGAGGCAGATGAGGAGAACCATGGTAATAGCATTATGTTGTTTTGAGATCGAATAACTTCTTTATCTTGTCATTTCGATCGGACATTAGAGCTGGTTAGTGCCCTGTCTGCACTGTGCTGTGAGGTCAGCTCCAGACAGGGGAGATGTATGTTCATGCAATGCAATTCAATCACATATGAAGCTTTAAGGTGGAGTTATATAATGTCAAAATGTCAAAATTATTATACAATACAGAAAAGTATAGAGTAATCTTAATGAAAATGTCCCAAACTCATTTAAAATGTTAAA